>NC_138238.1:7295607-7895607 GCF_964197995.2 Scardinius erythrophthalmus
TATATTAAAATTGATATAAAGTAATCAACTGTGAAATAACACTGGATAGTCTTTATTGTAAAAATGAATCCTACAATTAAAGCTTCTAAAGTTATCCAGCCAACAGCAGTGAGTGATTTGTTTGATTAACATTAATGACAGACAGCAGCAGATACTGTATATTGTGTGTGTCAACTCAGAGAAGATAGAGCGAGAAAACGCAGCAGACATTGGTTTAGCGATACTGGGAGAAATGAGCATTGGAACCGTATTTCAGTATCGATTTGTGTCGAAAAATCAAACACTGCTGTATATTATACTATATTTTACATTAGTGATGTCTTAATTTCAATACATCTGTCATGAAAACTGTTTGTACAGTATACTACTAGTACAATATACTATTATCCAGGTTTGTACGTCTTGAAAAAACCTGGAAAAGTTATGGAATTTGAAAAATGCAAATTCCAGGCCTGGAAAGGTTTTGAAAAAATAAAAAGACCCAGAAAGTTTTGGAAAAGTCATGGATTTTTTATTTTTATTTTAATTTTTTTTAACACAGCATAATGATGTGATTAATACAAAAACCATTTAATAAAAAAAATATTTTGCGTTGTCTTAACGTCCTTATATTCGGGCGGCATAACGTTCACTTCCGATTCACTCACTTGTTGCGATGTTGCCTGAGGCGAAGTCGGTGCTGACAGAAATTTAATTGAAATGCCAGGAAAGTGTCGATTTAAAGGGATAGTTCACTTTGAAATTAAATTTTGGTATGTTTTAGCTTACCTCAAGGGCATCCAAGATGTAGGTGTCTTTTTTTCCGCAGTAGTTTAAATTTTGATATTTTTAGGTCAAACCGTTCTTGTCTGTCAGTCATTTAATGCAGGTCTATGGTCATGGTCTCAAAGAGCATGAACAGAGTCCAAATTAAACAATTCCCCATCGTCCAAATTAAACAATTCCCCATCGTAAGTACACATTGATGGCCTAAGACACGAAACGAGCGGTTGTTGTGAGAAAACGAACAGTATTTATATCGTTTTTAGCTCTTATACACAGCCACGTCCAAGTGATCTGAGGGCGCGCGCGCATCCTGGTGTGTGACGTGTACGCAGACTGGTGCATAGATATATACACTAGAATAGATGTCGCCTTGTCTACGGCAGTTCAATGGAACAAATGTCTTTAAGGCAGTGGTTCTCAATTCCAGTCCTTGTGACCCACTGCTCTGCACATTTTGTATGTCTCCCTTATTTAACACACCTGAACCAGATCATCAGCTCGTTAGGAGAGACTCCATGAACTGATTTGAGTGTGTCATGCAGACTTGCAGACTAAATTCAGGAATTTTGACCCCAAAGCAGAGTCTGTGGACACACTACTGTATGAGACAATGGGGACCAACCCCTCTTTTTCCAGACTGTGGGATGTAGTGAAGGTTGTACTTGTCCTGTCTCATGGACAGGCAAGTGTAGAGAGAGGATTCTCAATAAATAAAGAGCTAATTTTGGAGAATCAGAAGGAATTGTCTTTGGTAGCTCAAAGGCTCATTGTTGACCATGTCAGGTCTGTTGGAGGTGTATCAAATGTAGCCATCACAAAAGAGCTGCTTCTGTCAGCTGGAGGAGTCAGGCAAAGATATCATGGCTACCTTGATGAACAAAAAAGAGTGTCAAAACAGGATGCTGTAGACTTAAACTGGAAGGAGCTTAGTGACGAACTCCAAGGTCTGAAAAAGAAGAGGGCCGCCATTGAGACAGATGTGTTTGCCCTCGAAAAATCTGCTGATGAATTGTCAGAGAAAGCAGAAACAAACAAGTTGTCTAATGTTCATTTCCAAATCAAACAGTTTCTGTCAGACAGTAAAGGAAAAAAGAGCTGCTCTGTTCAACATTGACAAGCAAATTGATGAAAAGCTTGCAGAAATGAAAAAGTGAATTTTTTTTTGTATTGAACCACATAAATTGTCATCCATTTTATTGTTAAACCTCTGAGGGTAAATTTTAGTATTCTTATAATGTCGACTGACATTTTCAGGAATACATAGTCATGGAAATGTGCCGAAAAGTCATGGAAAAATATTGGTTAAAATGTGTATGAACCCTGTATTATAGTTTTCATTTTTAATGTACAAAGTGAGAGGGTTCCTTACAGCATTAGTTGATCAAGTTGAAAATTAGTTTTTTTCTAATCAAATCAAGATCAGGATCGAATCGAATCAAATCAAATCAAATTGAGAAATCTGTGTCAATACCCAGCCATAATAGTTTTATAGTGGACATTTCCAGAGTCATGCTGTGTTCCACCTCAGTGCAATCCGCATGCCACCATAGTTATGCTGGATGGAAAGTCTGTCTGAACCCACTATCCTTCATACTAAAATGCTGTCTGTGAAGTCATTGAATTGGCTTTCAGGCTTTGTAAGGCTCAGGGCAGCAAACAGGCTAATACTGGAGCTGTGGAGTCAGCACAGAAGGCCATAATTCGCAGGCCATGGAGAATATTGGCTCATTGTGTTATCCGTACTCGTGATGCTCTGGGAAACTTCATTTTGGTTGTTTGTTGGAAATAGTGTCATGCATGGGGGTGTTTGGTAGCATCTATTAATTTCCCAGTGGTTGAGACATTCATAATACTATGTAATTTTAAGTCGCTCTCAAAGGCAAGCAAGGGACTGGAAGAAATCTCTGCAGATTGAGCAGGATTTAATTTGTATGGATAAAGGAAGTATCTGTAAAATGTCTACTCCCAGTCTTAATTGTCTGTTAGCAACACCATCTTGAGATGACTCAATGAACTCAAAGTGGCAACATTATTTTTGTGCATGTCAATATGACCTGGTTTGAGTTCATTTGCATATGCAGAATATTGCTGTTTAGCTTTTTCTGAGGTAAATACAATGTCAATTTCATTGGAGACAGAAAAGTTAATTCAGAGGTGGCCTTGAAAGATAAGAAAGCTGCAATCTCAGAAGAAAATTAAGAAGCTTACCAACTGCTCTTTTGCCAGTCTCAAATTATATATCCCCCCCTTAAAATGATTCATTTCTGGTCCTCAAAGCACAAGTGATTGCAAAACTGATTCATTCTTTTATAAACAGCCATTTGGTACAAAGTCATTTGTAATCATTCTTAACAATGTAATCAATTTAACAACCCTCTATTTTTCATAGAATTCGACTGCAATCGCAGAGAGGTTTAGGTAATCCAATACTGAATATCACGATTGTGGCACAAAACCACAGATCTTTTTGTGCTGAGAAATTCTGACGACATGATTGCCCATAACTTTGTACATTTATATCTGTTTTTTTTTTTTCACTTTTCTATGCAATATGGCTTGCAAAAATAATGTTCCCACATGATTTAAGGAAACTCTGAATGAAAAATAAATTAATAGGCAATTCACAAAGTTTTTTCACGGCAAGTACAGTTTTACGAGCAGCGGCAACAAAACCAAAAAGTGGAGAAGAGTTTTGAGGACGCTTGCGTAATGCCGTCTCCATTTTAAGCATGTCTCTCAGTTCATCAGAAGGCTGTGATCTTTTTAATTCTCCACCTGCTCTCACTCGATTAGCGTGTGTCTGAGTAATCCCATTAAAGTCTGAAGTTTCCTGCAGCAGTGCGGTCTCTGCTGTTGTTGCTCAGCTGGAGGTGAATGTGTCCTGAAACAAAGACGCAAGAAGATCTGCGTCCATTTCTGCCTCCTAGGGACTGAGTGGCCTACGTTGTGCTTTTCAAAGCCAATTTTTTTTTTTTTTTTTTCATGATGAGCATTTGGCAGTGTAGAACTGCTCCTTCTGTCTAAATGTTGTTGTCTTGCCAATGCATTATAGGACAAATCAGCAACAGGCCAATGAATAACAGTTTGCAAAAAGTATTACTGGACATAAGTAATTTCATTATGCCTAGATGTTGGTGGCAAGAGTTCTCAATTCATGGTGTTATTGTTCTCTGGACTCCAGAGTTTAGTCAGTAGTCACATGACATTTAAGGCTCAGGTGATTGCGTCCTGAACCGAGCACCAATGAGCGAAGACTGCAGGTTTCACATCATGTATTATCGGTTATCGTATTTATGTTTTGTGCTTGTCGTACAAGCTACTTGAAGCTATATTATAATATATAAAAAAATACTAAAAACTTAACACTTTGACTAGTAAGTAAGAGAATGCACCCTGTGGTATCCATCATTTTTGGTTTATTTTTGATCTTGCCTAAGGGTTCTGGGTACATTATTCTGATGAGCATTTTGATCTGAGCATGTATGGCGAAATTATAACAAAATGGAAGCATATTCTCATAATCTGCTCTTCTTCCTTCTGTGGGCAATTGTGATATATTAGTGAAATAGTGTTTGTATCTTACAAATTTTTTATATACTTTTGGTGAGAGATGTGACAATGTTTAACATCATAAGTTAAACTTAGAAGTTTATGATAAATATGTTGGGATGTACAGTTAATTTGTACAGTATCAGATATTGATTGATATTAGAGTTTTTGTTTATTTTATTTCAATTGATCAGTTTTAGTTAATATAAAAATTAATTATACATTCTCCTTTCTACAATTTCTACATTAGGATTACCTTTGTAGTCATCTAATGCTTACTTAATAAAACCGAATAATTCAGTAACAGTAATCTATGGTGTTTTATTTATTTATTTAAAGGTGCAGTATGTAATATTGACAGCTAGTGGTTGAAATGGGTACTGCAGTCCAAATTCTAAATAATGGAGAGAGTTGTTTTCCCCGCCACTTCAGACTCGGCGAGCGCAATGTACAAAGCGACGAGCCTTATCCTGTAAGTTGATGAGTTGATTTATCCAAGTTTTAACATGCCTCTGGTAGGACTTTTTAGATGTATGCCGAGGCTTTTTAGGTCGGGTAGAATCTGCGATCTCTGACCCAGTTCATTTGCTGGCTTCCATGGCTGCAATATGCTGTTTTCCTTCAACTGGCAACCCAGGGTAGCGAAATACTATTGTGTAAATTTGCAGTGGGAGGGAGAACAAAACAAAAACAGATATCCCAACAAGGAACGCACATTTCAAAGTAGAAACTGGCTGTTGCATTGTTTTTCTGATAAATATGTGAACTCATCACGTTTCCTACATATCTGCAAACATATTATTGTATTTTTATGCTTAAGTACAATAAAAGAAATGACATTAATTACATTTAATTAAAAGCACCTTTAATTTGTTTGCATAGACAAAATAGTATAGCATTTGAATATTGGCCATTTATCAGTTGCAAATAGTTATCGAAAATCAGTGCACCTGTATATATGACCCCCGTAAGTTCCTGGCTAAATAATGTACACTGCTGAAAATAGAAAAATTACAAAAAAGTTCAGATTTCAAGAAAATAATGTGTCAGGTTTAGTTCCTCTGTTTATTTGCGTTTTTACTCAGTGGTAAAAGTAGAATGGACAGTGTAGATAGGAAGTCACAGGTTCTGTGTATTGCAGGCATGTAAAGAAAACCACTGCCGGACCTGAGATCAGTGTTAGTCTCGCCTTCCTGAGAAGTCCTCTCCCACCATCATTAATCTTACTTTTCCCTGCTTTCAACAACCTCCGTTTCAGGCAGACTCCCATGGGCTCTCGTCTCTCTATCCAAGTGTCTGTTTTTTCCCTACTTCTATTTCTCTGTTGAACTGAGATGTGATTAAGTAGCGCTTCCTAACTTTTCACATCAGACAGTATGACTCAGCAGGGAGTCAGTCTTGTTGACACTGTACCTGTGTGAATGTATGGGATCAATGCATATATGTGTAAGTTCAAGGTATAAGGTGTGAACACCTATTGTAGAGATTTGTCAGGTATTGCTAAAATTCATTCACTTAAATACTTCAAAAATAACTCACTTCATTATTTACTCACCCTTGTCGCAAACCAATTTGCAAAACAATTTTTTTTTCATATTTATTTAACCACTGAAGCTTCATAATTAAAGATTCCAGCAGTATGTTTCAAATTCTAGCTGTTTTCAGTAATAATAATTTAACAGTATAATGGACTGTAATTATTTTATTTATTAAACATTGTTTGTATGCAAATACTACGCAAGCGCCTCTGCATTCCAGCAGTTTGTTGATCAAAGCTGGATTTGTTCTTTAAAAAATGTGAAATTGTTATTGGGCTACACAATACTGAAGCATTCCAGAACTCCGCAGAGGAAGTGCCTGAGAAAATTGCTTGACCTTTCTGAATAGTGTGGTAAGTAAAAGGGTAGAAGGTGTTGAGATATTTGAGCACAAGCATTTTTGCTGTTCACAGTTGTTTTCACAGGTCCTCACAGTCCTTGGTGATGTAAAGCTGCAGACTGTCAGGTAGAAACGTGCTGTAGAGGCCAACTGTGGTACTTGTGAGCGCCTAACATGACAAATGGCATCCTGTGGACATCGTACACATGTGTTGGCTTACTTTACAAGTCCGCAAGTACACATCAAATGTGCTATTTGGGACAGAGCCATCTTTTTTAAAGTACAGTAGGTTTGGTGCGATTAGTGCATTTCTGCAATTAATATGCCAATCATGCTGCAGAGATGTTGAAATACATTTATAAATAGAGGTCTAATGTTGTTGTTAATTAAATTAATAAATAAATACAATTTTGATTTGAAATATAGTAGGTGTTATGCATGTATGTGTGTATAATAAATAAATGTATTAATAATGAATGTATTTATATATATATATATATATATATATATATATATATATATATATATATATATATACATTGTTTTAATTAAGTTTTATTTTTGTATAACATTGCACCTAAAATCAATATTTTCATAAGTCCACACACACACACACACACACACACACACACACACACACACACACACACACACACACACACACACACACACACATGTGTTTTCATTTTTTATGGGGACTTACACTAACCCTACCCCTAAACCTACCCATCACAGAAAACTTTCTGCAATTTCACATTTTCGAAAAAACATCACTTTTTTGATTTATAAGCCGTTTTCCTCATGGGGACCAAAAAATGTCCCCACACGAACAAGGATTTCGGATATTGCCATCCTTGTGGGGACATTTTGTCCCCACAACGTGATGATTACCAACTCACACACACACACACACACACACACACAAATATATATATACTGTGTATATATATATATATATATATATATATATATATATATATATATATATATATATTATCTATCTTGCATTAGTTTTATGATTTATATATGGAGATGTAATGTTATTGTTAGTGAATTGAATATTTAATTTTTTTTAAATAAGTGAATACATATCATTGTTTTCAATTAATTAATTTAGCTAATTTATATTATTTTAATCTAACATTGCACCTCTTTTAAAAATAAAGATTTTCATAACTTCAATATGTATATGTTCTATTCTACGCTTTTATTACTAGGTGATGGACAAAATGACATCATATACTTGAAAATACTCAAAGAAATAATCCAAAGAAATCCATCTTAAGGTGGCTTTATTTCACTGTTGAAAATGAGACTTTGATGCCAATTGTTCTTGAACTTTTAGACTGTTATTAACTTATTCCAGTTTTGACGCATACCCCCAAATACATCTACTGTACGACTAATCCTACTCTTGTCTCACAATGCGAAGGCAATGAACAATGAGATATTGCATTGACTTGAAATGTCAGGAATTACACGACAAGGCTTCAACACCTCGCTTTGAGACCTTTATTAAAATGAATGTCTGAGGATTTAGCTTTCATGTTCCCCTGCACCCCGACATCGGTGTCTTATTCGTAACATTACTGGTCACAGTTTTGAGGGATTAGTAGGGTGGTTTTAGCTTATCGTCTCTGGCAGAGGCGCAGGATGCTAAAACTGAGTCTCTGAGCAAAAATACAACTAAAACTAAACATGATATTATTAATATACTGCAGTCAGTAAGGAGTTTAGCTAAGCGGCTCTATTTTATTAGGGGATGGGGATGGCAGCTAATGCTTTTATTAGCTCTGAGAGTTGCAGTTTGTGGAAAATGTCACCTACTGGTTTATAAATTCTGAAGATTTGTTAAAAACTTTCTAGGACATACCAAGTACATGGATACTGTGGTCAGCCATTCTGTATTTCATAAAATGCTGTATATTAGAAATGTTTTAGATGAAATTTAAAGGTATAGCTGAGGATCTTTCCGAATTTTAGATAAGACCTGCCCTCTCCACTTTTTGAAAAGTTTGATTGATTCACCAGAATGATTGACAACTAGGAGGACCAATAGTATAGGTGATCCACCCGGAAGTAAAAAATCCTCCGCTATACCTTTAACTCTTTCACTCACTCGTTTTCATTCACTCCTTCAAGTGGAAATGGTGAAAGAGGTTATAGGGGGTGATTTTGAACACAGCCCATGACTACCAAGGAAACGGGAACTAAACAGGAACATTTAAACCAGGAAAGACTTCAAACTAAGAGTCTCTGAGCTCAAAGAACCAAATGCGTGGCACCTACCTCAACTTCCTGTCTCAGCAGGAAGTGTGTCCCCTCAGCAGCAGCTTGTAGCCCCGGGCTGAGTTTTTAGAAGGTTCTCTGTGAAAAGGACTCGGGAGTATTGCAGATGACAGCATACTGCTAATGCAACAGAACACAATATGGACAAAAGGAAGAATGGGACAGAGAGGACAAGTTTTAAAAAGGCTGAACAACATCAAAGTGCAACTTTAAATATCACACCAGGCGTCAAAAAAGAAGGAGCACGAAACAGGGTGAAAGAGACACCGTGAGCACAAGAGACCAGAGAAGGCAGCGGCTTTGATGTTCAAAGGTCTCTTGAATCCACTCAGGAAAAACAGACAATAAGAAGTACTGTATGTATTAATACTGACCTAAAGACGAGGAGCTGTTTATAATGTCATTGTGTGGTTTGTTTTAGATGGGAGGAGGATTCTGGCTCTCTGTCCATAATTTGAACCTAATTTCCTTTCTTTATTGTTTGCTTTTCAAATCCTGATGGAGAACTCATGATCTCAGGCCTGAAATATGGATAGCCAGTGAGCCACAAATGCTGATCCAAAGCGCAATTAAGAATTAAAGAGGGTGAATATTAATTATCAGCAGTTAATCATAACGCAAAAACCAATAAAATAGAAATGCCCTTAAATTCTGGTAAGTGATTTACATTGATGTAGTTCAGAAGTGGCAGAAAAACGTTAATATCAATGAGCTCTTCCAGTGCGTCAGCCAAATGCAATCAGACCTGGAAGAAGAAAGCTGAGAAAATCACTATTTAATGAAGGGAGTGGGGAAATGAGGCAAGAGGATTGAGATCGTTTGGTTTGCAAGAACAAGAAACGGAGAAGAAAGACTTTTGAAGGGTTTGTCGGAGCGAATGAGAAAGATGGCAAGTCTGAAAGAGGTTTTCACATGCATACTTATGTAAATAATGTGTTAATTACAGAGCATCCAGATTACAGACATGAAACAGAGGCCTCTTGTTGTGACCTTTCTGAATGGATATGCAATCAGACTCCAATAAATAGACCTTCTATTTCAAGTGCTCAGTCTCGCTCCCTCCCTCGCCCCAATCAGTGACTCCATTTCACTCTTTTTTATGGCTGCATCTTCCCATCAGCTCTCCTTGTCCTCTTCTTCTCTCATTTCTCATTTGCTATGATCTGTCTTGATTTGGCACTATGAGATCTAAGCCATGGACAGAAAAAATGGCAAAGTTACAGCTGCACTGCAGATTTTTTTAGTTAAAGTGATACCTTGATTTTAAATTTTTAAATAGTTTATTAAGGAATTTTTAAATGATTGCACTTTTGCTTTTTGTTTGAGTGGGAACCTCTCAACACAGGATGTGTTGCGTTGACCTCCAAAAGCTTGAAACAGAACAAAGTCCTAGGCCCCAGATAATATGTGTAAATTAGATCTTGTAATCATGTTAATTTGCTCTCTGGCTAATTTGCCTCTTCAAACTCATGTGCGGCTTTGATTTGTATACTGGATTGAGTTGTGGATTGAGATAATTACACGTTTCTGTGTTTATAGGGAAGGGCACATGCATCAATATTCAATACTTCAAACTATGATAAGCAATGCAACAATTAGCTGGAACCCCAGTCTAGGAAGCCCTGACATAACGTAATGTTTAATGCACTTCATGCTGTTGATAACAAAGAATGAAATACATTTTCTTTCACTGATTTTTATTTAAATATAAAGTTTTCTGATTATATTACCTAAAATGTGTAGTGAAATATATTGCGTTACTTACTACAATTATTGTCATGTAATTTGGAATCAGTAACAGACAACAATTTGTAAGTAATCTTCTAGGGCTGCACTATATATCGAAATATCGTGATATGCATATTGCGATAACTGCATGATTTTAATACTCCAAAAGATTACAAAAAGTGACTCTTAAAGTGACGGCAGCCTAATAAACCTGCTTCAGTCTGTGTGCTTAATGTTATTAAAACAATAATAGACCAAATCATTCACTGCTCTTGAGTGAATAACTTTTGTAGCTTTAATAAGAATCAGTATTTAATTCATACTGTCTTTTTATTCTCTACCTGATGGTGGCATTATATCATTGTGGTGTCACTGTTAATTGTATAATTTATGGGTGGATAGTATAAATGTTTGGACCGATTTACCCAACCTTACTTCCTCTGGTGGAATGTAGTTCTCCAGAGAAGTCATTTGCTCCAATTTGTTCTCTTTTAGTTTGTCTTTTATTTACCAACATTTATTACCCCATTGGACTATTATTTTCTTTTGTTTATTTAAATCCTTAGACATTGTGTTATATTTCTGTAACAGATAATTTGTTCCTTAATAAATAATCTTGCAATGCAAACCGTTCGTTTGTATGTGTAATCCTCTTTATATTACGGTAGGCAACGAGCTGGCTGTGACAATACATTTGTTCATACATATTTATCAGGCCTACCTGATACCCTAATCCCCCATGCTTTTATACTGACGTTAAAATGACACATATCGAATATCGCTTTATTTAACGAGTTATTAAATATTTTTCTTCAATATCGTGCAGCCCTATAATCTTCCTAGCACTATTGATACTTTGCACGTGACGTCAGTTGTACTGGCTGGCGGGCAAGAACGTCATTCTCTAGCAACGAAAACCAGTAAACTAATCAAGGATCTTGCCAGGACATTGCCAGTTTTAATATACAAAAGTTGGTGTTTTGAGGTGTACACGACATGCCAGATAGTTGTTGTGCGATTGGATGCACTAACCGCATTTGTTGCCCGCCAGATATCACGTGACTGCAAAGTATCTATATATGTGACCCTGGATCACAAAACCAGTCACAAGTCGCACAGGTATATAGCCAACAAAACATTGTATGGGTTAAATTTATCGATTTTTCTTTTATGCCAAAAATCATTAGGATATTAAGTAAAGATCATGATCAATGAAGATATTTTGTAAATTTCCTACTGTGAATATATCAAAAATGTGTTTTTGTGAGTGAATGCAGCACAATCACAAACATAAATGGAGAACTTTAAAGTCGATTTTCTCAATGTTTAGATTTTTTTTGCACCCTCAGATTCCAGATTTTCAATAGTTGTATCTCAGCCAAATATTGTCCTATCCTAACAAACCATACATCAATGGAAAGCTTATTTATTCAGCTTTCAGATAAAAAAATACCCATAAGACTGGTTTTGTGATCCAGGGTCACATATAAGAGTAAAGTGGCATGCGAAGTGGCATAAAACTGACATTTTTTGTAATAAATAGTGTGTGTGTGTAATTATATATATTTTTATGTAATATATTTTTATGTGATATGTGTTGGACTCTGGATGTTCTTGCTGAACTGAAATCACAGTCATAAGGCACTGAGCATCTCTTCATATGGTTGGTAAAGTTTTTTTTCTCTAAATGCCATCTTGAGGCAAAATCATGCATGAAAATCATAATCATTGGTGCAAAGTTGGGCCTGTCATTGCATAGAGAGATATTGCACATCTATAAACAGTCGGCACTTTGAAAGTTCAGATTTCCAACTGTTTCAGCTATGAGAACCATATTACACAGTTAATGCTGTACAGTAGAGTTCAGTTCATTGTGGCACGATGCGATTAATATGAAAGGACTACTTTGTTGTTTCACACCAAAACTTTGCTGTGACCTACTTTCATTGTTCTATAAAAATGGATTATATGATAATGTTACTGGGAAATGAGATCGTTCAACCTGTCGTGGCTCGCTGCGTAATGTTAACACATCTGCACTAAACATCCCATTAAAAAGTACATAATCTTTCCGTTACCCACTCCAAAACGGATTACCCTTTGCCAAATTCCTAAGTGTGTTCCAGTGGAGTTATCACCCTTGAAAGGCTTCATGAGCTTTTGAAATGCCTCTTCACCTTTTGAGTAGGCGCTAATTACCCATGACTGCCTGCTACGCTTTACATGAGGCCCAGCTGCGCACAGCAAACACCCACCATGCAAACCCAAGGGCTCGTTTCATTTGGTTTCCTTAGAATGACTGTACTGCTAATTTGAGTGTGCATCTGTGGCCAACGCTGGCCTACAGGTCTCACTAAACACACAGTTTAATGATCTTCCAAAAGAGAAACAGCCCCAAACAACTCCCAAATTATACTGTAATTGCAACAATTATATTGCGACGGGAGGGGTCACCTGTAGGCTGAAGGGCATGCTTGACTGCAGGCTGGGAAATTTCCAAAGCCCATGCGCTGTTAGCACAAACATGCATCGCTTAAAGCTACATTATGTATTTTTTTTCTATCTATCGAACATGGAAAACAGTGATAGATGGACCTCTTAACCTTTACGCGGAGTAGAACATTTTTTGCATCCTTCTATGTTTGATTGTCATCATCTATCTATTTGTTTATCATCTATCCATCCATCCATTACTTTATCATCTCTTTGTCTGTCTGTTTATGATCTACAGTATCTATCCATCCATCTCAATATCCATATCCAAGTTTTCAAGAAGTAATTTTAAAGAGTGAAACAAAAGTGAAAACGTAATTTAAAATAAAACAAACCTTGACTCAATTCTTCTCCTCTCACTGTTACACAGAGGACAGGATTGCTTTATTCAAATTTATGATGTGTCTGTACAGCAGTGTGTGAATTTCTTTGATATAATGGTGCGATCATATACACTATTCTCCAAAGCACCCTGCTGAATTCTCAGATCTGTTTTGAGATCACAGCAAAAGCATGTTCTGATGGCAACGAATTCTGCGCGTGCCGAAGACGATGAAGACGGATTTATGCAAGACAGTCTCATTACACCAGCTTAATTTAACCTTTGCGGGTGAGCAGTTCATAATATTACCTTCTTTTTAATTGGCCTGTTTGAGAGTTTGTTGATAGTTAATGTAATTGCTGCCATGAACAACTGGCTTTGCGTTTATAGGGAAGATCATTAAAAATCCATCATGGAGAAAGGAAGCAGAACTTCAAACGTTCACCAAGGGGAAGGCGTTTAGGGTTCTCCCACGCCGACTACAATTACCAATCCTGTTGCCTTCCAATAAAAACAGAACAGGCAGAGAGTGTGTGTGGGGTGGGGGGATTTGAGAGATAGATGAATGAGAATTAACTACAAACAGATAAAGAGTGAGATGAAATGAATGTGCATGTTGGGGACGTGAACATGCACTAGGGGACGTTTGCAAGGGCAGGACAAGGGGGAGGCTCGGGTTAATTTAATCAGTTCCAACGGCTACACTCGTTTTCTGTAATTCACCAACTTATTCTCAGTATTCTCAGAAAAGTGTGTATTCAGATCTCTCTCTCCCTTTACTGAATATATGTCCCTATTTTCTTTTTTTTTATTTCAATGTGGTAACATCTAAATGATTTTCAGTTAAATGAGTGATTTAATCGGACTAAATTGGGTAACATCAATGAAAGAATAGTTCATCTAAAAGGTCAAATTCAGTGACCTTGTAAATGGTCATGGAATTACATGGAAAATAAATCATAAAAAAATTGTTTAATTAAAATATTTATGACATGTGCACCCATAGTTCTTGTTTGTGAGAGCCAGAAAGTTCCTGCAAAACTTAAATAAATTATGCAAATAACTGTTTGTTAGAAAGTGATAGAATGTGCAAGCGTAGGAGTTTTTGGAGAAATCAGTGAGCAGGGGGTTGACGGTAATTGTCAGAGTAAACAAACCTTTATAACTAACCTCAATGTTCCACAACAGGGCCGAATCACCAGTTAACAAAATAATGATGAATGTAACATCAGGGATGCAGGTGGGAAGTCCACAAATGAGAGAAATAATTGACAGACAGTGAATCATTGACTTTGGCTTGAAGTTTCAGCCCAGTTCTGAGAGATAAGCATTGTGATTTAGAAAGGGCTTCAACCTTTCGGCCCTTGATGAGCATGATTTCTCTCTTGTTGTCAATGATTTAAAGACAAAACAACCGATTGCTCCCTTTGTTTCCTGCACTGATCTCAATAAAGTTGGAGGGGGACAGTTGTCAGTTCTTGCTGTTTCATAATCAAGACATGAGATGTTCATGTGAAGCGTTTTCCAGTATAGCCCAGTTTACAAGCATTTGTTGTGAACTTTATGTAAGAGAAAGTGAGAAGCACAGTGTAGAGAGAAGAAACAGGAAGCAGTAAACCATGTCACTAAAATATTCAGTGTGGATGCTTGATCATCTCTTCACACAACATTTACAGTATAAACCCATTTTTAGAGGTCTCCCATGGCCTCAGATGTGACTGAATGAATAAAAACAGAAGCCAACCTGACAGTGAAAGCTGCAAAAAACAGCAGTGTTGATTTTGATGCAGGTGCAAATTATTAACCTACAGTGTAAACTTTTTGTCGGTTAATGGTACATGTCCTTTTTTCTCATGACATTGATTGCTGTATCCTGATAACATATTAGTTCTTCTGTACTATCAAATATTATACATTATATATAACATTTTGTGTTATTACTGTTATGTACTGTTATTTGTGTTACTACTTGTATGTACCATACTGTTATATTATAATGCAATATTATTCCTGGGATACTACTAACAAAAAAAAAAAAATCCTAAAAGTACCATAACTGTTAGAAGAAGAAGAAAAAAAAAATACCTTTAGGGGTACAGCATCAGTACCCTAAAAATGACAAGTTTGGAGCTTATACCTTAAAGGGACAGTAAGTGGGATTTTCTCCCATCTAGTGGTGAAATTGTATTTTGCAATCAAATGAATAGTGCTCTCTAGCGCCTCGCATTTTCAAATGTGTGTTGCATCTACGGTAGCCATTATGTACCAAAAAGCTATGACAGGATGTCCTCTAATAGCACTTCATCGAGTTTTCCTTTGGGTGAACTGGTTTGTTATTTCAAACAAACTACAACTTGACACAACGAACAAACGAATGTTACAGTTTTGAACAAACAAAACTTACAACCTTGTTTATAGGGCCTTCTCTACTTTACTCAATAGTAGAGATACTACTTTGATACTGTACCTTGAAATGTGCTGTTTTTTTTTTTTTTTTTTTTTTTTTTTTGATGTGCACAAATAAATGACAGGTACCATAAGATTTTCTTCTTGCTGTTCCTTTTTTTTCTTCGTTCATGCATGTTACGAATGCATGAATGAATGAATGAATGAATGAATGAATGAATGAAACATTTATGTATGACTTGAGCAATAAATAAATAAATAAATATATCAATTTTCAATAACACAGGGAAGAACTTATAGGCCTACTGTCATATAGATATTTTTATCTATTATTTTCTTATTTTTTCTGTCCATCCATTTAAAATCTAGGAAATCATTACTTTCTTCTGAAGAGATCACTTTACATAATGACATATTCAATTAAGGCTTTTTATTCATATATAAACATTGCTCAATTACCATTGCAAATCTCACCTAAATGTTTGCTCACTCAGTGTATGGGATAATTATTGGGATAATATGATAATTATTGGGATAATTTTGTAATAATTGCACAAGATAGCTTGTTTTTACTATATTTTATGTAGCCTAATAATTTAGTAAATCAGTAAATCTCCAAATTAATGTAGAAACATCATAAAGACAGTATATTTCAAATAATTGTTTAATGGCATATTTTTATGAATGAAGTGTTATTTGATTCTGATGTCACTGCTGCACTGTCACATGTGGATCCCACACGCGTCCCATTTTCTCACAACTCTTAACGTTCATTTAAGACTTTATTTAACTAATTTAAGACTGCTCTCATGCGGATACTCAAAGCGAAAGCGCGAAAGAGAAGTCGAGTCTGGCGCGCGTCTTGTCAGCATCACAGACAGCGCATTATCTTTTGTATTTTCTCGCTTGCATGGTTAGAAGCATTTGCATGAAGAAGAACGTGATTATATAATGTAACGCTAGCCGAAGGATGACAGAAAAAAATGCTGCTTTAATTGCGTTAAATATTTTTAACGTGTTAAACTGAAAAACATTAATCGCACGCGTTGCATTGACAGAAGCACGGACATAACCGATGTGTTTATGTGAATGCGCGGCAAGACGGACGTTGTGACAATGTTTTCGTGTGTATTTGACTGTAAGCGCATCAATGAAAAATAGACAGCTTTATGTGGACGCACTGGGAATAAGGCACGGGAATAAAATCACACGCAAACGCAACCTCCGCAATTCAACGCCGAAAACTTATGATTTGCATTTTTATTATAAATTTGTGCGCATTATTTGTTGTTATAAGAGACTTCCGACGATCCGAGATTGATGGTAAAAATTTGGGTTTTTTTTACACAGCACCCCTGCTCTCGCCAGAAGCACCCCAGGGTGCTGCGTCACCCCGCTGGGAAACGCTGGTCTATATAGGCTAATAAAAAATAAATAAAAAAGCCTGTAATTAAGACCGTGACATTGACTTACCTGTCGAGAAGAAAGCAGGAAACTTCAGCGTCTCTTTTGAAAGCTTTCTCCTGTATTCACTTTATTTTCGAACGCGGAAGTAAACATGGGTCCAATATCCGTTTTTTTGTGCGGCACTTCCGTTTCCTCGCTTCCCATGGGCTAAATAACGATATCGATCGCGAAGGATTATGCAGAAAGTTGACAGAAAAATGTTACACATGCCGTAGCAGATGAATACTACAAAGAACTAAAGCCCCGCCTCACTCAGTTAGGGTACCGGACCTGGTTGAAAACACTCATGCATCTAGCTGGCAGAGTGCCAAAACTTCGCCGGCGCCTTCAGCATCGCCCTAAACACGGTCGAGCCAACGCTGGACTAGCATATATATGGAGGTATTTTGTCATGTCATTTGACATTGTCAAATGTATTAATAATGCCATCAGAATGCAACCAAAGCATAGGATAGCAAATAGATGGCTATAAATAATTATAAATCATACAAAATAAATGCCATCATCATGCCATTATGCCATGATCACTAGATTTTATACAGGGGTACTATAGCCTAATGATTTTGTTTCTCCTTGGAGTTTTTATCATGGTTTTTATTGAGACTTCATAGCCCAGCCACTTTTCTGGTATCGGGTGGTCTTCTGTAGGTTTTGTGTTCACGAAATGAAAAGAACAAACATACGGTCGTTTCGATGGTTTCTTCAAATGTAAAGCTTTTAATCACAGGCGAAGGGATTCCTCAGGCCGGCGACACACTGCGTGTGTCCGTTTTTATTTCGGCTCCCATAGTTAGGTTAGAACGTGCACACTGCCTGCGTGAAACGCGAGTCTCACAGGCGCGGAAAACGCGTGCATGCCATAGACAGTATATAAACAGTGCATAGACAGTGCATGCTATAAATAGAATCGACGCCTATTTTTCACGCGACACGCAAGCGTTTTGGAAGCGTTTCCAGGCAAAATAGAATAGGAAAAGATGTTTGTATGTCATTTTGACATGAATACATATTAATACTAATTAATAATGCAATGAGAAAAAAAATCGATTTTCTAATATTGCACCTGTCAATACAGAACGAAATATTCTGTAGCCTAGCTATTTTGCCGTCAATACTGCCGACGTTGTCTTTGCTGCTATATGTTTAACATTAAGTATAGGCCTTCCACTACTCTCTCCCCATTATGTCGAATATAATCACCAATGAATGAGGCTTATCATATATGACACCTAGCAGTGCCGCGTCAGACACGTTTCTGGTGTGCAAAGACATGTAAAACACCACGCAACAGAAACGCCACGCAGCCAGTGTGTCTCTGGTCATATGGGTGCCTGATGATTAAAATGTCAATGATTTCGATGAACACTCCTGCTCCAAGTAAATCTTTCTTTTGTACCAGTTATTATGACAACCTCTAACTGCACAAACAATCCCGGTCTTCCCCGAAGCCATAACGATGAGTTAGTTACGAACACTTGTTTGATTAACCGCTATGGTGAAAAGTGAGTTAGCGCGCCAGTGACCGGAAGTGCCTGACCGGAAGTCTCGCACAAAATACCGTCAACTGGCTGCGTCCGTATTTCCGTTAAAAATAAGGTGAATAGCTATCCCGACATTATAATAACCCTTGTTTTTGTAATCTCCGATCACGTTTCCTTTTACGGTCTTATTGTGGACTTTTTCGACAAAGAGGACTCGTTATCCTGTGACTTAACCGTGCAGTGCAGCCTTTTAAACTTTGCCGGGGCAGTGACAAAAGCGCCTCTCTCTGCTCTGCTCCTTTTCTGCTGGTTTCAGTCACGTGACGCGGGCTCTGAACGAAAACGCGTTGTGGAAACGCGTTGGCCTAGTACTTTTTGTCCCTCTCTGCTATTATAGTTTTTCAAGATGGCGGAACTACATGGAAGCCTCCGTGGACCTACCCGTCCTATGTATATAAAGATAATAAATTCTTCGTTTACGAGGATAAGTCAGATCATTGGCAGAGGTATTTGTACACCATTGAGGACATATTTATGAATAAAAATATTGATTTTAGATAATAAAATACCTAAAAAGTTACTTATTGTCCCTTTAAACTACTACTAATCTTTTAGGGGTAAAAAGGTACAAAGTTTTCCCTTTAAGGGGTCTGCATGAGTAGCTACTGCATGTTTCCATCCAAGCTGTGAATTTAACTTGTGTGCAAAATAAGAATATCACATAAAAAATTTGCGAGTGTTTCCACCCAGTGAGTCGGAAAAAAATAAAATCATCACTTCCTGATAAACTGGGGCCAAATATCACTTTGAAAAATTTAAGTTTCTGTGATAGGAGTTTTTTTGTATATAATAAATGACTTGCGTAGAGTATTTTTTTCCATGTGTTTCCATCATATTTTATGTGCATGTTTTCTTATCAGATTATTATTTTTTGAATGTATGTGTATCTTGCCGTTTCCATGCAGCGTTTAATTAATTAATTTTATTTATATTTATTTTTTATGCAATATCCCAAATATGCATAAAATTACTTAATTACTTAATTGTTAAATGCAAGTTTTTTTGGACATGCACCATGGAAGTCTTTGAAAGGACTTTGGAGTAACGTAAATAATATGGTGAAATATGGTGGCTTTTTTAAAAGGTAAATGTTGTCTTTGATCTAAACTCTTTATGAAAACTCCAGCAGAAAGTTATATTCTGGTGGGAAGTTTGATTCCTCACAAGTAATTAGCATCTCTGAATGAACATTAGACTTTAAAGAAGGTGGAAAACAAACATCAAGAACTCGACTGTTGTAAAATAACAACGCAGCTCTCTGTAGGGTTCCAGAACTGATCCAATACTCTGATACCACCTTTAGTGAAGGGAAATCACCAAATAAAAACAGAATAATAGAGAGAGAGAGAGAGAGAGAGAGAGAGAGAGAGAGAGAGAGAGAGAGAGAGAGAGAGAGAGAGACTGTGGGGGAGAACATGAGGACTGGTGGGCGTTTGGTAAGTAAGAGATGAATAAAGGACTTCCATAATTAAGGTGCTTATGAGTGTGGACCTGCAGGGAGCGGAGTCTTTAATAAACATCAGATCTGGTTTGAAACACTTTTAGCCAGTGTCTCCCTCAATCTCTCATCTCTTAGTTCTATTTCGAATATTAAGTACTCTGTTTTTGACCAGTTGATTTTTAGATTACCTGCACACGTACAAAGCACAAGCAGGGTTTTACAGCTCAGGTTTATTAATGTAGGTAGCTGTGAATCACAAACGTGAAATCACATGTCATAGGGACGTGGGTAATGTGTGCAGAGGAAGTGAGAGTGTAAAGGTGGCAGGAATACGACACACTTTGTATGGAAGCTCAAAACAGAAATGTGATCAAATAGCAAGAAGAAAGCAGGAGAGAAAAGAGAGAGAGAGGGGTCAGGAAGGATGAGTCGGGATAGCTTCGCCGCAGGATGTTTATATTCCTGCGGAGCGCAGAGAGAGGTGAGGCTGTGTCGCACCTTCTGCTCACCTGTCACACTCACCCACCGCCATGATTAATGAGCAGGAGTGTTTATGCGTGCAGCCGGACACCGAGAAAGGGCTGCCGTCAACCTCCAGAGATCTGAAATGTGTGTACAACATTATGCGAGAAGCCAAATGACCTGCCTTTAATGCTTAATTGATATGTAAATCATCTTTCTCTAAGCATTTCACATTTAACGGTGGATAAATCCCCTTTAGATACCTGGCCCACCACAAGCAAGCGCGCGCACACACACACGGCTGAATTTAGAATATGTCCCTAGGGAGCCAGAACATTGCATTACTGCACTCTGACAAGTTGGTTTGAAACTAATGAGATAGATTTTTCATGCAAAGCCCATGTGGGTTTGGGCAGTTGAGGGTGTGATGGTGTTGGTGAAGAAGAAAGCAGAAGTAAATAGAGGAGAGAAAAATGCACAGGAGTTTTTTATTTCTTCTTTTTAGGTAATTCAACATTTAAGCTAAATCCTTGGTGGCTAGCAGTTTTACTCATCTTTCATCATCTGACGTTTTTTTTTTTTTTGTCTGCCTGACCTCACTTTAGTCTCTCTTTAGCACTGATCAGACTATATATAACTACTGTTCAAAAGTTTAGGGTCAGTGATTTTTATATATTTTTTCCTGACCATGTTTATTTTCTCTCTCTTTTTTGTTGCTTTAATTTCAAAATCTAAGCCTGGAAAAAAATGTCAATCTGGTAAGAAAAATAAACGTAATTCAAGATTTTCTAATTTGATGTTCTCTGACAAGTAAAATATCCAATTCTGCAAATTGTAATCTCTCCAATATAAGTATAAATTAGTACATTTGCTCAAATTGTTAAATCAAAGCGGTATTTATCTGCAAAACACAATGATGATCTCAATCAGGGTGACAGCAATTAAACTTGAGCATATTCATTCACTGTTAATTAAATACACTTGCTTAAATATCGCATAGGAACTTTTGTGCATTCACAAACCATCCAACTAAACAAATACACTGACGTGAAATTCCAGACATTACATATCAGAGACAATCCCTTTTAGTAGAGTGAGTTTGCATATTTCCTGAGCTCGCTTGACTGTAAAGCTGAGTTTGCAATGTGACAAAAGAAAAGCATGTACCATTTTGTCATTCCATACTGCTACTCATTGCACAAACTAGCTTGTTACCAGAAAAGCAACACCATTTTGAAAACATCTGAGCTCGCTTTTGAAAAATACATTGCATGAAGCCAGCCAATCACTGTGGGCGGTTTGTAGGCATGTCGTCTAAAGCTTAGACTACTTACTCAATTACACTGTCCTGTACGACATGCATTTACATTCTTTTTTTGTATCCAATGTGCACTTTCATGCAATTAAGAACATCTACCAGAAATGTAAATGCAACCTTAGGAATTGTGGGTAACAGTAATGTTACAGCCTAATGGATACAAGTGCCTGCTTTCGTATGCTGCTGTTCTCTTTGCCCATAATTTCAAAAACATCATTGTATTACATAATCGGACATGAAAGCTTAAATAAGACATCCCTTCGGAAATCTTCCATGTGATGGAGCTTTGATACACTGTTTTGTAGCGCTGGCAGGCTTGTGTGTGTGTGTATGCGTGATTCAGTATGTCAGCCAACACTCAGCGGGTGTGTGGGAGTTGCACGTATCGATCTGTTACAGATAGCTGGTGGGAGTTCTCTGATAGCCGCTCCATGCTGGCCTTTGTTTCAGAGGAAGGCATCCAAGAGAAGACACTGAAGTCTAATGGGGTCGAGATTGATAAAATCAACTCTAATCCCTATCATTACTTGCTCTAAACTTTCCTCAGACTCCCACCTCATCCCAACGGTACTTTGTCAACAATCCCCCTCGCAAAAAGGTGACTTACTGTATGTGGGGAACTGTGGACTGGACTGATTTTGGTTCAGTGCTTGTGAGGTTTGCAGATCTGATGGTTGCAGGGTGTGTATTCTAGAGATTTTACGTTTGACTTCTGCAATAGCAAACAGCACCTGGATCTGCTTTCAGAACTTTTCGGGATATGATTCATGTGCCTTGTTGTAACTGATTTCAACTTAATCCGATCGATGATATCGATGATAGGGCTGCACAATGTCGAAATAAAATTCTTTCCATAAATGTACCAAGTTCTGAAACTCTAGATGCCACAGGCTGAAGGGTCCTTAACACAATCTGATGATATTTACATCCATACCTACATGGCACAAGCTAATTGGTTCATGTTGCATCTGCAGCCAATAAACTTACTGCTCAAGAGTTAAATAGCAGGTTAGCATTCACAATAGAAGTTTGCAGTGTGCTTACAGAGCTGCTCTGAATCCCTACACCTTCCCCAGCTCCACATGTATAGATCTGCTACAGATAGCAGATAAAAATATATAGCAGAAAAAAAAAAAAAACTAAATATCGCAGTATCATCCCTTCCCGAGGGGGATTTGCCATTGGGGAGCCGCCATTTTCTCTCTCAGATCCGCAAACCAGGGCTGGATCGGCCAGTTTGGGGCTACGAGGATTACTGAAGGCTCTCTCCTCCCTGATTTTGCACAACACTATAGGCAGAATCTTAACCGGAGGGATCGCGTAAAGCCTGGCTTTCGGCCAACGCAATGTCAGAGCATCTCCCGTCAGCGGGGAGTGAGATAGCGAAAAGAACGTCTAACAGTGCGTGTTCTCACTCGTGGCAAACAGATCCACATCCGCCCTCCCGAATCCATCCCAAATCATTTGCACCGATCCGGGGTGAAGCCTCCACTCTCCTTGAGGAATCCGTTCCTCAAAAGCATATCCACTCCATGGTTTAGGAGACCGGGGTTATGCGCCGCTCTGATGGAGAAAAAGTGTTGATCCGCCCACAACAGGAGACTCGTTGCCTGTTTGAAAAGAGCTCTGGAGCACACGCCACCCTGACAATTTATGTACGAAACCACAGACATGTTGTCGGTTCGAATCAGTACATGCTGCTGTTCCAACCTCGACTGAAAAGCTTCCAGGGCTGAGGACACCGCCTTTAATTCCAAGTGGTTTATGTGCCACTCCCTCTCTGACTCCGACCACAGACCTGAGGCAGGCACACCCAAGCACACTGCTCCCCAGCCTGAGGTCGACGCATCCGTTGAGACCACGGTGCATTGTGTCACTATTCCCAAAGACACTCCTTGGCTGAACATATCCGGGTTGTGCCACAGTCTCAGAGTGCTGACGCAACTGTGAGTGACTGGAATGCGCGTATGACCTGAAGACACGCCCTCTGCGGGACTCGTGTTTTCAGCCAAAACTGCAGTGGCCATATATGCAGCAGGCCTAGATGGCACACTGAAGAAGCCGCCGCCATCTGCCCTATAAGCCTCTGAAATTTCCTCAGTGAAACAGACCTGCCCAGTCTGAAATGGCTCAGAGTTTATGAAATTGTCTCTATACGCTCATGAGAGAGCTGAGCTCGCATCGCCACCGAGTCGAAACACACGCCCATATATGTTATAGTCTGACTCTGAATAAACACGTTCTTCTGCACATTCACACGCAGTCCCAGCGTATCCAGATTTCCATGTGACTGATTAGCACATCCCTTGAGTGAGCTAAAATCAGCCAATCGTCCAGATAATTCAAAACGTGCATTCCGCTTGTTCTGAGGGGAGAAAGCGCTGCATCCACACACTTGGAAAAAGTGCGGGTGGCTGGGGCCAGCCCGAACGGAAGCACTGAATACTGGTATGCCGTGCCTTCGAAAGCAAATATCAGAAAGCACCTGTGGCTGTTTGAATATGGAAGTACGCGTCCTTTAAATCAACTGAAGCGAACCAGTCCCTGGGACGGATCTTTGCCAGGATCTGCTTCAGTGTTATCATCCTGAACGTGCGCTTGTGAAGTGCTCGGTTGATAGGTCTCAGGTCCAGAATCGGAAGGAGTCCTCCATCCTTCTTTGGCACCACAAAATAGCGGCTGTAAAATCCGCTCTCCTGCTCGCTCGGAGGGACTCGCTCTATCGCTCCTTTCTTGAGCAGACTGAGAACTTCTTGTCTCAGAACGGGGGCATTTTGGGGCAATGTCAGCTTCCTCCCTGGCGTCCACTGCTTGCGGCAAACATCCGGTTCGGGGCGGGGTGCCGCAGCAGGCTGTCTAGCCGGTCTCTGAGCGGGGTGAGGCGCAAAGGAAGAGCGAGATCTCGACGAGGGCTCGAGTGATCCCGTGCTTGAGCGTTAAGGAGCGTCTTGCAGTCCGCATCCTTCAGGTCAGCTAGGGTTAACCACAGGTGCCTGTTAAGGACGATCATAAAACCCATGGAGTGGCCAATGGCCTGGGTGGAGCGTTTGGTTGCCATAAGCGCAAGGAACGTCACAGCGCGCATATGTTTGATGACGTCAGCATCTGCGATGCCCCCATCCAGGGACTGCAGAAGTTTGGCCTGGAATGAAGAGCAGATGCTGCTTCGCCCCCAGATGCGTAGGCCTTGTCAGCCTGGTGGGCCGTGAATCTGCACGACTTGGACAGCAGGTGAGGTCCATGCTCAGAGAAGAGGAGGACGGTGAGCGCGATAATGGTGGATGACGGCGCTCCAGGCCCCGTCATCATCTTCGCCTCCCTGTGGGCCTCGTCCTCATTATAGCACAAACCCTATCCCTCCTGGTTCTTAGGGGACGCACCGGCAGCTTGGCGCAGTGGGCGCACATGGAGTCCGTGAAGGCCACCTCGGCATGGGCGAGACCCAGGCAGGCGACGCAGAACTCATGTTCGTCGGGCGGGTCGATGGGGCCAGCACAGATCTGGCAAGTTGAAGCCATCGGATGCTTAGAGAAAAAGATTCCTAGTCCTCCTGGTGCAGCTTCCACGATGGCAGCGTGAAGAAAGAGATTCTGATGATATTGTCGCGCCCATGCATTTTATACTCAGTCTTTCTTCAAATCTCCCTCTTGCTCATTCTCTCTCCTCCCTCATCATGAGTGTATACACCTCTACTGCTGATTGGCTACAAGTGTGTTGTGGTGCTCAGTCCGTTCCACTTTCAACAGAAATTGCTTACTGCACCTTTAAAAAAAAAAAAAAACTCTTTGAAAAATTGGTCAAAATAATTGTTGTGAATAAGTAAATTATGACTTTTTTTGTTACAAAAAAACTTGACTAACATTATAAGTGAGAAAAAAGACCCCCTATAAAACTTGGATATAATTGATGTTTCATGTTTATGTGTATTTAGACATTCTACAGATTCAGCAGCCATAAATTGACTTGCCGAAAGACATCACACACTTTTAAAGAACCGAGACGTTTTAATCTCCACCGCTTTACACGGCTCTCCATGTATTCTTCACTGCACACAAGATGATATTTATTAAAGTTCAGATCTGTTTCAGTGAGCCGAAACTGAAAAATAAACAACAAAGGAAGCCCCAGGTTAGAGAATAAGCAGCGATTGGCGGCAGCGCAGCGCTTGTATTGATCGCTGGCGTTTCAGAGCGTCTGAAGAACACAGAGAGGGTGTGACCGCAGGCTGAGAGAGGCTATCAGAACACAATCTCAATCAATAACACAGGCCTTTGTCTGACCACTGTCTTTGAACAAGGGAGTGTCTGTATGTTTGTTTGTATGCCGAACATTTCTTTCAGGGATCCAAACCTTTTTTTTTCTTTTTTTTTTTTTTGTAGTGCAAAATATTGTTAATACTTTATAGTCTTGTGTCATTTAATAAAGTCAAAATTGGTGTGATCAGGCCTTAGATTATGAAAAGTGGTCATTCCAGAATAGAGCCAATAGTCAATTGTGGAGAACTGCTGCCATCCCATTAAACTCCTGGGATTTACATTGGAGGAAGAGGATAGAACATTTTCAGCAATGTGAGGCTGGAGCCTGGAGGTCAAATTCACTGTCAATCTCAAAATATCCCAATAGTAACACTTCTGTTTAGTAATTTGCTGTTACTGGCTATAATCTTAACCAGCATTAAATTGCTATGTTAACTATTAGGCAAAAAAACAACAACTTGGGAGCACTTCGACACGGCGCAGTAAAAAGTCACGTTGGTTCTAATTACAGAAGTGAGAGGGAGAGGGGGAGAGGATTTTTCAGGAGTGATGATATTACCGCGCCGAGTCGAAGTGCTCCCAAGTGCTATTCCGCCATACATTATAGTTATCCTTTTTACCCGCTTAGAAAAGCGCCACGTTTTATTTTGTGTCACCATACTTGGTCGTGTAACTGTATTTAAATAGGGAAAACGTGGAGGTGTTTGGTCGCTTCTAACTTCATCTCTGTTAGGATCCTAATGAATGAACTGGGCTAAGCTAAGTGCTATCAAAGTGTCGCCGCGCGCCAGAGCGATTGATTGCACGCACTGAGACGAGAGACGAGAGAGTATCAACTCGTCTTAGTTAAGGGAATAACATAGTTTAATATGAAAAAAAACGGTGGAGTGTTCCTTTAAGCCAGAGCTACACTGAGCACCCTGGGAAATCATTTATATATCAAAACTAGTTTTTCTACTGACATAATGGTTAAAAATACATAGCAGAAGTTTATAACAACCCTTTCAGATGGATGGAGAAATCAGTTTTCAGTTTGCAATCAACCGCACATTTCTGCCTGGGTGTTTTTAGGGAATAAAATTCAGGCTGGAGAATACTCACTGGAATTGTCTGAAATTAACTGCAATGTGCTACCATAGAAATCACATAACACACTCAAAAAAAAAAAAAAAAAAGAAGATGTTACAAATGTAATCTGAAGTCAACTTGTGACATTACAACCTAGTGTGTGTAATGTGACATATTTCCAAGTGAAACATAATGTAGGACGGGACTTGATTGTATCTATTGGAATTTGAGAATTGATTGAATTGTGAAAAGTGGATTTTAAAAGTGGGAGTCAGGTGAGTGGAGGGAAATGGCTAAAGAAAAGAAGAATCTTTGGCAAAATTTTGATAAAATAGATGCAGGAATGTATTATTAATACATAAAAAAAATAATAAAAAAAATCTATCCCTTAATAAAGGGGATAAATAAAATTCATTATTTACTGCTATAATTATATTTATTAACCTTATTTTCTTATTTCTATTTGTGTGTGTGTGTCAATGTCAATAAAAACATACATTTTAAATAAGCCATATATATGTCAATAAAAAAAAAACATCAAAGTCCAATAAAAAAAAGTAATTTCATGATTTATTTATTTATTGGCATATTTATTTATTTATTTAGATTTTAATTAAATATTTATCGCAGTCTCAATGTTGTTGTTTTATGTGGAATAATGTGCACCAATTAATTGTGTACAATAAGACCATTAATGCTTTAATGTTTTATGAAAGTAAATGTTTTTGTTTTCACGTTGACTTTAAATCCCTTGCAAGAATGCTTTGCTAATATCTAAACAGGTGCTAAAACACACTTTAAAGGCAGTAGATCTTCTCTGGTGAATATCAGGAGGAAAACATCTCTATAATTCATCTTTAATTCATATAATGTGCCATGCTTCCCCACTGAGACGCTTCAGCCGTAGAGCTTCAGTGTTTGACCCCATCTCAAAGAGAGCTGGACAGCTTTATAGCCCACAGTGAGAAACATGAGGCCAGTGAATCATTTAAGCCTAGGATGAGATGATTAATCTTTGAGCACATTGAGGTTTTATTAGCTATGTGTTTAATAGAGAATCTACTCTTAATGGCAGAATGATACACTAATCGCCAGAGGAACAAAAACCTTTTCTCTCTTTACAAATCTCTTTACACTGTAGCTATCACAACATAAAAGCATCGGTTCGTTTGTCTTTTCGTGTCCTTTTGTCGCTGTGAAGTGAGGAATATAGTCAGATCCGCATCAGTAATGAGAATCCGTACAGGCCTGGGAAAAGGACGAGACAGACAGAGGCAGACACAGGAAAGACAGCACTTCTGAACTGATTGTCCACAGACTGATGCTACCTTCTCTCATCAACACGGCATCTCTCGTCTGCCACCTCAAATGGCTTTCATTCTGTCTGTCTTGATTGTGAAGAGACTGGTCCACATTGGTTTGAACCTCTAACGGCCTGGCTGTCTTGATTACAGATGGTCAGAGACAGTCAGGAGACTCTCTGGAGCGACGTACACTCTCAGAGCTCAGGAGACTTTCACATTCATTTCAGAGATCTGAGAGAGAATGAAACAAAGGAAATAAAATTTTGATATTGATATCTCATAATCTTTCATGAAAATAACTTACCCTCTATCTTCATGCGACATCTCTTCTCTGATGGGGTGTTTATTGGTGCGAGGGCGGGGCAAACTGTCACTCACATGAGATTGACCAATAGCAAACCACAACCATCCAATAAATTCCCAACTGACAAAATTAAGCCCCGCCCTACATTTTTCTTGTTTGAGAAGCCATTTCATTCAGATATAAGTCACAATAGGGACTTTAATAATTAAGGCTTATATGCTTATATTTTATTGGAATATTGAGAGGACACCCTGTCCAAAAATGGTGATGTTTGCTTGTATTATGAGCATGTTGTAATAAAGACTCCTATATAGCAATATTCGGTCCGGATTTTTATTTATTTATTTTTTTTTTTTTGCAATACTGTCATGTAAAATAAAATAAAAATAAAAAATCAGAAAAATAAATAAAAATAAAAATAATTATCTGCAATTTACCCGTAATGTAGTGCCATCTCCAGTGCATAATTAATTCTAAATTCAACATTGATTAAAAAGATGAAAAAATAAATAAATGCATGCTGGTGCATAACTTACATGGACGTTTCTGTTTCCTCCTCCAGGGTTAAAAGGAACTTCATATAGGCTTTATTTTTATTTATTAAAAAATAGTTTATCATTGTTATTATTATTGTTGTTGCTGTTGTTATATTTGATCTATTATATATAATTTTATAAATTTGTAATCAATATATATATATATATATATATATATATATATATATATATATATATATATATATATATATATATATATATATATATATATATATATATATATATATATATATATATATATATATATATATATATATATAATTGTAGAGATCTTCTGAAAGGAGATTGAGATTGTTGGGGTCTTTTTCTCAGAAGAATTAAGGAGACTTATGAGAATGTTTCTATTTGTCTATTTGGTCTCCATTTGTCTGGGAGAAACAACTGAGATATGAACGAGGTCACATCTGTGATTACTCTTTGCTCTGGGCTCTCAGCAGATGCCAGAGAGGAGGATTCTCTGAAGGTCTATATATGTCCTCTCAGGGCTGTGTCTTTTCACTATTCATTGCTTTAATCACGGCCCTGAAGAGTCACAGTAGAGTGATGTACTTGTGTTGTTCTATATGATCCCCCAATCTTCTGTTCTGTTTATGGATTGGATGACGAACCTTCCTAATTAGCACCAGGATTAGGCATGAACCTATTTTACTTTGAGCGTGTCAGTCTGCGTTCAGTCATAAATATTTTAGAAAGCTTGGGTAAATTAGGGGATGAATTTCTGGCTCAGACCTGCTTTGTGTATTTAAAGGAGTAGTTCACCCCAAAATGAGAATGTCTCACTGTTTACCCACCCCTACCTCTTTCCAAACATGAAAATTGTACTGTTTTCAATTTAAAAAAAAATAAATAATAATAATTGCATTGAAGCTGGAAGGTCTGATTTTGTGTTTCACAAAAGAAGGGAGAGTAAAGGAATGCTGCAATTGTTTATGTGTCAAGCAGTTTTCCTCTAAAACTTAAAACTATCCTCAAAATGTAATTTGACGAATTAATAAATTAATCTTAATTTTCAAATATTTGGTGTATATGTAAATAAATCTCAACTGTTACACAGCCACTATAGATTCTTTTGTTTTGTTTAATCTTCATTGCAATTTTTCTGCAAAAAAGGGTCACTTTCTAGAATTAATCTCTGCTTAAGAAGTAATAAAGGACTATTATGGAAAACAAGATAATTATCATTACGCTGTTCCTCTAAGTGCTCACCTCTGAATGCACTCTGTCACAGAGGTTTGTGCTTATATTATTTTAATAGATTTCTCTCCAGGTCATATTCAGCTTGTGTTATGAAAATGAATTAAATGCAAAATGCACTGAAGCTTACAGAGTTGTGTGTGAGATAATAATCCAGACATTATATATAAATGACTAATGCTTTATGAATCAGTGGATTAACACAAGCAGTTTTTCCTCATCAACTTGAATGCACTGAATTATTACAGTTTTTCTCGATTGCTTAAACACTATAACCAGGCTTTTGAACTAAATTTTCAAAACCATAACGCCATTTATCAAAAAGCACACCCATTTCACTAAACTATAAACACTATTCCCTGTTTTGACACATGAGTCAGATTTGACGAACTTTCACTGCAAAACTCTACACACAAATCCCTTAATTTCTCATTGCCTACACCATGTTGTCATGTATAAAGCACTAGCATTCAATATTGTTCACTCAAGTCAGCACAGCTTCAGCTCAGTTAGCACACAATTACCCAACTGGAAACACTAAGAGTCAAAATTTAACACACATCAATCAGAACCTTCAATAGATAAAAGGGCCCAAATCAGTTTATTGCGTTTTGGAACAATGGATCCAGAAAGACATGAAGGAAGAGGGATAAGAATGAGGAGGAGGAAGGGCAAGGACAAGAAGACAAGCAGTCTCAGATGAAATTCAAGCCACTCTAGTTGCCCATGTCTTTATCAATGGTTTGACTATGAGGGAGGCTGGGCTACGAGTAAGGCCAAATTTGAGTCGCTTTACCGTCGCCTCGAGAGCCTTCAGGGAGGAGTGGTGGCAAACAAAATCACTGAATAAGAGACAAACATTTCCAATAGTCTTTGATGAGGTGTATTTTCTTGCAAGAAAAGGCCAGCAGTCGTACAGTCACACAGAGTGGCTGCAGAGTGTGACAGTGAAGGGAGGGCATCCTTTCTCCTTTATAGTCTTGACTACCAGAATGTTATCTTTCTAGGCAAATGATGGTATTTCAACCATATGTGGAACATTCATAGACGTGTTCATCATATTGTATCCTTGAGTGGAGGCCCTCCTGTCACGTCCAACACTCTTTACCAGTCCAAAACAATTCGAATTCCATATTAGAATATGGTTTGTGTGTGCCCTTTTACTGTCATATGTTGGTCACACACATCTTACTGTAAGTAAATATAAATAAAAAAAATAGAGGAGAGAGTAAAAAAGAGAGTAAAAAAAAAAAGAGTAAACCAGGAAAAAAAAATATTTTTTTGTGTGTGTTTTCTGTGTATGGATAAAAATGTGCCAATGTATCCACTGGTTGTGTCTTTTGTGTTCATCATGTGAAAAGGTTTGTGAGGGGGGAACCACAAGCAACATAACTTACCAGTTTTGGAAATGTTGTTTTGAATTTATTGCACCAGTGTGTTAGACTATGTTGTAGTGTGTGTGATTTTGAGGGCTTGTGTGTCCTGTCTGAGGCCAAAGTTTGGTTTTTCAGCAAGAGTGAATGGTTTTGAGTGTAGAGCTTCATTTTGACCTGAAAATAGGATGTTTGGGGAATTGGGTGAGACGTTATGGATTTGTGTTTATAGTTTTGAGAATACGAGGCATAGTTTCAAGAAATGTGTTTAAGCAATCGAGAAAAACTGTAACAATTATCTTGATTAGCTTTTTCTTTTTTTTTCTTTTTTTTTCTTTTTTTTAAATCAGGGCTCCCTCAGGTCCAAAATCATTACCTTTCTTATGCAGAATATATGAATTAAACATAGATATATTTCACACACACACACACACACACACACACACACACACACACACACACACACACACACACACACACACACACACACACACACACACACACACACACACACACACACACACACACACACACAGCTCCCTCTTCCTGACCTGCTGTAACACATTTACATTATTATATCTGTTTGCTGTGTTACTCGTGCCAAATCGACTTAGCTATGGTTATTTTTATTTTTTTATTTTTTTTACAGTTTGTCAGTACATGTTTGATAAGCCATGCAGTTGGAGTCGGTACTTTCTATCAGATTCTCTTACATGATATTCTCAAATCAAAACAGTTAGCAGTGCCAAAGTTCAAATCAACATAACTAATTAACTGTGAATATGAAATAGCACATAGCGTTTTATGTGAATGTCACTGACACATTTTTCTTCAGTTGATGGCAGCATAATAATAAAGTAGCTTGGAGAAGTACGTTGCTCTGAAAATACTGCAATATGAATGTCACTCCTATTTTGAAAGCTTAATCTCATTATGTACATACAAATTTAATTTATGACATTCTGTAATATCATTCACTACTAAAAAAGATTCAGACTTCAGATTCTACTGGCGTAGTGCTAGCATCACAGAAACACTCCATGCATCTACAGCTTAAAGCTGAGACTGGAAGAGTTTGGTTCGTGTTTTCAGCATATTGAGAGGATGCTTTTTTTAGCTGCAAATCCACTTTGTATGGACTTCCAAAGAATGAGGACTTGCACTGAAATTGATATTGTAAAACCGACGCCATCGTTATTGTTTGTTTCACTTTGTATACAAGTGCTGAAGGAGCTGAAATTCAGATATGGTAATGGCCGTTTAGTTTCCAACATGCACTGCAAGCAGTAGACCAATCACAACAGACTGGGCCATCTGACCAATCAGATCAGAGTAGCCTTGCGGAAAGGAGGGTTTTAGAGAGATGAATCTTTGAACAAACCGTTTTCAGACTCTTTGGGAAATGGGGTGATGTGTAATGTATATTATGAGAAAATTAACAGTATTTTTTATTTATTTATTTGTTTTACCTTGGATGGATGTGAACCTATTTTAAGAAGCCTCTGAAACAAAATCAGTTAGCATATAGGGGCAGTTTAAACTTCAGCCTTTTCTTCACGCAAGTGTAATGACTTCTAAAGAAAATAGCACACAAGTCAAATGGACCACATTTAGGATACGTTTATGTTGCTTTGAAAGTCAGTGAGGTCTAATGTTGTTTTGGACCCATTGAAATTCATAGTATGGACCAAAAACTGTTTCCATTGCATGCAAAGTGCCTGTGCTGAAAGTCAGTTCTGAAGATCAGATTTGAGAAAGAAAATAAAAACATATCAGACTTGGGTGGAGTGTGAACAAAGCCTCAGCGACACTTAAACAGCCTTTCAAACACAACCAGCAGGTTTCATGTGAATGACACCACTGGCTGTGTTGAGTGACTGGAACAAACAGCAGTGCCTGTAAGGACTCAATTACATTCACTTAGATTGGTAACATGAGCTCCAAGACTCAGCTTGCGGTGAAAAGTTAAGGTAGGATTTTGACAGACAGTGTTTCTATGCTTTCCCCCTTTCTTTACAAGAAATAAGTAGATATTAGTGGATTTGTAGGTTCTGGCAGATGCTGCTGTCGTGTTATTGGCACGGTAAGATCAGTGTCAGGCAGGCTATTGTTCGGGATTTCCAGTGTTTATATGGTGAGGCTGGGCAAATCCAGATGTCTTTGCAGAGCACATGTATGGCTAAGGCATAAAGTGCAAAGCTCCGCGGCTCACAATCTCCACTCCTCCAGTAAACAGAGGACCGGCTGATGAGCAATCATTCCACTCAGAGTTATTTTCTCTAGCATTTTTTATCCTGTAACCATCCCCCATGCTGAATGTAATTATTTTCCACCTACACGCCACACGTCTTCAAAAGCCTTTTTTATATGTCTTTGATTGCAATGCGAGTGTGCATGTGGCTGTGGATCTATATGTTATCCCATTATAGTGCACATTATGTTCTAGCAACAGTTTTACATACAATTGGATGTTCAGCAGCCATATCACCCTGTAGCCCAAGACTGGTTGTCCACTGAAGCTAAGCAGGGCTGAGCCTGGTTAGTACCTGGATGGGAGACCTCCTGAGAAAAGCCAGGTTGCTGCTGGAAGAGGTGTTAGTGAGGCCAGTAGGGGGCGCTCACCCTGTGGTCTGTGTGGGTCCTAATGCCCCAGTCTAGTGACAGGGACACTATACTCTCAAAGAGCACTGTCCTTCGGATGAGACGTTAAACAGAGGTCCTGACTCTCTGTGGTCATTAAAAATCCCAGGATGTCCTTCGAAAAAGAGTAGGGGTGTAACCCCGGCATCCTGGCCAAAGAGAGAGAGAGCAAAAGAGAGATGTCATGTGTTTTAACAATATATTATCAGTTTGATATTTTTTTTTTTCACTTGTATTGTCTTTGAAAAGAGATCAAACTTAAGTCTGTGTTCTACAGCGTTCTAGTTTTACGACTGTTTTAAGTTGGACATTTAATTTTCAGGTCTATGCTCAGCAAGTGAATAAATGGATTTTAAATACAGTGTAAATATAGTTTAGTATCATAGAATTCTCTTAAAAATACAAAATATTAAGTAATAATAATAAATTAATTAGTAGTAGTAGTAGTAGTAGTAAAATAATTCATATTTATTAATTACTGTAATATGGTAGTATAGTAATAATAGTATTAATAATAACATATTATTATTATTATTATTAGTAGTAGTAGTAGTACAATTTATTCATATTAATTAATTACTGTAACTAATATGGTAGCATAATATTGATTAAATCCATTCATATTTATACTTATTATTTTACATATTTTATTAATAATAATATAAATAATCATTAATAAATTTTGTAGTAGTAGTAAAAAGAATCAATATTTATGAATTGCTGTAATATAGTAGTATTATATTAATTCAATTCATAAATTGTATTAGTATTATTTAGAAAGAGGAATTTAGTGTATTTTTAATACACTACCACTGGCTTGAAGTCAAAGCAGACACTTAGACCAGACAGCTATTTCTTTTAACTACTTTATGGTCAATAAGAGACTATAAATCATTGCACAAGCTAGTATAAAGAATAGCACATACATTAAGTATACATTAATACTCCTTTTAATCCAGCATATATGGACACTGCTGAATCAATATAATTTTAACTAGGACAGTGTCGATCCTTCAATGAAACGATGGCCCCCCAGGGGATGTTAAGAGATTCATCCTAATATGAAAAGTTAAATGTTCCCATGAGAGGACTTTCACTCGTCTGCTTAAATTTATGAATTATTTGAACATTATAGGCTGTAGCAAAGCAGTCGGAGCAGTGAATGAGAGTCACTATAGAGCCGCATGGATATTCATAGACGAGGCCCTTGAGATTTTATGCTGCATGTATTAAACACATCACAACCATTTTGTCTTCATGAGCAATTTAGCCAAGCACTAGGCTATACTGTACTTCAAAAAAATGTAAAGGCAAGATAAACGCCATCGTTAAAAAGTTTTAGGTTGTTGGTTTTGATTAAATAAACTTGTTTTACTGCTTACTTTTCTACATATAACTCCATATAAAATATCTTATGATATCTCATATTTATGATACTATGGCATGAACTATAACTTGGGGTTGGGCTTTTTTGATTTTGGCAAGTAAAAATCCACCAACCTCCCAGAATAGCAACCAACTAGGAACCACACAAAACTGCATAGCAATGCCCCATCATCATAAGTGCTACAGATTTGTGAATGATCTCACAGATTACTGAGAAGTGTGATATTATATTTCTAAATGATTTGACATACAATATTCACCCGACAGATGATGTAATATGCATAAAAATCTCAGATTTATGATATTGTGGTTCATATATTAAGTCCCCAAATATAGGACCACAATATCATAAAATTCCACTTGAGATTCACCCTACCAGCCAACTAGGAACCACCCAGAACTTCAAGGAACTGCTTAGCAATGTCCTATATGCTTAAAAATAAAGGTTCTTGATTGGCACCTATGGTTCCATGAAAAACCTTTAAGAGGTCATATTATGCCCTTTCACAAACTCTTTATTTTGTTTTTGGGGTCTACTAGAATAGGTTTTCATGCTTAAATGTTTATTAAATTGACATTGTTGCAGCACCTCTGTTCCCAGTCTGTCAGTAACACTCTGTTTCGTTCCTGTCTCTATGAAGCCCCTCCTTCTGAAAAGTGCAATGTGCTTGATTGGTCAGCTGGACCAGTGTGTTGTGATTGGTCAACCGCTTTGAGTGTGTTTAGGTTTGAGGTTGAGTTTCAATAGACAACTATCTAACTCAACCAGGCCATGCCCCTTTATTTTGCGTATGCCTTGGGCAGAAATTATTTAAATGAGAGATATTGTGATGTGTACATTCCTGGAAGAATACTCAAGACTACAATCAAGGTGTTTCAGGGAGCACTAAAAATGATTTCCTTTGGAGTTCACTTTGCAGACATTTTTCATGCTCAAACAGCAACGTTGCACACTAAAGAAAGTTGAAAATATATAAATGCATAACAGGTCCTCTTTAATATATGGAGCCGCACCATTTTACGAAAGGTTCTTTATAGTGGAAAAAGGTTAGATTATTCTTTTAAAGCTCTTAAAAGTAGAATCTAACCTTTTTCCACTATAAAGAACCTTTCGTAAAATGTCGTGTACAGTGGTTCACTGAACCTAAAATGGTAGTTCTATGACATCACTGCATAATAAAATAACCTTTTGGAACCTTAATTTTTAATAGTTTATCATCATGCAAGTGAGTTTTGCATGGGCAAGCAGTGCTCACATTTTCTCTTTATAAATTTCTAAGTTTCTTTAAGTTTCTTTAAGTTATTTTTGCAATTCCACTAGTGGCTAAGAAATGACATGCTTCACCTTTAAGTATATGCCAACAGACAGTGTCAGATGAAGAAAGATGAGCTGAGGAGAGAGAAAAAAAGAGTTGCATATTCAAATTTTTGCGCCTTTTTCCATGACATTTGACCTGACCTTCCCAAAAGAGCTGTGGATCCACAAGGTCCATCTTTGCCTTGGAAAATGCTCTGAATATGAGTGGAGCGGTGAGCCTGGAAGAGAGAAGAAATGTGAGGATGAGAGACATCTCTGAGATCTTGATCTCAGTAGTCCGAATGCTGTCTAATTGCCGAGCAAGGAAAGCGGAGGAGGTGTCCCTGATTCCCCTTTATCCATACACAAAGTTCTCAATTAGAGCTCCCATTAGTTGGGAGTAGACGTCTGTGCTGGAGAGAGCCAAGATGGAGGCCTCCACCAGCAGGTGCAGAGCAGCTCACGGTAATTGACACACCGGGAGAGTGGAAAAACCCGCTCTCCGAGTTCTTTTCAAGCAGATAGTTGAGCTTCCTGACAGCAAATCACTAGCTTTTCCCTCTGTACTATCACTCACTCTCTAGTTTTTATCTGGCTCAGCTCTCCACTTCCTTGTATTAAAGACACGAGAGATGAGAGATGCTCATGTTCTTTCTGGGAGTATTTAGCTGCACTAGTCTCCAGAGTTCTGATTATAAAATGCCGTCCCATGAGTCGCATCACTCGATATTGCAAAACAACCCTGCGAGTTGGTATATCTTTCATCGTGGTGGGTTTTTATCAGTCTATTTTAAGTGAATTTCTGCCTGTGATGTGCATTCCAAGTCTTTATTAGAGTTACTATCTGAAATATGACCACATATTCTCTGATTTGTCTCACCGGTCATGGTTGGTTGCACCTATGAGCTGATTTTCATTGATCTAAATTACCTGTCTGGTCGGGTAGCCAGCAGATAGGGAAATATGAAGGCATAAAATCTGAGTCCTTTCAGTTCATTTTCTATATTCTGTCTCTGGCAATAGACCAGGTATAGGACCAATCTGCTTGAAATTGATTTTTGCTCTCCCAAGTATCAAAGATCAGACATATCAGGCTAGTATGGAGCTATTTCTTTATTCATTTCAATAATTCATGGTCTAGAGGGAAATGATTTCAGGGAAAGAGTTTTTCAATTACATTGTGGCCGCACAGGGACTTTTTTTTTCTCCCTCCATGCTTTCATGTACGGAGCTCAGGAATAGATGGCTGCAACGAGATATTGCTTTGAAATCTCTTCCTATCATAATGTAGGTGAATTTAAGAATATACTAATAAATATGTAGAAAAGGGACTGGAATCATATACCCTGTGGGACTGTGAAAGATAGCAGGAATGAATAACAGGAGGAAAGATTATTATATTGTAGTAGCAGGAAGAATAGAGAGGTTTTGGGCTCCGAGTGCATGCTTGTCAGACAGGCAGATTTCTCCCGTTAGGCTGTAAGACAATATATTCTCCAGCAGTCAGAAGGCTTCACTGCAGTGAGTCTGGCGTATCGGGAGAATAATTGTCCATCTTTTTCCTAGCCCCTAATCAAGTCTAATATAGCCTACATTAATAACCTACAATAATTATTATTTACTCACCCCTGTGAGTAAATTACTTTTTTTTTAAGTAATTAATACTTTTATTCAGCCAGGGTACATTATACTTATCAAAGTGACAGTAAATAGCCTACATTTAGGATGTTGCAAAAGATTTTGGACACACTTTAGATTAGGGTAAAATTCTCAATATTAACTAACTATTAACTAGGCTATCACTTTTGCCTCAATAAACTCCTAAATACTGCTTATTAATAGTTAGTAAGGTAGTTGTTAAATTTAGGAATCCAAGATGGCAGACTAAGTCGTGTGGGTGTATTGTGTGTTGTGAGTTATCTGTGAGTTATCTGAGTCAACTTCTCGTTCTTGTGTAGGACAAAAGTACCAAAAGTATTTTATTTTCCATAGCATCACTTCACTGTGCCCATTTTCCTGTTTACATCTGCCATCAAGTACCGCTTTTCATCCGTCCCAGGAGAGCGAATAACTGGAGTGGATTTTCGACAAAGTGGATTTGGATTCCACTGCTGCACTCGCCTACTTTACTATGGAGGGCTTTATTGGTGCTTTTGGAGAAAAGACGAAGGGGTTGACTCGAATGCTGTGGTTTTTCATTGCACTGTGCCTATCTAACCATTACAGTACTGAAGGTGGTTTTCACGGGTATGACAAACCCCATTTAGTGACTGGTCACAACACACAGAGGAGCGTCTGCTTCTGGCTTTGCACTAGAGGTGCCGTGTGCCAGACTGTCTTCTATACTCCAGTTTTGTTTTTGTGCCGTTGACTTGGTCTGTTTGTCCAGTGTTATACTTTCAACCATGCTTCAATATCTGACGCTCAAAGCAGCCTTTAGCGTCCATTTGAGACGCATAACCCTACCACAGACCTAAACCTACCCAACCGAAGCGTCACATATGGACGCTAGGGGGCGCTTTGTGCGTCGAATATTGACGCTTCCGAAAGCGTAAGTTACATGACGCCTAAAGCTACCCATAACCGAAGCGTCACATATGGACGCTAGGGGGCGCTTTGAGCGTCAGATATTGAAGCATGGTTGAAAGTGACAAAAAGTGACGCCTTGGGTGTGAGAATGTGTTGCATAATCTTACAATCTTTATAAGTGCCCACTGGAATTTTAAAATAGTATAGACAAATTCTAAAAATTATAATATTGAATAATTTAGTCAGAGGTGCTTGATTGTTTTATTACTTTTGATTTTGGGAAACGTTCAACCTAATCCAGGCCCAGTTTCTGCCTCTGCATCAAGTTCAGAAACACCTGCAGATTTTAAATCAAGGTGTGGACTTAGTTTTATTCATTTGAATGTTCGGAGTTTAATCTCTGAAATGGATATGGTTCGCATTTGGGCACAGTCAACTGATGCAGATGTGATTGTTCTAACTGAAACTTGGCTAAAAAAACTGTTTTAGACAAGGATATTTGTATTAATGGATATAATGTATATAGATTCAACCCAGGTTCATGACACTCCCTTTTTTATTCCAGCTCTTTTCAGCTCTTGATGCTAAAGAATTGGTAGTTCTTGGTGATTTAAATTGGAATTGGTTGCATTCAGCAACTGATGAATTTAAAACCTATTGCGATGCATTGAATCTTTTTCAGATTGTTTACAAGCCCACTAGACTGAACCTAAAATGTCCATATAAATCATCACTAATAGATCTAATCTTAACAAACACTCCCCATAATTCAACTGTATCCATATTTGTGAAAGACATCAGTGACCACTGTGTCATCGCAACGGTTAGGAACACAACAATTCCTAAAACTAAACTACGCATCCTAACCAAGCATGACATTTTTTTTTTTTTTTTTCCAGAACAAGGGTTCCTACACGATTTGAATAATTTGGAGTGGGAACAAATCCATTTAATTCCTGACCTTGAAATAGCCTGGGAATTTTTTTATGCAAATTTTTCTGCTTTAGTCAACAAACATGCTCCTCTCAAAATGTACAGGGTGAAGGTTCGGAATAATGCATGGTTTTCTCATCCTTTATCAAATATGCTTCATGAGTGCAACCTGGCATGGGTAAAAGCTAGGAAAACCGATTTAAATTCAGACTGGCTTGATTTCAGGCGATTGCGCAATGCATGCACGGTTGCAGTCAGAAAAGCTAAATCTGAACATTTTCTTATACAAACATCTCACAATCTAAACAATCCATCAAAATTTTGGAAAAGTGTTAAATCATTAACTGAAAATAATAAAGGTATATAACTTTCATCATGTAAGGGCTCTCATACAATCATTGATAAAGTAAAAATGCTTCAAAAATGCTTGTTTCAATGAACACTTCATAGCTTCTGTTTTTTGTTTGATTCAATTAATGGAGCTCATGTTAACCCTTCGATTGTTCAATCAGAGGGCTTCGTGTCTAGTCAATCATTCAACTTTTCACCAATTGCAATCTCTGAGATGTGCAAAGCCCTTAAATCTTTAGATGTTTCAAAACCGGCAGGTCCTGATAAATTGGAACCTTACTTTTTAAAGCTAGCAGCTGATTTTTATTGCCCCACCTCTGACTCATATGTTTAAACTTTCTCTTGTCTTAAATGAAATTCCACTTATATGGAAATCAGCTTTTGTTCTTACCCTGTTTAAAGGCAGAGATCCCACACACCTAAATAATTACCGGCCCATTTCCAAGCTGTCAGTCTTGGCCAAAGTCCTCAAAATATTTGTCAACAATCAAAGGACTTTATGTCTGTTAATAATACCCTGTCTGATTTTCAATCTGGTTTTAGAAAACAACATAGCACAACTACGGCAGCCTTAAAAGTACTAAATTATTTTATTGATTCTGTTGATAACAAAAAACACTGTGCAGCCTTATTCATCGATCTATCAAAAGCATACAGTATCATACCTTACTGATACAACGACTTGTCAGTATTGGATTACCTAAACATACTCTTGGTTGGTTTAATAACTATCTCTCAATCAGAACTCAGTGAGTACAGGCAGAAGGTTTTATCTCTGGTTCACTCAATGTAACAAAAGGTGTGCCACAGGGGTCAGTCCTAGGAACACTTCTATTTACTCTATATATAAATAATATTGATAAAAATGTTCATAATGTACATTTTCATTATAACGCTGATAATACAGTTAAGCCTGGTTCACACGGCAGGATAATTAGGCCGATTTTAGCCCCGATTCACCCCTTCCAACAATCTTAAGGATGCTCCGATTATCGTCAAATAATCTGATCAGATATTCCTGCCGTGTGTGGTGTGTTAAGACTGCTCTCGTCTGCTCGGAAGGACGTCGGGACCGCTCCGATCTCAAATCGGGGATATCCAACATGTTGGATTGTTTTGGCCCAATTTCTCCTCGTGTGTGGTGTCCCCCGCGACAAACGAGCACGCAGCCTGTGGACTGTGGCGTGTAGATTTTTTCTTTCATTCGTTGGCTGCTCTATACTATAGTATTTTATCACGCTATCATCGATAAAACGCAAAAAAGAACTTAAATCTTTACTGGCGGCGCGCTGTCTGTAAATCTCCTCTCTGTGTGATGCACACACACACAGAACTCATGCGCACAGAATGCTGCTTCAGACAGCGCGCTGCCGCATTGAATTCTCTTTCACGCTTGAATGGACAAAAACACACAAAAGCATGCCAAAATGTTCACTTTGTCAAGTATCCTCGTAAGCACAATATTAAATTGCGTTTGATCTCGAGGGATTTTGCGAGATTTCCTGTCTGACCTGGGAATGCTCGGGAGTCAAATCGGTTCGTGTGTGTTGATGTGTTTATTTTGCCGTGTGGCTGCGCACCACACACTGTACGACCAAAACTGTTAGACCCGTGATTTTTTATCGCCGTCTGTGGGGTCTCTCAGGTTTGGAAAATCGGCCGACAATTTTAAAATCGTCCCGTGTGAACCAGGCTTTATATAGTTCAGCATCCACACCCAATCTGTAATGATTCATGTCTGTATTCATCTGTCTTGTCCCGTGTTTAGCAGTTCCCCGTTATGTTGATTAGTCTCCCCAGGTGTTTCTGATTAACCACGCCCCCTTGTTATCTTGTTTAGCTTGTTTGCCCATGTATTTAAGCCCTATGTCTAGTCTCAGTCTTTGTGATTTCTTGTATTTGTATGTTGGCTGTTTGGTTCCTGTGTCCTGTTTCCCAAGTCTGAGTTTTAGGTTTATTAAATAAAGTTTGCTGCATGTGGATCCTGCTTCCTCCTATCATTCAGCCAGCAACGTTACACAATCTGGCTCTCTCTCAGTTACAGCTTGCATTTAATATTGTTCAGCGTAACTTTGAATTAAAACTAGTTTTAAATGCTGATAAAACAAAATTCATGTTTTTTTCTAAATCAAAATCAATCCGTCATAATCTTCTGCCTATTACTACGTCCCAAGGTTCGAAGATTGAGTTTGTGTCTCAGTATAGGTATCTTGGGATTTTAATTGATGATGCTCTCTCCTTTGGCCCTCATGTTCAGCAACTGGTGAAAAGATTGAAAGTGAAATTGGGTTTTTACTTTAGAATCAAATCCTGTGTTTCCTTTGAGGCAAAAAAGAGGCTTGTTGCAGCTACTTTTATGTCTGTACTGGACTATGGTGATGTTATATATGCATGCATCTTCACTGTGTTTACATGCTTTAGACACTGTTTATCATGGTGCACTGAGGTTCATAACAAATCTTAAAACCCTCACTCATCATTGTGTGTTGTATGCTCGGGTTGGATGGTCTGCTTTGTCCATCCGAAGACAAAATCTATCCTGGGTCTACTTCCTTCATATCTTTATACCTACATCTGTTAAAAGTATGTTTGTAGCTATGGCCTATGGTCCCAGGAATTATTCTTACTGTCTGTTCCAGTGGTATGTACTGAATTGGGGGAAAAGGCTTTTAAATTTGCTGCTCCCTCTGCCTGGAATAATTTGCAAAGTGAAACTTAGGGAGCTGGTTTCATTGGACATTTTCAAAGTAGTTTTAAAGGATTTGGAGAATGAAACATCGAATTTTGATGACACATGATAAAAATTATTTCACATCATTTCCTGGCTCATTTGGGAACATTTTATTGATTTATTGAAAAATGTCCCTCCCCCAACCCCCCCAACCCAAAATATTTTTTTTGTTGCCTGAGGGCAACGTTATGCAACAATGGTAAAGAATCATAGAGAAAATGATCATTATACAATTCTCAGAGAGCAATACAAAAATAAAAAAATAATAAAAAAATGTCAAGAAATCATTTAAGTAAAAAGGGAAAAACACTTGAAACACATCAATATACTTGATTTGATACAGACATAGGTTTGTATCATGTAGTGCGTCATGTCATATCATGTACTTCATGTATCCTAATCAACCCCATATACACTACTGTATAATGACAAAAGTATTGGGACCCCTCCAAATCATTGAATTCAGGTGTTCCAATCACTTCCATGGCCACAGTTGTTTAAAATCAAGAACCTAGGCATACAGATGCTTCAACAAACACTCTCAGGAGCTCAGTCAATTCAAGCGCGGTGATAGGTTGCCACCTGTGCAATAAGTCCATTCGTGATATTTCCTCACTACAAAATATTCCACGGTCAACTGTTAGTGTTATTATAACAAAGTGGAAGCAACTAGGCCACAGAGTGGGGTCAGTACATGCTGAGGCGCACAGAAGTCGCCAACTTTCTGCAGAGTCAATAGCTACAGACCTCCAAACTTTGTAGAGAGCTTCATGGAATGGGTTTCCATGGCTGAGCAGCTGCTTCCAAGCCTTACATCACCAAGTGCAATGTAAAGTGTGGGATGCAGTGGTGTAAAGCACGCCGCCACTGGACTCTGGAGTGACCAATCATGCTTCTCTGACTGGCAATCCAATGGACGAGTCTGGGTTTGGCAGGAAAACGGTACTTGCCTGACTGCATTGTGCCAAGTGTAAAGTTTTGTAGAGGGGGGATTATGGTGTGGGGTTGTTTGGTGGAGAGGGGATTATGGTGTGGGGTTGTTTGGTGGAGGGGGGATTATGGTGTGGGGTTGTTTTTCAGGGGTTGGGCTTTGCCCCTTAGGTCCAGTGAAAGGAACTCCTAATGCTTTAGCATACCAAGACAATTTGGACAATTTCATGCTCCCAACTTTGTGGGAACAGTTTGTAGATGGCCCCTTTCTGTTCTAAAATGACTGTGGATGCTGCACATTAGTGTCACTTTGGTGACTTTGGTCGTTCCTGTGCACCCAGGAACCCTACATCTTCCCTACTTGTAACACATTATTTGCCATTGTGAGGTATTGTCCAAGACATCCTTGAAAAGTACCCCTTATTGCATAACGTTGCCCTGAGGCAACAAAAAGAAAAACTGAATTTGTGAACATGCAAAATAAAAAAAAATTCACAAAACCTGCCAAAAGGCTTCTCTACACCTTCATACACACACACATATTTTTTATGTACAGTTCATGTCATTTTAAATATGATTACTAAAGCAAATAATCTTGCTTTCATCTCACACCATGTGCTCCTGTGACCATGTGTCAGAAAAGGACGTCCCGCCTTCAAATGGTGCTTAATAGTGACTTCCAAACCTTATTGGACTGTTCTTTGATACTTTTTCAAACATTCTAATTGGTTGCAATCATTTAAAGAAAAATGTACTGAACACAGGGCTTAAGAAAACTTTCATTGCCTGAGGGCAACGCTATGCAGTAGAGGGTTAACTAGTTATGTACTGATATTGAAATTTGATTGGATTTGCTTATGTGTGTATATGTGAATGTGTTGGCAGATGTTATCTGTTAGACTCAAACGAGCTGTGTCTGTCAGTCTTGGCCAGGACGCTCTTGTAAGAGAGATTCTTAATCTCAATGTGCTTCTTTAACTGGTAAAATAAAGGTTATAATAAAATAATAATTAAGGGATGTATTGTAGAGTATGGTCATGCAGAATAAGGCATTGATATGTGCTTTATAAGTACTAATAAACAGCCAATATCGTAGTAATATGCATGCTAACAGTGAGAATTGGACTCTAAACTGGTGTTACCCAGGTTTTATACTTCAAATAAACACGTTCCCTTTAAACTTTCTATTCATCAAATAATTTCCACAAAAGTATTAGGCAGCACGGCTGTTTTCAACATTGATAATAATAGTAGATGTTTCTTGAGCAGTAAATCAGCATATTAGAAAGATTTCTGAAGGATCATGTGACATCACATTTATCACATAAATCAATTACTTTTTAATATATTAAAATAGAAAATCTATTTTAAATTGTAATGCTATTTCACAACATTACTGTTTCTGCTGGAATTTGATGAAATAAATGTAGCCTTGGAGAGCATGAGAGACCTCTTTCAAAAACATTAAAGGAAAAAAAAGAATCGGTAACAATTTTGATTGTCCCTTTTGAGCATTCTGTTGACTAAGTAGATTTGCAACTACAAACTAACACTCTCTGCTTAATATCTGCTAACTCTTTATTGTGATGGTCCTCCAACAGACATTCTACTGACTACAAGTAACTTTGCAACTACATCAACTTATTCTAACCCTAACCCTACTAATACTCTACTAACACTCTAATGAGAGTTAATATACATGATGATGCATGGAAAACAAGATTTTCCATTAATAGCGAGCTAAATTTCAGTCTGTTCCACACATTTGGAGTTTGACGGACACCATAAACATCCACTTAATGCAAAAGAGTTGCATGAGCAAATATGAATGGGTTTGAAATGACCTGAGAGTTGGTAAAAAATGCTAGAACATTAATTTGTAGGTGAAATATCCTTAAGCCCAAACTAAGTTGGGGTTTGGCTGGTAGGCAGCTGCAGCTGGTTTCTACGGTTCTGTTTCCTTGGAGATTATTCCAAAATTGTTTATGCTGATGCGGTTTCCCCATGGGAGAGCGCAGCTGTGGTCTCCTGGGGTCCCCGCTCTCCATCGCCCCTTAATTACTCCTGAGAAGTGCTCAAATTTAGTGATTAACTGCATCAAAAGAGTTTTAATGAGAATTCATGTTTAATCATGCATCTTTTCTGTGGTTAACGACATGTTGTTTAAGCCTGTGTGTGCATGTGGGGGAAAGTGTAAAGAAGCAGGTGTGTGAGAGATACCAAGGGTCATTTTTGTGCTTTTTTTATTTTTTTTTATTTGACTTTAACTTTATGGAACTTGCAGGTCTTTCTAATTCTGGAATTTCGATTTAGAAATGTAATAAGAGCCATGCTGCTTTCAGATTATAGCAAGCATGAAATAAACTTAATTGCTTGAGTTGCCAGACATCTTTTTTTTTGCAACCGCATTTTTCCACATTTCTCAATTATCTCTTTGAAAATTAAGGTTCTGTTTTCTGGAACTATTACACACATCCACAACACACACACACATGCATAGACGGGAAAATAATTACATCTGAAATATGCATTATCATTCTCAATTTCATGCAGTCTCGTTCTAAGTATGCATCTTTTCCCAAATTGATTACAGTTCTCATTTTTTATAGAATTAGGTTGAATATCTAAGAGAGAGACTCTCTGCCAGATCGGCAGGATGAATCTCTGGCATGTATAAAGAAACGATAACAGATTCTGTGCATTTGTTTGTGTGCATTGTTCTGGAAAAAAATCACCTCAATATAATGTAACACCATATAATGTAACAGCAGGTATAAATGTGCACGTGTCTTTGTTAAAGAACTCAACATAAACAGTGGATCAAGTTGATTATATTGGTCCTATCGCATACACAAGTGTGTTCTTCAAAAAGAGAAATGACACCAGATATAGATGCAAGGCTATATATGAGTTAAGAAAGTACTCCCACATCTGTTTCCCACATCTGCTAGCATGCGATTGTGTTTTCAAGAACATATGGATGAACTTGATAATCAAGTATGCAAACGCTCTGTATAACTTTTTATGCAAATGAGCTCATTAGAATCCCTAACTTTTAATCGGTCCTGTTCAATTGTCATTTTCCCTGTCATACTGTCAAAGCCTCTCTTAAATAATTGGTACAGTATGTTTGAATAAGTAGACGCTTGATGAATTAATTCAGCAATTATCACCAAATTGCTGATTATATTGGGATGTTTTGAAGTCCAGCTTCAAATGGATCACGAATTTCATAACTTCTAAAGACCCCATAGGTGATCCAGGCAGGTCGAACGCTCTTCTGAAGGCAACCATGCAGTGCACAACCTCAGTTAAACCACCAAGTGCCATTTGAACCCGCTGCTCTTCATTTGGAATGGCAAAAACGGCTGTTGCCTGGGAAACCAGTAAAAGCCTACGAACTAGATTGTTCAGGGGTCAGAACTTAACTGTGAGGCTGTGAACTGTGAAGCTTCTTGCTAACTCTATCGCTCTCTTTTTCTCCAACCTCGCCTGAAATCAAGAGGTGGGGACACATCAATGATCTGTTTGATGTTGGTGTCCAGCAGGTTTACTATTCTATCCAATTACCACTGGGCTTTTGAGCCTCTGTTTTGAGTCGCACAGCAATGCAACTGGCTTTTGGTTTCTCTCTGTGTGCCAATTTCTGTGTAGTTCTGTTTGTGTGTGGGTATATTTACAGGTCGCTCTATTTTAATCTCCAAGTCCACAGGGGTTAGAGGAGACCGCCGGCTCAGACCTGTGATAGGATTAGTTTGCCTCCCCAACACAGTTGAGTAATTACGCAATACATATGTTTAACGCTGAGTGATGGGTCAGAATGGTCGGACGTGGCTTTTTGCCCCCGATTCAATCAGTTTTTAAATAAGATGATCCATTTCGGCTTTAAAGAAGATTAATATTCATTTCCCCCTTTTGTGCTAATAAAAGACCAAAATGCCTGTGGATTTACTGAGAGCTGCTCCGCAGTGGCTCAGGTGCTTGTCACTAGTCCATTCTGTGTGTATAAGGGTGTGTGTGCAAATATCAAGTAGCTTAATATAACCCACGGTCTTGTAGAATTTATTCCGGACATGTTTTCCCATGGAAAATGCTATAGGATAAATTCTACAAGACATTTTACAATTACCTGGATGAGTCCATCCATCCATCCATCCATCCATCCATCCATCCATCCATCCATCCATCCATCCATCCATCCATCCATCCATCCATCCATCCATCCATCCATCCATCCATCCATCCATCCATCCATCCATCCAATTTTTTGTTAACTTAATATATGTATTAAATATTTAATATTTCTTATCCATCCATCCATCCATCCAATATTTCTTATCCGTCCATCTGTCCGTATGTCCGTCCATCCATCCATCCGAATAAAGATATTTCTTTCTTTTTAATTTTTGTTAAAGGGGGGGTGAAATGCTATTTCATGCATTTCAAAGTTTTTTACACTGTTAAAGAGTTGGAGTCCCATGCTAAACATGGACAAAGTTAATTGTGCGTTTGAAGGAGTATTTCTGTTCCAAAAATGCTCCTTCTGGTTTGTCACAAGTATCGGATAGTTTTTTTTTCGAGTATGGGCATGTGTGACATCAGATGTAGCGGAATATCCTTATACGGGTCCTAAGGGCACTTCTCCGGAAGGACGCGGGCGCGCGCAACCTTAGACCAGAGCGAGAGAGCTAAAGCCGTACGCCCATCAAGGCGCTATGCTCGGCTTTAGGGAAGTCAATGTCACCAAAGAAGTGGGTTTTTGGTTGCCAGGGCAAGACAACCCTGCACAGATTCCCAAAGAACCCGGCGTTAAGGGACCAGTGGATGGAGTTTGTTTTTTCAGAGCATCAACGGAGGTTGTGCAAGACTGTTTGTTCCCTGCATTTCGACGATGATTGTTTTATAAACAAAGCCCAGATCCACGGATTTGCAGATCGTCTAATGCTTAAGGATCGAGCAGTCACAATGATAAAGGTTCGCGGTCGTGCGTTGGAACCGGGCGGTGAGTAAAACTGCTTCAAATGTCTCTGTGTGTTGTTAGCTTGGTGCGTTAGCACAGCTTTAGCTCCGCCCACACGGCCCGCCTTCAGCCGCTCGTTTTTTTCCGGAAAGACTCGGTACAGCCTATCTTTCTTTTATAAATATAATAAAACTAAAGATTTTTTGGAGATATGAAGGATGCAATACTACTCTATAGGTACTCAAGAATAACAGGAGATTGAGTGAAAATGAGCATTTCACCCCCCCCCCCCCCTTTTAACTTAACATATTTATTAATTATGATAAACATAACTTATAACTTAACGCATGCACCAAATTTGGCATTAATATTCCACTTTTTAATGACTTTTTAATGAACCGATAGGCCTATTTTTCAAACTGTCAATATATTATGTGGAAAATATCCTCTTTGTATTTTTTTATATTTTTTCGATAATATTTTAGCCATTTGTTCATTTTGTTTCACGTTTTGGCCTTCATACATTGACTCTATAGAAGCTAAATAATTAAGAAACAACATGTCTTTATAATATGACAATAGTTCAGTTGTATGAAAATATATAGCTGCCTTTATATTGTAGAAAGAGGGTGCCTCGCAAAAGGATCATATTTGCCTAGCATTAAATAGTTTTAAAATTCCTGCTTTGCACAATAAGAATCTGTCTGCAACCTGGTAAAAGATAGAAGCTGTAAAATGTGTTCTCATAACCAAGCATTACATGACTACAGCATGCAACCACACTGGATATAGGTGCCATGACTATCCAGGGCTGTCAATGGGCGACCTTCTGCTTTTTCGTTCTCTCTCTGCTGTCTTTCTCTCTCACCGTGCTTATAGCGTGCCCTCTGACGCAGCAGTTGGCTCCTGTATTTAGAAGAAAGGTGAAAAGCTTTGGTTATCATTACTCTCCATGGTGTGGCGGCAGGCATGTGAAGGACTGTGGAGTGCAATCACAGCTCTATAACATCGCTGGACAGGCGACTGAGTCAGAAAGTCACTGAACAATGGAGCCAGGGATTATTTTTGTAAGCTGTCGTCCTTGCAATGAATAGGACTCTGGGTAGTTATTAACCAGCTGAAGCCTTGCGAGCTACACAGAGAAAATAGCACAAAAATCACTCTAACAAGATATATCATGATTTTGTTCTTTAGTCCAAATTGGACATTGTGCATGTATGTTTGAACCAATGTAGGACTTTTCCCCCTTACATTCCTACAGTATTCTATGCTCGTCTAGGCCTCAAACAAACAGTAGCATTGTGAAATATCATTATAATTTGAAACAACTGTTTTTTTTTTATATATATTTTAAAATGTAATTTATTCCTGTGATATATATCAAAGCTGAATTTGTAGCAGTCATTACTCCAGTCAGTTTGAAATCAAATCTCCAGCTAGATTTCCAAAAGTACAACTGGATCTCAAATTCTCATTTGTCAACAGTTTGTTTCAGTAAAGAATAAAGTATCCTCAACATTTGGTCGTTTACTGACCGAATAAAAGTGAAAAGTGAATAAAAATTGTGAAATGCAAAATCAGAATATTACTCAAACTTGCAATAATTATGTTAAATAACACAAATATACTTTATTTAATATCACTGTCTGGGCCTTTACATTTGCCAAAAAATAACTTTTTTTTATTAAAAACAAACAAACAAACAAGCCCAGCCCAGGTGAGAAAGTAACGCTTTCAAAAGTAACTTTCCCTATCACTGTTTGAGCATTAAAAAGATTTGCAAGGTTACAAAGCTCAAAGTCCACTCCAAAGAGAGATATTCTATTTAACAGAATCCACTTTCCAAGAACTACAACGAACGACTCTTTTGGACTACAATGCATTTTTTTCCGGATCTTGTGAAGTCACATTGATAGTCATTTAAATAATCCCCAACCACGGAATACGCAAAAAAGGTGCGAGGCCCGGTTGAGCTGCATTAGAGAAGACAGTATTGTCGCTATGTCAAAGAGACGCTGTTTTTTGACGCCATCCTGAACACCCTAGCAACGTCTAGAAACGCTCTAGTAACCACCACAAATACCGTAGCAACCACCCAGAACACCCTAGCAACTGTCTAGCAACCCCCCAGAACACCTAGCAACTGCCTAGCAACCACCCAGAACACCCTAGCAACTGCCTAGAACACCCTAGCAACTGCCTAGCAACGCCCTAGCATCCACCCAAAATACCATAGCAACTGCCTAGCAACACCAAAGCAACCACCCAGAACACCCTAGCAACCACCTAGCAACGCCCTAGCAACCACCAAGAATACCCTAGCAACCGCCTAGCAACCACCCAGAATACCCTAGCAACCGCCTAGCAACACCATAGCAAACACCCAGAATACCCTAGCAACCACCTAGCAACACCATAGCAACCACCCAGAATACCCTAGCAACTGCCTAGCAACGCCCTAGCAACCACCCAGAACACCCTAGCAACTGCCTAGCAACGCCCTAGCAACCACCCAGAATACCCTAGCAACCACCTAGCAACACCATAGCAACCACCCAGAATAACCTAGCAACCACCTAGCAAGTCCATAGCAACCACCCAGAACACCCTAGCAACTGCCTAGCAATGCCCTAGCAACCACCTAGCAAAGCCCTAGCAACCACACAGAACACCCTAGCAACACCCTAGCAACCACCTGAACAACATGAATAAGCCAAATCTCAGCACCAGAACATCGTACAGACATGTTTGTTGGCTTGTATGCAATCATGTACCACACTCTAGCAACCGAGTGGCGAGTTTTGCCACTGCAAGCACCACTTCACATTTTCTTCAGGAAATGTACATTCTAGTTTTTTTTACCTTCCCAAGGCTGACAAACTTAGTGTGGTTAAAATGTATTTTAAACACTGTTCCTGAACATTATAATCCCAACGTTTATCTGTGTGCTGCACATTTTACAGAGAACAGCTTCCAGTCAGAACCTAAGAGAGTGCAATGCAGTTATCGCACAAAAACTTCTCCTGAAATGGAGCAGTTCCCACTTTGTCGGGACAATCTGTTGTTTGTGGATCACAACATGTAAGTATGTCTTATTATTTGTAGTTGTGTTTTCTATTAACAGTTCCAATTATAAGTTTTATATTGTTGCTACGAAGTAAACAAAGGACAAAGCTGTTTGCCTCCGCTCAGCTGCTAGCCAACATTAGTGTTGATATAGAGTTTACTTTAGCTTTTGTAAGCTCTTGCTTTTGTAAGGCTGTTCACCACCCCTCAGGAAAATTAACCATGGTTTTGTGCTCGATTTCTGTTTGTATTACCATAGTTTTCCGACAAGTATCATGATTAAATGGTGTATATCATATCTAAAATGTATTATAAAATTACAAAAATAAAATAAAATAAATAAATACAAAAATCTGTGCATGAAATCTGCTCTGGACAATCCTCTTGTTTGTTAACATTCTTAAATCTGAATCAGGCTTGAATTGGTTTGAAGTTGACACCATCCTTAATATTTACACCTGAGCAGATAAAACTTGAGGTTTTGGTAAGGGTGCTTTTCAACTAAGCGGTGCCAATCACATCACACTGGGTCAGTTAACCAATCACAGCACATTTTGTATTTCGGAAGGCGGGTCTTCATCGAAACAGGAACTACATGGCACGTTCAAGCCACACTGGGAAGAGAGAAGCAGTAATAATGTAAAATATGTGAAAAATAATGTGTTTTTTGAACAATCAAGCATGAAGGCGTATTCTAGTTCTCCCCAAAAACAAAACCGAGACTCAGTTAAGCGGCATTCTGTAATAGGACCCTGTTCAATTAAAATTTTTTTTTTTTTTTTTTTTTCATTTTTTTTTTTTTTTCATATAATGTTTTTGGCTCCATAGTTAAGTCAAGTGTTGTACGTTTCTTCAAGTGCTTTAGGAATTATAAACAAAAGAAAAACTCCAAGGCACTCTCCTGGAATATTAAAAATGCCTTTATTTTATGGCATAGTCAAAAAAGACTTTTAAAATGACTCCAACGCGTTTCAGCACACTGGCCTTCGTCAGGGAATCAAAACTTTGTAAGCACAAAACTTTTTATGCTTTAGGAATTAGTTTGACAGAAGCATCAAACGAATGATTCACTTAATGTTTCTATTCAATCTCATCCTGGAGTTCCTTGCTCTCTGTGAAATGAAAAGACGAGTTTTGTGCAGTGGCAGTGGCCTGGAAGAACACAATAACACTTGAACATTGCCAAAGTACGGCTGCCTTTTATCTTGAAACTTTGTGGCCTAACCATAACCTCTCACTCTTTTGCTCAATAGGGTGATGCCACCAAGGTGTAAGAGTGTCAGACTGTCATGACTTGCATTCCATTTTCTCACACTCATTTTTTTTTTCCAGAGACAGCTACTGAGAAACAGAAAGTACATGTGCGACTTTTGACTTGGGTGTACTGACACACTACTTATTGTTTGTCCTTGATCCGTTCAGTAAGATTTGACATACACCTAGACCCACGCTTTTCCGTTTGCATACAGTATGTATTATAAAAATGTCGTAGAGTGAAAGAGAAAAAAAAAAAAAAAACGACAGAAAGTATAGTTTGCATGTACACTGAATTTACCAGCTTGAGACCTTGGTTATGCCATGCTTTTAATTGCCTTGAAATAAATCTCAAACCAACATTCAGTCCATCCTGCAAAATCCACTGGCATTTCACCCTGTCTCCGTTTGTCATAATGGCCACGATTAAAGCCTCTTACATTAATTAGTCTGTCTTTCAGCTTATTAATGTCACTGTGTGTACCTGCCGGGATATGAGGGCTCTGTCTTCTTCCCTCTCTCATCATTTCTTTTCCTTTCTCACTTTGTTTACTCCAGGAGTGTGACAGCACGATGACAGACACTGGCTCGGGCATCAGGAACTTGCTGATGCGTTGCTTCCTTCTCTTTTCTTCTGAGTTCAGTTTAAATAAACTTTTTTGGCCAGACTTTGCAGTTACAGGAAAAACTTTTTTTTTTTTTTTTTTTTATAGAAGAAAGCCCTGAAAATGAAAAATGAAACGAATGATATAACACCCATCCTATAAGGTATAGTTACCATCCAGTTTCTATCTAGCTTGGTTATGGAAGTGTTTGCCTTTTTCAATTTCTCCATAGACATGTATATATATATATATATATAATAGGAATTTATTTTGATTTTTTTTTTTTTTTTTTTTTTTTTTTATGAAAATAAAAACAAAGGTAAACATTCTTGAAGGAAAGAACAACTCATCCCATGTAACATTACATATTACACAATTTAATCAATAATAAAATTGCAATATACACAATTAAAGTTATTGATTAATACAAATAATGATTAATACAAAAAAATACAATTATACAATTACAATTATACAATTAACATATACAATTATATACTATATACAATTTCTTGAGAGAGCTATGCGACTTTTTATGATTTGTAGAACTGGAAATGAAGAAAAAATAAATATTGCATAAATAATGGCATTAAGAAATTACTTTATTGCATAAAGATATTTCGGTTACACTTTACAAGTTTTTTGTATTAACTAACATGAACTAACAATGAGCAATGCAGTTGTTCAAGTATTTATTAATCTTTGTTAATGGTATTTCTGTCATGACAACTCTTGGAGTGATTGGCATGGTAATGGTATGACAATGTTGATATGTTTGGTCTTGGCGGAATAGATATGCTACGCTGCTGCTGGTTTTATTGCTGCTACTGCTGTAGAGTATGGGACTTGCTACTGTCAATACATGACACGCTGCTGTGATCAAGACATGCTGCTGCTGTACAATATAGCCTACATGACTTACCCGTAGCAGATCCATACAGGTGGAGCTGGGGAAGGTGGAGGGTTTCTGAAAGTGAGCTGCACTGCTTAGGCAAACGCTACCCAAGTATTTGAAGGTTGAGCAGCGAGCTCATTTATATTACATTGTGGGAACCAAATGTCCCCACAAGGATAGTAAAACCTGAGATCACCTCCATTGTGGGGATCAGCCAGCGGTCCCCATGAGGGAAATGGGTTAATAAACATACTAAATTATATTTTTTTGAAAATGTAAAAATGCAGAAAGTTGTGTGTGATGGGTAGGTTTAGGGGTAGGGTTAGTGTAAGGAGATAGAATATACAGTTTGTACAGTATAAAAACCATTAAGTCTATGGAGAGTGTGTGTGTGTGTGTGCGCGTGTATCAATGTTTGTGTAATGTTAACATGCTATCATTGAAAATGGAGAAAATTAATGAGATTTTTACTTCTGGGGCCCTACTGTTCTCTATTATTGCAGAACTGCTAACATTTTTGGCTCGTTTATGATAAATCATTTGTTTTTCCTCATTTGCATGTCGCCTTGGATGAGAGCAACTGCTGAACGGTTAAATATAAATGTACGTTTTATTAGGAAGTATGACATAATGCAATGCATTACTTTCAAAAGTAACATTCCCCAACTCTTTCTTTCTCTCTACCTTCCTCAGTTTCTCTGTATCTCCTTCACAGTCAGTGTCACCTACATTATTTAGTGCTCTAGTACCTGTCAGTCCTACACACCTGAAAACCCTGTAAGACTCCAGCAGCAGTGCAGGGATCCTCGACACGCGTCTCTCTTCATTCAGACCTGCTGTGTATCCAGCACTGAATATCAACGGTGAGGTGGAGAATTACACTTTGATAAGGACTTTAAAATATATATATATCCTTTAACTGAACGAATCACTGCATCCAAAAACAGATCGGGAGTGGCCAGAACAGCATGTCAATAAGTTACTTCAAAGAAAGAAAGGCAAAGTAAATGTGAATATTAAATTTATACTAATTGTCGAGGGTGATGAGTAGATTCTTATATTATATTCTGGTAAAAGCCAGTTTGTGTTCAGCCTGTTTATTAGTGGAGTTTGATATGGTAAACATTACCATTACTATTGTTTTGCATTAGGGGTTTAAAAAAACATATGTTGATCGTTCAACGGGTAACTAGTCATGCACTGTTTGTTAATCATGTGGCTTGTTGATGTTACACCACTTTTTCTAAACATTCAGTGTTACAATTTTCACCTGGTGGACGATTACATGTCTATTATGCTATTTTAAAGGCTCCTGTTTTGTTTTGGAGGTTTCTTACATTGGGTGTACATGCATCCTGAGGTTAAAATGGTTCCCCCCTTGTTTCTGAGAGCCTGCTCTGCTCTGATTGGTCAGACAGTCCAGTCTGTTGTGATTGGTCTACTGCTTACAGAGTATGTTGGAAAGGAAATGACTATTACCATATCTGAATTTCAGCTCTGATTCCTCAGCACTTGTGATAGGAACAGTATGGCATTATGGCAATTCCAGCGTGACATTTGGAAGTGGATGCAAAGTGAATTTGCTTTCACAGTGCAGAAAACAGCACGTCTCAACATGTCGATAACATGAACCAAACTCTTCTAGGCCTCAGTTGCAGCAGTGTTTAAGAGCGGGTCAAATTGGGCATTGTTTGGAGGAAGCCATTAAAGTCCCCGTGAACCGGAAGTTGCAAACGACTTTTCTCCAGTGTTATGACGTATTTCCCAGTGAAACGGAATATTGAACAGAGGGCAGGGTTTTACTCTAGCGCTCCTCCTCTCCATCTCTGCCAGGCCCGGAGTGGGTAATCGGGAGAATCGGGCAAATTCCCGGTGGGCCGCTTCACTTTTGGGCCGGTCGAGGAATTTTTTGCATGAGATTTTTTTTTTTTTACATTTCAATGTCACGTTAGTTACATTAGGCTACACACGTTCTGTATTCTGACACCGCAGCGCGCAGCCTCTGCATGGGTTGTACCATGTGAGGGAGTTCTCCCCTCCCCTCCTATAGAGTTGGTTGGGTCCATAGCCCGTCTTTTCCAAAACATTTTCTCAGGTAGGCTACCGCGGCACCGCCAGCGCCTACCGATAGCTGGGCCGGCCCTGCAGTAACGGTACGCGTCAGGGAGGATGGATGGGAGGAGGAGGCCAGGAGGTATGGAAGCTTTTTTCCGCCACAGAATAAAACATTTTAAAAGATAATTGCAACTTTTTATCTCACAATTTGCGAGTTTACATCTCGCAATTCTGACTTAATTTCTCAGAATTGCGAGATATAAAGTCAGAACTGCGTGAAATAAAGTCGCAATTGCGTGTTATAAAGTCAGAATTGCGAGATATAGAGTCAGAATTGCGTGATATAAAGTCGCAATTGTGTGTTATTAAGTCAGAATTCCGAGATATAAAGTCAGAATTGTGTGAAATAAAGTCGCAATTGCTTCTTATAAAGTCAGAATTGCAAGATATAAAGTCAGAATTGCGAGATATAGAGTCAGAATTGCGTGATATAAAGTCGCAATTGTGTGTTATAAAGTCAGAATTGCGAGATATAAAGTCAGAATTGTGTGAAATAAAGTCGCAATTGCTTCTTATAAAGTCAGAATTACAAGATATAAAGTCAGAACTGCATGAAATAAAGTCGCAATTGCTTATAAAGTCAGAACTGCAAGATATAGAGTAAGAATTGTGTGATTTAAAGTCACAATTGCGTGTTATAAAGTCAGAATTGTGAAATATAAAGTCAGAATTGTGTGAAATAAAGTCGCAATTGCGTGTTATAAAGTCTAAGTGAATTAATATTTAACCTTTAGGCTACATTATTTGTTAACCCATGGTATTAATACAAACTACACAATAGTACGAGCTGAACTGTTGCTTCATTTATCCAATTTAGAAAAAGTGCTATTTGGAATTCCACCATGGAAAAAGGTTAAGCGTTTTCAAACCAAGCCGTCAAACCTACGTCATCAGAAAAAGACGCCATTCCAGACCGGAAGTAACTTTTCAGATTTTGATTAAAGATTACCATGGTAAAAAAAAAAAAAAAAATTTACTTGCACGGATTAATTGTTCACCACAAGACTAGTAATATGCGCTAACAAAGCAAATAGGGTCAATTTTGATTTCATGGGGACTTTAAGACCATAGGCTGGCATTAAGCAAATTTGTTACAAACCTATGTAGATTCATGCAGGAAGTAAGACTGAAATAACTGACAACTCGTTTCAGGCAGTTCAGAATCGGTTCTTTCTTGTGGGAGTCAATAACATTTATCGTTACTTTGATCTTTTGAAACTTTGAAAACCTTTTACATTCGTAAACCGCTATATTACACACTACATTAAAGGTAATATCTGAAAAAGCATAATAGGGTCACTTTAAGGAGGGACCTGAAACGAAATCTACACCAGAATGTCATAGAGACTGGGCTCTTTGTACTTGTGTCAGCCAGCAACCATCTGTCCTGGTACAATTAACCTAGAAACCGTAAAAAACACACTGAACACTGCCTTAGAAACAACATAACAAAACCCTGGCAACCATCCACAACACCCTAGGTGGCGTCTTTTTATCTGTTATTCTAATGTCACATATTTGTATGTATCAGTAACACCATATGAATGAAAGAAAAACAATAACTGTTTAATGCAAGTTATTTCACAATCTGCTAATTTGAGCCTACAACCTGCAATACTGCATGCTCTTGTAATAGTGAACGCTCTAGGAGTCTAGCTGCCAAAAGTAGCAGTGTTCCAGACCACAGCCCTCTCTCTCTTACTCTTTCTGCTGCCAGTCATATTTCATGAAGGTTCCATTTTGTGTGAGATTCCATGCAGAGGTGAATTCTAAAGCAATACCTCTCTTAAATTAGTCTGTTTCAATTGATAAAGTGAGAACAGTATAGGCTTGTTCACCTCGCTGAATCAAATCCTATAATGCATTGTGACAAGTTCGATGAAAAAAATCCATCCCAGTTGGCAGACAAAGCAAGAGAAATGTCGAATATGTAATGTATTTAAAACGAAATGTAGCAATAGTTATGGGCTTGTTTTAATCTTTTTGTGTTATGTATTTGTATGCTTTTACGAGTATCATGTCATTAGGTTAGCATCATGCTGACATCACACTCAACAGAAATCAAATATGGTGAGTTTAATTTTATTGTGCAATTTCTTAGCATGACCTAGTAGACAACGAAATTCTCATCATGAGAATTGCTGCTGATAAAAAAGTATTTCATCATCAGCCTCTTATGAATTTCAATGGGGGGGTTCAGGTGCAAATATGGCAATATTCAAAATCCTTGTCGGGACATTTTTTGTTCCCCAAAAAAATCTTTCCATCCATCCATCCATCCATCCATCCATCCATCCATCCATCCATCCATCCATCCATCCATCCATCCATCCATCCATCCATCCATCCATCCATCCATCCATCCATCCATCCATCCATCCATCCATCCATCCATCCATCGTCTGTCTGGTATATCTCTATCTATCTATCTATCTATCTATCTATCTATCTATCTATCTATCTATCTATCTATCTATCTATCTATCTATCTATCTATCTATCTATCTATCTATCTATCTATCTATCTATCTATCTAATATTTCTCATCTATCTGTCTGTCCGTCGTCCATCCGTCCGTCCGTCCGTCCGTCCGTCTGTCCGTCTGTCTGTCTTTGTCAGAATATATGGTTTTGAATTCCCGATTTCACCACTAGTGTACTTTTAGACCCAGATCCAGTACCACATTTCCCCAGTACTCACAAGTGCTAAGAAGGCTGGTCCACTTCCAGGCCTCACAACCTGGCCGTAAAGGTGCTTTACAGGTTTATTCACAGATTAGCTTCGGCCCTCTGACATGTATGATTAACCCAAAGGAGTGCTGCTTGATGTGGAAGTTGTTTTTCCCGCAGGCCAGAGAAGATCAATAATCTTTGAAGCATGCTTGTGTGTTTGTTGGGTGTGTGGGCGAACAGGCTTCACAGGAGAAATCAGACCTGAAAGGTAGTCTGATGTTGGCTTGTTCTGCCATCTGACCTCCACTCTGGTGAAGTGCTACCGATCCTACAGTAAATCCCTACATATGGATGTGCATGTGTTTGCTTTTGCATACATTTGCGGATGTGTGTGTGTGCATGCATACTATCCCGGGGCATGTGTAGGTGTGTGTTTTGCTGTATGCAGGCTCTCTGTATTTCTCCTCTGGATCATAAGTGCAAGACTCAGACCAGCTCTCAATGTGTCCCAAATGATTCCTTTGACTGATGTATAAATTGATGTACACACTTCTGATATACACTCTTCTTTACATTCTCTTTTAAAGTCTGTTTAGCCTCTCTCTAGTTTTTGCTCTTGCTTTCTGCTCATGAAATATGGTTAGGATCTTGTTTATCATTGACAAAAAAAATCCTATATATATTTTTATGTTATATTTTTACAACATTCTTAAAACAAGATACATTTTTAAAAAAAGGCTTAAGTATATATTTATTTATTTTAGTAAAAATAAATAAATATACCCCCCCCCCCCACACACACACACACACACACACACACACACATATTTTGCCAAAGGGGTAGAGATTTTTTTTAATTATTATTTCCTATGCAGTTTTGTTTCTGAAGTAAATTAATCTTTATATCTATTTAAGATGTTTGCATATTTTTCTGGAGATCCATCCATTCATTCATTCATTGCTTCATTTCTTACCGTAGTTTTGCTTTTGTTTTGATTCAGCCATCTGTAATTCTAAGATCAATATTCCCAGTCAAAATGCTCTTTTACTGTCAATTGAACTGAATGTATGTTGTGAGTCAACCTGTTTTTGGGTAGATTGGGTAGTTCTTTTATGTTTGTAATGCAATTTAATAATAACAATAGTGCATTTGCATTTATGTATTCTTCATTTAGCAGATTCTGTTGCCCACAGAAAAATACAATAATTTTGGACAAATGAAAACACAAAAGATTAATCACAATAAGCCAGCAATGCCACAATACAAACATTTGATTAAATGTCAATTTACAATCCAATTCTTATTTGAATGGGAGGACTGATGTGAATAGAGTGTTGAAGAAAAATAAAGAAACAAAAGACTGATTGATGGACAGAGGCAAGCTCACAGATGGCCAAACAGACGCACAGAGGAAAAGTGAGATAGATAGATAGATAGATAGATAGATAGATAGATAGATAGATAGATAGATAGATAGATAGATAGATAGATAGATAGATAGATAGATAGATAGATAGATAGATAGATAGATAGATAGATAGATAGATAGATAGATAGATAGATAGATAGATAGATAGATAGATAGATAGATAGATAGATGTTTAAAGTACCACAAGGGTCGAAATCAGACAGAGACAGCTGGAAATGTAGACAATAAAAGCATGTTTTTGGAAATCAAAAAGGTAATATCTCATGGATGAGTTCTATTCATTCGCTAAAGGTCATGTCTATTCAATTCAAGTCAATTAAATATCGATACCCATCATTTTTCAGCTCCGCAAACACATGCACAAACAACAGAAGTAGCTTAGACATAGAGACATGTTAGTTTAGCCACTAATCGCTGTTTCATAGAGTGATGGAGACATTATTGAAAGGTCGTTGTGACCGTTCAACCGTTCAGAATTACTGTCGGGCTGTTTCCGCACGCGTTCAGTGCATTCAGGAGCGAGCGCCCGTCTGTCTCACTGCGTGTCTTATTGGAGCTCACCGCGCGGTGGCACCGTGCGTCAGCCCCCTCCGCGCGCACCGCACTCTCCGATCCGCTGCTCATACGATGCTGAAGATCTTCAGCATCGGGCCGGTTCCTGGGCGGCATTCAGCGATGACAGTTTGATCTCCCACGAAAACCGTTTTGCACCCTCGTACACAGCGGAGCTTTACGCACAGCATGGTTCGTTTAGACCAAACAGCACCGTGGCGCTCTGAAACGGGACTTGGAAAGTTACTTACGCCGAATGAAGCTTATTCTTCATCTGGGCGGACTCAGTGAACGGGAGGTTCTTCATTGCAAAAGACTCGTCTTGGGGATAGCAACAGCAACGCGCCAGAAAAATAACAAAATAACTTTTGGTTATTGGAACGAGAATAACACAGCATTATTGATTATGAGCGAATTATCACCCGTCTGATCACATTGTGGGGGCCGTTATCAACAGTTCGTGAACTAGAGGCGTTTGCGCTCTGGATTGGAATTATACTAATTGATCAAACATTTAAGTAAACGCATTAGAGTAGAGACAGTGGATGCAAAGCGGGGGAAAAGTATATGTGATCACTGAAAAATCAATATCTCTGTGCATTGGAGTCGTAGACTGTGCGTGCGTAATTGCGCAAAGTTTTAATCTAAACAAACTCGCACCTACAACGGAGTTTAACGATATTCAAGTTTGAGACATAAATGTGAAGGATTAGTCTTTTACTGAGTTGCACACGACCTCGCTTCTTTGAGCAAAGACTCGTCAGAGACACTCTCGAAAATTACGCGCACAACTGTGGCTGGACTGTGGAGGAGCAACATGTACCCGACGTGCCGGACAAACGCGTTCAGTATCTCTCCATCTGCTCCTCTGGCAATGTGTGGGAATTCGGGAAAAGCGAGAAAGAGACCCTGTTGGATTGTAATATTGCTGTCGGTGCTCCTACATCTGGCGTCAGCACAAGGTAAAGAGTGTTTCTTTAAGTTGGTGTTTAAAGGCTGGAAATAACTGTCTCCAGAGTGAGTCTGAGGGACTGTAACATTTAACCTCCGAGTTTTATAGTCGGGTAATTACAGTTTGAAAGCAATATGTCTTTAATGATGAATTAATACATGCAGATGAATTGAGCATGTGCAGCATCATTTAACCTTCAATTAAATGAGAACTTGCTATTCAATTATTAATGCACAAAATAGGTGCATCTTGCACCATCTTTCCTTATGTGAGATATGTGCCTTGCAGTTCTGCTTGCTCTCTTTCTCTTCTCTTTTATATCTCTCTGTCTCATGGAGACACTGTACAGCAGTGCTTGTCAATCCTGGAGTACCTACCCCAGCACTGCACATTTTGGATGTCTCCCTTATCTGACACACCCATTTCAGGGCTTGGAAGCCTATAATGATCTTAAGATATAAATCAGGTGAGTTAAATCAGGAAGACCTCCAAAATGTGCAGTAGACTACTGGAGTCCTCCAGGACCAGAACACACATGCTGTACATCCCTTTGCAATCTCTAATCTGCATTTAGAAGTGTATTAAAGTCCATACCACATGCAGCAACGGTGTATTATGGCCACGAAATTAACCAAAGCCAATCAATAATTATTAATTATTAGTTAATCATTCATTTTGATTAACCATCAAAATGAATGAGCTCCTTGCCTGTTTTATGACTGCACATAATGAGAAAGCTCTGTTACAGAGAGCTCACTTAGAAAAGTGTTTTAATAAGGTGCATGTTTATAAGTACATTATCAGAGTGCTGACAGATTCTAATGTGAGATGTTATGATAGGAAGATTCATTATTTGTAATGGACACTTGCAAAAAGTGCATGTAGGCATATAACTAAACTTTTACGTATACATATCTAGAGACATAAAAGATACATAGGTGAATGAATGAGAAGCACAGAGCCCATTTCAATAAAAAAATACTTTCTTCATTGCAATATCAACAACTTAATTTTTTTCCCTAATTTTGAGGGTGCATGCCCAACATGGTTTTATGCCACTGAAAAGACAGAAAGTAGTCCACTGAGTTTCTCTGCATGCAGAGTACAAGGCATTTTAACTGGCCACATGTGGTAATTTGCCTCTGTTCTCAGTTGATAGCCTCAAGCGGGGAAAATTGTTTTCGTCTAAATCTTGCAGACAGCAGGCGAGTAACAGAAGCTCGCATGAGCAGTCGATTCCGTTCTTTCCGCCTGGAAAAGGATGGAAGCAATATACTCAAATCCCTTGTATGGTGAAAAAAATAAAATAATACATTGGCTGGGTGGGCGATGTTGGCTCAAATGAAAATATCTACACAGGTTCACAACATTTCTTATATTTTCTAATATTTTTCCCAATATATTGTCCCCACTGTAATTCAATGCAGCTGAAATGTATAACTAAAAAGTTTCTCTCAGCTTGCCGGTTTTCTCTAAGCGTAGCTGGGCTGCTTAGGTAGTTGTTATGCAAGCACAGGTGGGAGTGTTGGGAATGCCTGATAGCTGCAAACACTAAGCCCTGGATCGGGAAATAGGCTGTTCTGTAATGCTGCCTAGGGAGTAAACCGTGGCAAACTAGGACGTGCCATATATCCATCATTCATGAGTGTATGCTGTCCAACCTGACATTTACAGTAGAGTGATAACTTGCACACTGGGAGGATTAGGGTACCGGTTTGTGTATTTGTGCGTGGAAGGAAAACGGAGCAAGAAGAGTTGAGAGAGGGAATGTGTGTGTTATACTAACCTTCTTCTCAGCTTCCAATGCTTGTGTTCTATAATGATCTGTGGCATCGGTTGATCCGTTCAAGTTAATTGTCTCTAACCTCACAGGTTCTCCAGGAACGTCTGAGACTCTCACCTAAACATCATTAAAACAGATTCCCACCACAGCGCTTATGAAGCTCTCTGAATCTTGCAGAGGTTTTAATGAAAAAATCCATTGAGAAACTCCCACTCGGCAGAGAGAAGAAGCCCCCCCATCTGAGATAAATTGGGAATATATTACCTAAACAGAACCGTGAGGTCTTTATTTTGACTTCCTCTGTACAGACTGCATACTGTAAATAAGTGTTTAACAGCCTTAAGGAGATAGCTCAACTTAGAGTTTAAATTCAGTTGACACTATTTACTCACCCTTATGTCATTCCAAACCTGTATGTTCTGATTTTCTCCATACAATGCAATGCAAAAACAATATTTTTTTTTTCTTTCAATCTTTTTTTTTTTCTATTTAGCAACAGTTCATAGTGGTTATGGGCTGTTATGCTCCAAAAACCACTATAATAGCACCATAAGCGCAGTTCATGCAAACTGTGTACTTATATTCCAAAAGTGCATCTGAAATCGCTACTACATTTGATGAATAACAACTTTGTGATGTTAAAAAGTGTGTATGAATGTGTGTAGTATGAATCAAATCCAAACGTACTACATGCGTCATGTTGGCATCATCTTATGGCCTATGACGTCAGTTGCGTCACTTCACATTTCATCAGAAGTATAGGTCATCCATGTACTTTGAACATCCATGTATTTGAACATACGGTAACACTATTTTAGTGTCCTCGTTACACGTGTTGCATGTAGTTACTATAGCAATAAATATAAAGTATGCATAATTACATGCAACTAACCCTAAAACAAACCCTAATCCTAACTGCATGTAGTTAATTATTATTACTCAGTACTTAAATGTATAATTACACTGTAACACAGACACCTTCACCTAAAGTGTTACCAAACATAATACTCATTTCACATACCCTTTTTTGCCTTCTATAGCAGGGATGCATGTCTAATCATAAAATATAGACTGAACTTCCACTTAAATTCACTGATAATCATTACCGTGGCTCACAAATCAAATGATATTGCATAACTAGATATAATGAGCCACAGCAAAGATGAAGTTCATCAGTAACCACTGCAGTTATTTAGGAGAAAAAGTCAGATTAAAAGTGCAGTCACATTTACCATTGCACTGCAGTCATTTCAATAGGAATCCATGTGATAGCCTGATGTGTGAGGATGAAAATGTTCACCACACAGATTTCACTCATGTTCAAATTCATGCAAATTCATGCTGACCAACTGAAAGCTGCTTGGTTTGAAAGTGACTTCTGTGTGAGCAGTGTTTCATACATCTCAACGCTATTGACGATGGACAATGGACCTTTTCATGTGAAATTTCATACCTTAACAGCTTTTATCGCTTGTCATCCCATGCCTGGTTATGACATGGTGTTGGACTAAATGCAAACAAGACGTAATCGAGACATATATTATGTCTTGTTATGTTTTGAGTGGACTCAGATATGATACCAAATCTGTCATTCAGTTACAGTAGCAAACATGGAGCTGTAGACCTGCAGAGCCTTGCCAAGAGACCATAATACACTCCAGCACATCGAACACATTGGTCAGGACCCCTCTGTGTCACTTTTTAAAGCACAGGGAACCCCTTTAGCGGCATTTTGAGGAGAATGAATTTTGAGGCATGCATGTGCGCAAATGATTTGACTTCAGAAGATTAGCTTTGTTAGTATGCTGTTAAACCGTGTGTTTCTCACTTGAGGTTTCATAAGGAATTTATTGAGTATGGCAGGGTCGAGATGGTAACTCTCCTGGACTCTTTGCGGAGCATATTCTTATATTCATATTCATATTCTTATTCATCATCGCCGCCACAACAGTGAACTAGAAAACTTTTCCGCTGAATGTCATTCGTTGCTTGACTGCGGTGTTTGACATTGATTAGGAGTGGCCTTGCCGAAGGCCTTGCTCTTGATGCGCTGTCTGATTCTCCGGCTGCTTTAATGCCCAAAACGGCGCATGTGAAGCACTTTTCCTGTCAGTTATACTGCGTGTATATCTAATATTTGGCTTCTCTTCCTTTGAACTTTTCCCAACCTAGACAAAGTTAGACAAAAAACAAAAGCTCAGCTTAGGATATTTCAAGTTTGGAGGTATATTGTGGGTTTTCTGTAAATCAGGACTGACTAATGTGTTCATGGGGTCTGACCTCGGCAGATCCCTGAGATGTCAGCGATGGCCTGTTAAGTTGCTTACTCTCGACACTTTGGAAACCAGTTCGCATGAACAGACATATCGAGCCCTCATTGCTTTTTCATATATACGAATCACCCAAAAACTAAGAGACAGAGGGTAGGAAATATTGATTAAGTGTCTTTTCCTTTACTCATTCTTCCTGAATCGTGTCCGCCATGTTAAACAGGGCAGGTGTGAAACTCCCTGTCGGGTCAGCTTGGGTCTGGACGGGGGCCGCTGCTTTCTTCGGACATACTGTTGCTGTGGGCAGTGCCTCGGGCCTTTTCATTGCCTGAATACCAATTGGATGTAGGGGCTTGATGTTACCCCCTGATGACTGCTCTAGTGGTCCGCATGAGTGGCTCAACTTCAAATCAAAAGTGAACTTATCACTCAGCCCATGACCAAACATATTTCAGATACATAAAAATACTTTCTCATAATTCAGACACCACAGTGATAAATCTAGTCTGAGTACAGCAGGGTTGGAAGTGGAATTTACTGAATTACATTTCAGGGAAATTCAACAGGTCATGGCTTTCTAGGAAATATTCCTGTACCCTGGTAAATACATTTGTTGAATAAAACATATTTTTATGTACACTACTGTTCAAGAGTTTGGAAAAGTATTGTTATTTTTTTCTAGTAAGACATTAAAGACATTTAAAATGCAACAAGATATTTCTATTTAAAAAAATATTTGAATATTAAGCAGTACAACTGTTTTCATGTTTCATGTTGATCAAGTTGATGTCAGTAAATTATGTCCTAAAATATGCATAGACATTCCCAATTGAATAAATGATAAAGCCTGCTTTATGCTTGGCACAACTTTCATCTGATCACTTTCCACTTTCCTTTTACTTGTTGACATCAACAATTGGGATGTTACGAAATAAAATAATTTTTGATGGGTGACCTCTTGCAATAAATCATAGCACAAAAGGTTATTGAATCAGATGGAAAATTATGTCATGTGAAAAAGCTGTTTTTGTGATGTAATTTCCTGTTTGCTTTAATAATGCCCTATAATTTTAACAGAGCAGTTAACCTTCCTGGCCATTGTCTGAAATGTCCAGCTTTCTGTGTTTTCACTGTTATACGGTATACAAGGATAGTGCACGAAGGTACCTCACGAAACTGATTTTTGGACAGACTTTTAAGGTAGCGTAACAGTTTAATGATCTACATCAAAATAGAGCGAGCTTTGGTGAGAACTAAACAAATATTGAATTACTACAGTAGTAATGTTTTCCTAGAAAATTACATCAGAAGAGGAAAACATTGTTCAACTAACTGACCAGCAACCGCAAAGTTCAGACGCCATCTTTATTTTTTTAGCTCAACTGTCACAGAATGGAACGCAAATGATTGTGGGATATCAAAGGCAGCGAAGGATACATCTATGCTGCCTTCAAAAATTGATCAGATGAAGGTATCTCAGGAGACAGGAAGTGAAGCTACCATTGGATTTGGAAGTGCCGTGATGCCTTCCTACCTTGGAATGTGTCCTCCGAAGGCAGCATTTATCAGTTTTCGGATGCAGCCCATATGTACAGTATGAAGATGCATATGTAAAATAACGCAATCATCAACATTAAACAGCATCTAAATCAAAAACTGCCTACGTTTACTGAATGAAATGTCCACCGATGGTGAGCTAGGACTGTGCAATCTTTGGGGGTGTCGATGAACTCGATCTACTCCATCTATGTTTTGAACTTCGTTCTGAATCCGATCCAGACGTAGTCTTTCACAAAAACGCAATTTTCTCAGCTTTTTGCTCATTGTTGCTTTTTTTATGAAACTTATCCACATTCAAGTGTTGATAAAAAAGGAATGCAAGAAGCTAGAATAAAACATTTTTGCTTTTGTCTGGGTCTGTTCTGTCTTTTGATATATTGCATATTCAAACAAAATTTTATGGTGGCCATGAAACTTCTGTGAAAATGATCAAAAATGCTGCCACTGGTTGGCAACTTTTTTCCAAAACGCTGGAGGGAAAAGAGTAAAGGTTCAAACACAGTGTGTGAGGTGCATGTTTTACATTTGAAATATCAAAATATCTTAGGTGAAACTCAAATATACGTATTTCAATGTACCTTATGTGCATTTAAAAGCATGCAGAAGGAAAAGCAGGTCTGTCCATAATTGTTCCTCAGCGACAGCATCTGGAAAATGTAGAGAGCAGAATCTAGTCACAAAGGGAATGGCTTGTTCTGTCAGACAGGTACCTCGTAGATTCCTGTAGAGCCTAATGACTCACTGTGTCTCAACTCACCTGGGGAGGTGTAATGGAGTCCGCAGAGAAGAGGGGGATATGCATAGAGCCGAGTAAAATATTACATCCATTTTGGAGCGCTAGCACAGAAATCAGCAAATATTAAATATTTGGAGAAAAAAAAAATACTTTTGGAAGAAAGTGAAAGCTGGAAATAAAGAGCGAGACAGAGAGAGAGAAAAAGGGCTTGTGATATTCCACAGTTTTCATTAGTGCTAATCAGATAATAATGTTGGTTAAATCAAGAGCAGTGTAATTTCTCTACCTACATTCATTATTCCACTGTGTTCTGCTCGTTTCAGCCAGTCTGTTCGTTTTGTGATTAGACGCTCTAATCCCCCACCCGCAACGTAAAAAGAAGCCGTGTTTAAAACGCTCGGACAAATCCATTTGTGATTAGAGCTCCTCGGACTCAAGCGTGGCCAACAAACGCAACCAAATGCGCTCACACACTCCGAATACCAAGTTCAAGGATTGTGCCAGCGAGGCATTTAGCTATGGTGCGTGTTTTAAATGCTCTCTCTGAGCCCACTGAAGCAGGCTTTATGCTTCTAGTCAGTTGAGTCATGGCCCCAGAAGCTTTGACTGCACAAAGATATGTCTTTGGTGCCAGACTTCTGTGTTGCACGGTAGGCACGTGCATTGGTACCATGGTTGCATCTAAAACACGCCGGTTACAAACTCGTAAGACAGTGTCTGGTTGCGTAGCAGTTGTCATTTGATGTCACCAAGTTGCCAAAGGCTGTGACATGAACATGCAAAAATGCTAAGCGTCAAACAAATTCTGTATAATTAGGGAAACTGTGGGATTCGGATTGTTTAGTGCGTTGGAATAGACTGAAAAAGATGCGTCAGTGGTTTAAAAAAAAAAGGAGATAAATCGCTAATGATGCTGATAATATCTTACTCTTGAGAAAGTTTGAGGAAGATGAAAAGAGCTGAGGAGGGGGCACTCAGGGGTGCCGGTGTAATTGATGCAATGCCGCTATTCGCAGTTGTTTCTCACGTTTCATCTGAAATGTGCTTATTGTCACTCCAGGGGCAATGTTTTTTTTTTTTTTTCACTCAATGTATTCCAACCTTTTTAATCTACACTTTTGCTGCACTTGCTCTTTGAAGTTGCATTACATAAGCGGACTGCTAGAGGATGCTTACAATAATGAAATAAAAGTATCTTCACAGTTTCTTTCTTGCTATACCTTCTGCTTAGCTAAGATTGCATGTCTTGGAAGGGCACACCATGGGCATGGTTGTGTTTTATATATATATATATATATATATATATATATATATATATATATATATATATATACACACACACACATATGGAATTAAATTACTATACAATATATAGTTATGAAATACAATAAGTTGTATATTTAAATACTTAAATATATGTAAAATAAGCAAACAGCTATTTAAATTATTTCACCTATATTTAAAACTTCTTGTTGGCTCACATAACTGCCAATATAAAATATTGTATTTCCTGTTAATTAATTATATATCTACTGAAATATGATATATAGTTATGAAAAAACAATTTGTATATGTATGCATTAAATAATATTGAGGAACTGTATGTAAAGGTTAAAAAAAAACACACGCCAATACATTTGTATAAATTAATTTATGTAATAATTGTCCACTGAAGGCAAGTTTGATTAGAAACCAAGTGCAGTTTATTTGCAAATCAAATTGGATTGATTGATTAGTTGGTTGGTTGATTGATTGATTGATTTAAACCTGACATGCATAAAGAAATCAATCTACCTTAAGCAGTCTGCTTTCATTCTTTCCGGAGGCTTCCATAAATATTTTGTTTATACATTGTTACATTACATTACATTTCAGCTAAGTTTTGTGGTGCATAAATTGTATTTTAGTGCCTATTTATGCCATAACTATGCTAAATCTTTAACTTTCACAGATGGTGCAACAGGCCCCTGGTCTACACCATTGCCTCTATGGAATTTCAGTACACAAGCTAAGACAGATGGTTCATGGTTTGAGCCTCTATGGTGTCTGCACTGTGACCATTCATAATTTCAGCTGTTCTCAGGTTGAGTAAACTGGCCCCCAGCTGACCTGGTTTATGGCTCAATCTTTCCAATCACTCTTTGATAAAGTTCCATTTGCTTCTGAAACCGTCTCTAATGAGAAGCGTTTTGTGATCTCCTCTGTGTAGGAATATTAGTGGGCGCGCGTTTACCGACTCTGTTGTGGGAACATTAAGCTTTGAAATGTTGAGTCAACGCTGGGCTCTTTTCCATATACAGTGTGTGGTTGCCTGCAGTGGTTTCTTTGAAGTTACAGGTTTCTTCCTCTCACTGATGTCGGGCTTGGTCTGAATCAAGGCAGAAATGGATGAGAGGGAGAAAGGGGCTTTATAGGGAATAGCATTTCAGCATGTGGGATGCTATCGCCACACCCAACCGTTTCAGCATGGAAAGCTTTTTCCCGCCTCCATTCTTCCCACATGTATCTCCAGGAATCGTTTAAGCAGAACCACACCTGGATTGAAGCATCTTTTGCAATACCTCTTTGGCCAACACTGCTCCAAGATTAGCTAATAGAGATTCAGATAGAACCGAGGTGAGTTTACAGCATGATGCCATAGGAAAACCTTTTTCATTTACACTAGTACTTTAGAAAGCCATCTATGTACTGATCATTTAAAGTACCCAGAAACAAACAGTTGTTCTAGATAACTTTTTTATGCTTTTAATCTAATAAGAACAGTGTTGTGCATCATTCAGAATTGAATTGAGGATTTGAATTTGAAATTTAAATGTAAGCAATTAGGTTTACAATGAATGTAAATTAAAGAAATTCATCTAATTGTAATTTTATCTCTAGACAAGAAAAGTTTGTCAAGATAAACTTAAGTTTATAAAAAAAAAACTTTAACTTGTATTGGCTGGCTGGCTGGATGGATGGATGGATGGATGGACGGACGGATGGACGGAGTGAGGGATGGATGGATGGATGAATGAAGGGAGGGAGGGATGGTAGGAGGGATGGATGGATGAATGAATCAAAAACATGAGTATTTCTAATAAATCATACATTAATACAAGCAAATTTGAAATTATAACCCAAGCGGAATCAGAATAACAATTTAATCGAATCAAGAACATCAAGGTTCTAAACAAATTGGTTGATCTGAAGAAATTGTATTTACTAATCTAATAATCTAAAAAGATAAGAACAAAATGGACATCAAGCCATGTCATCTAAATGGTGTGCACCATTCATTAATTAAAATTAGAATGCAAGCAATTAGCATTAACATGAATATAAATAATAATAATAAAAAAAAAAACATACCTATATTTTATTGAACAGCAAAGCTTGTCAAGGCAAATTTTGAATGTTGACTTGTCTTGAAAGTTTATAAAACCCTTTAAGTAGGCAGACAGACAAATATATCTAAATGGAGGGATGGATGGATGGATGGATGGATGGATGGATGGATGGATGGATGGATGGATAGATAGATTTCATAATGTAGTTAAAATTGACATAAAAAATCTCAAACAATAAACTAAATTGTGTACTGATAGCCAGCCTTACTGGTGACCAGCATGGACTTTTCAGCAATGTATACAGTGAAAAATGGTTCTTAGTAAGTCAGCTAGTTCAGCAAAGAATCGTTGAAGAACTTTTATTTTTAAAGCGCTGCTCTTTGACCTGCATCTGAGAGAAATTGCACCCGATGGAATTGCAATCCGTACACTTCCACTTGTAGCTGAACTCATTCAGACACTTCTCCTCGTATGATCCCCCCACGTACAAGCCTCTGCGGGAATGTTGCCCATTATCTGCGACATGGCGGAGCCCGTAACTCTTTAATGCAGTATTTAATGCAGAAAATCAGATGAACATACCTCCACGTTCGCTCGGAGAATGCTGCACTCAAGTACTCGTTCAGTGGGTAATAGTCAGCAGATTCCCAGGCCTTTTAAAGGACAATTATGCAAAGCGTGTGCAAGGCGCTTTTGGGGTGGTTTACCAAAGTCAGACAGAGTGCATGGTGGTATGGTAATGAGCGTGCAGTGTGACACGTTGTTCACGATGCCTTTGAGTCTCACACTTTCAAGCAGCAAGCCGTGCACTTTGAATAGAAATGCAATCTTGGCCAGTGCATAAGGTGCCACCTCTGAACCCTGTAATTGGTGCTCCATCACGGTGCTTGCGTGAACGTGTGTGTGAATGCGTCTTTATAAGATAGAAAATCCAGTAATCTCCAAATTCTTGTGAATAATTGGACCTGTAGCTAGCATGGGATGATGCCACATACTGTATTCCCTCAAGCGTTAATGATCTCGATTCAAGACACGTGGCACACAGCTTTAACACAGAGGGGGTGCAAAGCATTCAAACCACAAAATGCCATGAACCGTTAGAAGTGTGTTTGTCTATTTAATGTATTTAAATCCATTTTGTTCCTTTTTAAATAAAATTTTGGCTTTTGCTAATTTTCTTTTCTTTCTTTTATTTTTCTAAACTTTCTGCTATTTTGTTAATAAATACAATGAGAGGAGAGACTGGAAACATTGGGAGAGTATATATATATATATATATATATATATATATATATATACATTATATATATCGCTTATATTGTTTATGTAAATTAAATCTTGTCTCTTTTTCCGCTGCTACTTTGTCACACTTACATCTCTGTATTATTGTGTATCATTTTTGGCAATTTTATAACTTTGAAGATGAATCGTTTTTGTCATTGTCATTTGAAAGTCACTTCAGGTAAGAGCTTCTGCTTAATATAAATGTGACAAAGTACATTTCCAAGATGTGATGACAGACTTCACAAGCTTGGGTTTATGTGTGCTTTTTCGTCACACTGCTCTAAGATTAGTCTATGTGATAAGGGTGACATGGCACACAACCAGAGGCATGTGGTTGTGCGTGTGCATATGCATATCAATGAGCATATGGTGCCTGCCACTCTCTCCATGAAGATGCCACCTCTCACCAGCACAGAGGGACTTCATCAATCAATGCCATGGAGCAGAAGCCACTCGCCAGGGGAAGCCCGGGACCCCCAATCAATTCCTGCGGGTACACGCCTTAGTTTCCCAAACTCTCCACCTCTTTTCTCGGCCCCTTTGAGGGCTTATTTAACCATCCGCCTTTGGAAATAATAAAACACTTTTCCTTCTGGATTAATCAACTGTAACCATATGTTCCCCATGAAATTACAGTGCAGTTTGGATCACTGAAAACAGCTGTTGCCATTTTGAAAGAAATGTGGGAGTGTAATTGCCATAACTTTGATTTGTTGGGTGCTTCACTTTGATGAGTGAACACATTGTGTTTTTTCGCATACAAGCAGAGTGGGGGCGACGAAAATGCCATTGTGTCCATAAAGAAACTTGCATTTTCATAACTTTAGAGTGTGTTAAGATGACCAACAGTGTGTCATTGCGATTATTATCTTCAACAAGGTGATTATCTCTCAAAGTCTACAGTTGATCCGATGATTATTTGCAAAACTCGGTTGTCACCGAAATCTTTCTCTCTAATCCCCAGGTAATTGAGGTGGTGTTTCTGAATATCTCTCCTGTCCTATTCACTAGAAATCAGGAGATTGGTAGCATTAACAAGGTTTCCTTGCAAATGTCCCTTGCTGCCATTCACTGTGTGTTATATTCAGTGAAACATTTGCTAAATATTTCAAATAAATGGTGTTCTTTTGAACTTTCTATTCATCAAAGAATCCTGAAAAAAAAATGAATCATGTTTTCCACATATTCCAAATATTAAGCAACACAACTGTTTTCAACATAGAAAATGAGAGGAAATATTTGTTGAGAACCAAATCAGCATATTATTGATGTCTTAATGATCATGTGACACTAGAGACTGGAGAAATGATGCTGAAAATTCAGCTTCGCCATTACATAAAATGCAGCATTTTTAAACATAAGAGACTTAAACAAAAGTTGCTATGGATGGATGGATAGATGGCATGACCAATGTAATCTGATTCACAAGCAAATGACTCTTACATGCCAGTTCTTTGTAGTGAATAAAACTATAACTAACCTAAAAATAACTAACCTCACTCTAAGAACTAAAACTTAAATGACTGCAATAGAAAGATGACAGGTTGGCAGTTGTACCAGAATGAATATAGCTGTTCCGTGTGACATGTACAACGATGGTCGTTCATTCTCATTGGGTTTCCACTAAGAAGCGTAGTGGCGTTGTGGTCCTCCATCCATCTTGATTTGTCAATAGCTACAATTTTAATTACACTTGAGTGCTGTCAGCCTGCCATGCTGGATTGGGGGAGAAAGATCGATCTGTTCTTTCTAATTGATTAATTGCCTCACTGATGAGCAATCTCTCCTTCCTTTTTACAGTCCTTATCATGTCCGTCCACTAAAGCAAAGGCCAAATACTGAGGGGACCTCTCTGTATTCTGAGTCGAGGCTTGTTTTACAGTGTTTTGTGCAGCGATGCGAGCAGTTTTGTAGGAAATGAACGCTGGGACCGAACGACAGTACATCACTCTGGTCATTACGTGGCAGTTATGGTGGGGGCAGATAGCGGGGACCGCAGACCAAAAAACGGTTTTATACCTAACGGTATCTTTAATTTGTGTGGCTGTTTTTCAGTCTCTAACGGCCTTTTCGCCGCCATTTCGGAAATGGAGGTGAGGATATATGTTTGTTATTAAACAGGCGAGAGCAGTAGGGCTGGATGCTGAGGTGCTTCACTTCACCTTTCTGAAGTCCTCAGCTCTATAAAGCATAAAAACACGGGGTAATGGAAGCACTAGCTCCACTGCTGTCTGTTCCTTTAGCGATTGTGTCTGGAATAAATCGTGCATTCCTGCTGTGAGTATTAAATGGCCTTAAAATTCTTGTAAAATCCACCCTTAGGACAATGTCGTGTCGCCAAACTTTTGACTAAACATTAGATTCTGGCCAAGAACCACCCAGTTAGACCATCTGACTCATAATGAGGTTGTTGTTGTTGTTTTTTTGTTACTTTTTTTCCCCAAATTAAATATAAAAAAATCACCCCACATAGGGCTAGCTGTTTAGGGAATTAATGGATGAAAACTATCCAAAATATCCTCAAAAATTACAAAAAGAAAAATTTACTCAAGAAGCAACACTGCCTAAAATATTAAGACTTGTCTTTCATTACATTTTAACTTGTTTATACCTGAAACAAGAAAAAATTCCAGTGCAGCAAGACAAAATACAATCTGTGAAAATAAGTTGTAATACATTTTTAATTGAGTAAATAAAAAAATAAAAAAATACTTTAAGGATTTGTAGATATTTTAACTGGAAAATTAGTAAAATGCAGTTACATATTTTATTTTAAAAATGTAAAAAAAAAAAAATGTTTTTAGCTGCCAGTCAGGGATTGGTCTATATGAAATAGATTAAACTACAATAATAGATTGGTATAAAATAAAACATGATAGATGGATGGATGGGTGGATGGGTGGGTGGTCCTTGAAGAGACCTTTAAGTTTTATATTTTCATTTTAAAACAAGTGCAAAGTGCCAGCAAAGAGATGCCAGGTTGCACTAGAACAATGTTATTGTCAACAGTGTTCTGCTATTGAAATCGAGTTATTTTAGTGTTACCTTTCAGAAGCTCTCTGATAGCCTCTGTAATAGACTGAACCCCACCAGCTGTGCACAGGCTCAGGCATGGTAGTCATTTTGCATGCGGCACGAGGGCTGCCTGTCTTGGTCCCCGCAGTGGCACAAAGTGGGTGGGCCTTTTAATAGACATTCTAGTGGTTACGAGAGAGAAAGACAGTAAGAGAAGTTAGACCTAGATGCTGTACATCTGGATGTAATGACCTTGGCTAATCAGTCTTTCGTGTTAGGAACCTTCTGCAGCCCTGTAATCAAAGACAAAAAAAGGCAAAAGCTGACCGAAAGGGGAATTGGAGGGTTTCCTATTGAACAAACACAATAATGGCATAGTAGCAATTTCTGAGCAAGGTGACAACCTTTCTTAAGGAACTCTAGAGGAACAAAAGGAGTTTGTGAACAGCCGTTGATTGGAGTATTTGTGTGTGGATGCGTTTGTGACGGCATATACAGCATGCAACTCCTCTTGAAGGATGGAAATAGCCTCTTGCCTGGTTGTGCGTTTTTTCAGGTGGACGACTGAACACAAAGACAAGCATAAAGAGAGTGTACGCTGCCTGCAAAATGCTTGTCTGTGCAATCTGCCACGGCACACAATGACAAAATCTCTCTTTCTCTCTCTTGCCCTCTCTCTCATGTGCGCTTTCTCTTTGTGTCCTATAATCAAGCTGAAAAGCCAAATGGCATTCTGTTCTGGTGCAAATTAAAAAAAAGAAAATTGCCATTTGCGTGGCCTTGGGTTGTGGTTAGAGTAATAAAGCTGAAAAACATCTCAAAGTGATGCATTTTCGTGTTAGCGTAAATTGAAATAAACATTTTAACTGGTGTCATTTAGATGAGAATTGTTTTGTTTTCTCTTGATTTGAGCACTTAAGTGTGAAAATAATTATATCAAAAGATGCTAATATTTGAATTGATGCGGTCTGCAAGAATCTCTGACAGTCTTTGTTTGTCCTGTGAAGTTTTTCGTCCCCTCAGCGTGTTTCTCAGAACCATATCATTGCGCAGCATGGCGTTGACCTTTTGACACATCACCTGCACTTAGATACTTAAAATAGCAGGTGCTGAAAGACCAAATGCTACAGTGGATGAGGACAAAAAAAAAAAAAAAATCTGAAAAGGTGGATATAGTGGATATTCTTGCAATTGCAAGTTTACATTGCACAATTCTGACTTTTTGCAAAGATATAAACTCGCAATTGCATGTCATAAAGTCAGAATTGCAAGATATAAACTATAAAAAAGTCAGTCATTTTTTCCTCAGAATTGGACTTTATGAATTGCAATTGCGAGTTTATATCTCACAATTCTGAGAAAAAAAAAAAAAAAGTCAGACTTGCGAGTTAATATCTCGCAATTGTGAGAATAAAATTGGAATTGTGAGATAAAAAGTCACGATTATCTTTTAAATTGTTTTATTCTGTGGCGGAAACAAGCTTCCATAGTCTATACAACACCGTTTTCAACTAAAAACTTTTTATTTATTTTATTAATATTTTGCCTTTTTTGTCTTTTACAAGTTTTACCACATTACTGTACTGTACCTGTGCTACCTCTAATAGAGATCCTTGAGCCATTTCCATGCCAGCTGTCCATCAAATCCAACAGAAGAAGTGACATAGGAGAGTGTTAGCAATCTTTGAACTAACTTTTAACCAGTATTTTGCAAAACATAGGTCAATAAGCTATATTAAATGTTTAACGAGAGTGAAATTGGCCATACCAGACCACTGCACTCCATACAAGAAATATGAATTACCCTCTATGTACTCGTCTCTGATCTGAAATGCATGCTGACATCACTAATGAAAATAGCCGTAACCCCTGTCAGAATTCTTAAAGCATGTTCTGTTCCAGCATGCCGGTCGCTAATGGTTAACAGAGTTTGCCTCATCACTGTGTTGGAGCGTGCCGTGGGTGCATGATGTGGTTGGCGGGCAGCCCTGCACGTCTGCTGCCGGCTCCCCATATTGATAAAGATGGGACGGCCTCCCCCCCGGCCCTTTTCCTTTGGGAGCACAGCTCTGTTTGATGCCACTCCTGCTTTTTAGTGATCGCTTCTCTATCTTTCTCATCTTTGACATTCCCTCTCTCTCTCTCTCGTGCTCATTCGCCTAGATCTGAGCAGAGCACTAGTGTTGAGAAGGACAGCTTGCTCCTAAAGTTGCTTTTGATGCTGCTCTGTGTGGTTATCCTCTGTCTTTATCTGATGTTAAAACCCCTGAAAGTACTGGAAGTGGACTGCCGTGATCTGAATTCATTGGAATACTCTTGGAATTCTATGGGGTTTCAGAAACGGTAGTTGATGCAGCAGGCAAACATCCGTTATACTGTAGATGAATAGATAAGATGTGTCACCCCCTTAATCTAGTAAACTCTGCATAATTTTTTTATGTGAACATTTCTTTAGATAGAACCCATCATATAATCATACTTGTGATTGAGAGATACACATAAAAGTAAAAGTGGTAACCTTTTTAACCTTTTGCACTATTTGTGTACTGTGTTATAAATATGTGTGAGTTGCCAGTGTTTAAATCAATGTAAATTATTTAGCTAAAAATCATAAATTCTGAAATGAAAAATAACTATTGTAATATATATATATATATATATATACAAAAACCTTTCTGTTTTTAGTTGAAAACTGTGTAGTGTAAATGGCCCCTTAAAACGATTTTTATTGTATTTTTTTTTTTTTTTTTTTTTTTTTTTGCCTGTACACAGTTCATTTTAGTTTTAGGTCCCATTAGGTTTTATTTTAAATGAAAATAATATTGATCTATTTTGTAAATATTCTTCTTTATGATTTTATTCAGGTTTTGTTTTCTATTTTTTGATCATATTTTTGTTTGAAATGTAAATTGTTCATGTATTCCTGTTACTCATTGAGATGACACAGCTTACACTTAATGAGTGGCAACTTAAATCCGTCAAGCCAAATGCCGCCTCAGGCTGAAATCCTAGAATCACCCTGATCATCTGTATGATTACATGTTATTTTCTGAATTTCTCTTGGTGTTGAAATCAGTTTTAGCATGGCTTTTGACTGGTGTGTGGGTTTGTACAGGTTTCAGTTCATTCTGCAAGCATTAGGGCATGCCTGTCTGCATTTGTGAGTCAGATACAACCTTCCCCTGGGATTAATTTCCCTACTGTATGTGTATCTCTCCAATTCCATGCACATAGCAATGTAACCTCATAAAAAAAAAAATAGTTCCACCGAGTGTAAACTAAACTTCAGCTCCACCAGTATTCCTATCTGTTAATGAGACCTCCGTCAACATCGTATCCTATACCTGCCTCAGCCGACGGCGTTTATGAGCTGCTGCAGAAGGAAACCATGCCTTATTGTGGTCCTGAAGCCCAGCCATTAATCTGGCCCCTTTATCTGGCCCTCCAAGTGCATGGCCATCATAATTTATTCCATTCAGAGTCTTGGTCAGCACACTCCGCTCCCCATATCTCTGCTTGTTATTTCTGTATATGGACCCTAGCCACTGATGTGCTTTATTTTTCACCTCAGCCCACACAGAGACAAGGCCTGTCTTTTGCATATGTAGGAGAGCGTTTCCCTGAATGGGGACCATATATAGTCAATTGTGGCCAAAGGAGTGCGGCCTTTGTGCCGTCAGAGTTCTGGATACAAAGACATGCTGTGCCATAATTAAACCACAAGGGTCATTGCGTTGCAGAGTCAAGGCTGGAGCACATCACGTCGCGCATTGTCTGACTGTAGCTTCATACGGTGTGAAAGAAGAGGTTTCGTTCAGTAGTCCAGTCTTGTGTAGACACGGTTATTCAGTTGTACACTGCAATTCCACTTGTCAGATTTAAATATTTTCAAACCGTGAGGTGTCTAAGGGTGAATATTAAAGGTCCCATGACATGCTACTTTTTGTAGGCTTTAATATAGTCCTTAGTGGTCCTTAGTACTGTATCTGAAATCTCTTTCCAAAAATCCAGCCTCGGTGCAGAATTATAGCCACTACAAGCCAGTCCCAGAATGAGCGTCCTTCAGACGTCCGTTTCGGTGTCTGTAGCTTTAAATACTAATAAAGAGGAGAAAGGCGGCGCAAGGTGGAGGGTGGGTGTGGCCTTCACCATCTTGCGCAATGGTACCATGCATGTTTGTTTACGTTGGATATATTGCAATGGCACGAAGACGCGCAGTCGTTCAAGCATTTCAGTTTGACCCAGAATCTGATCCAGATGGAGAAGCAACGGAGGAGAAGTTGCAACTCAGCGGCTCCAGCAGGACGTTTCCGAATGGTTAGTTTAAAATATTATGTCTGGATATGGTACTTTATTTGGATGGTTTACAGTTATTATCATGTAGCTAACGAACCTACTGTTGCCTTTTCATGAGAGATCTGTAACGTTTGTAATTTATCTTATTACAATTACATCAAGCTCTGCGATGTTGAAATGCGGATATCGCACGCGCCATATAACCAACAGGAAAACGGTTATCCAAATAACAAAGAAATGTACAACACTCGCGTTACAGTGTGTGTAACTTGATGCTGTCTACCTTTACATTAGCGCAAGTAACTGCATAGCTGCATAGCTAATGTGACAGCCACATTCTACGTGTAACAAGCTAGGTAACCATAAACAGTAAAGCAACACACAATATATAATTTGTTGACTTACTTGTCCGACGTTCAGCAAGCCCAGCTCTGTATTGACCATTCGATGTTCATTTGTACATCCAATTATTGAGCAATTGTTATGCTTCGCTCGCTCAAAAGCCATGATATCTCTCGTGGACAAACTAAAATCGCGCGCGCGCATTCTACTTCCTAGCTCATTTTATCATGGGCGAGAAATATTCTCTGGGCGGGCAAAGCAGAGAAAGGGGAGGTAACATTTCTCCTTATAACATCATAAGGAGGAGATTCAAGATCAGCTCGGTCGAGCTTCCATTTTCTCAAACGCAGAGAAAAATAGCAAAAGCTCGATTTACACAGATTAAAATTTCTAGAAACTTTGGGACCATATACAGGCTAGGGGAACTCATATTAATGTTAAAAAACCTCAGAAAGTGGAAATTTCATGTCATGGGACCTTTAAGATGTCTAACTATTTAATATGAAGCCTTGGAAGGCTCAATGTGTACATTCACTAGACTTTTATAATGCAGGTGTCGCAACCTATGGCACATGAGGAATAATCACTGGCACGTGACAATATAAGAGGTGTATGTATTTAAATTTAAAATTGTATATGTGTGTGTGTGTGTGTGTGTGGTATGTATACTACGTATATGTGTACGTATATTTTATAGTACTTATTTCTATATGTCGTTTCTGACAAATTAGCAGAATAATTTGCTACAGAAATGTTTTATTTGTTTATGTTTTATTTAATGCAAGATGGAATCTCAGAGTATATTGTATATATATATATCATTTTTGCTACAACAATCTCAGAAAAAAAAATCATGTTTACATTTGGAAGGCAGAACAACTGAATATCAAAGTTTTAGTGTCAGCAGAGACACACTTCTCTCATACTGGCCACTGGTAGGCCATCTTTATTGTTAAGCCATTCTTTTGTGTTTGATATTTATCTTGCTGTAGCGTGCTAGTGACCATATACTGTAGTCTGTTGTGTGCTTGTGTCAAGCTGTCTCAAAGTTATCAAAAGTATTCAGCCTATGCTTTTGCATTAAACATGCCAGGAGAGTTCTAGCGCTCAAATCTACCCGCAGGTCCATCGTGTGTGTGTGTGAGAGAGAGAGAGAGAGAGAGAGAGAGAGAGAGAGAGAGAGAGAGAGAGAGAGAGAGAGAGAGAGAGAGAGAGAGAGAGAGAGAGAGAGAGAGAGAGAGAGAGAGAGAGAGAGAGAGAGAGAGAGAGAGAGAGAGAGAGAGAGAGAGAGAGAGAGAGAGAGGGAGGATGTGCAAGAACACTGAGTGTATTCATCCATGAGAGAAAGAAAGAGGATGGGAGAGAGTGATTGAGAGTTTCAAAGATTGAGGGAGACAAGGCAAAAATGGCAGTCATGGAGTTCATATTTAGAAGAAATACATACAGGATGGTGCCTGGCTGTCATCTTAAATGACTAATAATGGTTAGATCACCCAGATAAGTCGGCTAATAGAGCTGTACCACTGTGTTGGCCTAATGCCGGCAAGCCTGCTCCTCCCGGCTGGAGTCAATTGATCACTGTGGGGGGAAGAAGGAGCTCTTGAAGCAGGCTAACCTGCCGTGAAGGAGTCCTGAAGGGCAGAGACCCCTCTATTCTGGAGAAAGAAGCGGTGTAGGTAGAAGATTTAGCTTCAAAGTTCATAATGTGGCCTGCAGTGAAACAGTCCAGTGGAGAGTGTGCCACCTAAATGTGGAAGGACAGTGTTCTGCTGTGAAAGCTGTTGTACCTGGTGTGGTGGGTGACCCTTTTACACATAATAATCCTGAGATTTCATAAACGTGACCATATGTATCTTTGAACATACCAACTTCTAGTTAGAATGTTCTCTGGTATGTCCATAGAAACAAAGTTGTTGCTATACAGTGATTGTGTTGCGGAACTAATTAGTTGTGAGATAATTCTTCTTTATTTAGGTGAAATAGAAATCTTATCTGACACGCAACCAGTGAGAATCTAATGTAGTGTGAAATACACCTATTAAAATGTACACCAACTATATGAATTTATAAGCAGAGTTTACAGTAATATTTATAGTATCTTTGACATTTATAAATATGTATTCTCTTCCATTCAAAATACACTGCATTAAAATTATATAATGTGAGATTTATAATGTCGATGACTCAAATGACCGGATTATCTCAGTAGTCCGTCTGGCTTTACAAGAGGTTCAATGATGCCAGACTAAACAGTCCCTCAGAAAGCACAAGTGTCATGTTCTTTTTCAGTTGTTCATTATATTTCCTCAGACAGAGAAACAACACTTTTGATTAGTTGTGCACTGATGCACTCAGCTGGCTGTTTTATTCTCTATAGTGTCTTGTGTGTGCTTTTTGTGCTCCCATCTGCGAAAGTTCAAGTAGCAAGAATTATTCTCCATCTCTTCAATCTCTCGTTTGCTTTCATTTTGTTATTTAGCTGTCTGTCTTCGCCTTCATTTCGGTTCAGTGCTTATGATGTTAGCTGTTGAATTGGCCGTGCAGACAGAGGGCTGTTTTCTGTAATGGGGATGGCAGCTGCCCAAAGACGGCCATTGAACTGCCAGGACAGTCTGTGACATACTTTTGTTTTCATGCTCGGCCAAGCTTTTGTTAGTAGCAATGCTAATTGACTTCAGAGATATTACGCTGCATTTAAACAGCATAGCAATGATAGAAATGACTACTGTGGTGAACTGGCTAATGCTCATATTTCAATGCAGCTACAGACAGCTAACAAAAGTGGCTGCATTATAGCTATGTAGCGAGATGATATATTTGTAATGACTTGATGAGGTTGTATATTTATTTAAAAGATCTAAGTCAAGCTTATCTGACACCAAAACAATGATAGGGTGATGCTGAAATGCACATTTAACACACACACACACACACACACATATATATATATATATATATATATATATATATATATATATATATATATATATATATATATATATATATATATATATATATATATATATATATATATAAACTTTTTATTTAAACATTTTAAAGGTAAAGTTTCCCCAAAAATGAAAATTTTGTCATTAATTACTCAGCCTCATGTCGTTCCAAAACCATACGATTTTTTTTTTATAATATCTGAGCAATTTCTGTCCCTCCATTGACAGCAATGCAATACCACTTTGACGCTTCCAAAAGTTCATAAAAAATATGAATAATCCATTTTGAATTGAGCCCTGTTTAACACTATCAATTCTACAGATTTTCCTCAAAAATCAGTGCAGAAAAAAAGTCTGCGGATTTAATCTGGGCAATGACCCAAATTAACCTTTGAATTCTAATGATCCCCAATGATCCAATTCTTTAAATTACTTTAGATCAGTAGTTCCTGACCTTTTGTCCTTGAAGCCCTCCTTACATTAGAACACTGGATATTTGTTCATCTGGTACAGCACTGCACTTATAAACACTACTTTAAAGACCAATTCACACTGCACCGACAGATGCAGACCAATGCCGACAGTCACCAGATTACAGCACGTCACTTCTCAGACATTCTAATTTCGATTCAGCATGTTCAGTCGACGAAAACAAGCTCTGACAGAAGTCAGCAGACTCCGACAGGGGTAACACACTGATCCGACAAAACCAGCCAAAGTGTCTGTTGCCGTCTGTCGTGGGATGTGAATTGGCTTTAACAGGCATTATACGGAGGTAAGATGAAATGAAAATACCATCAAAAAAACTTTTCTGAAGACAGATCCTCTATCTATCTATCTATCTATCTATCTATCTATCTATCTATCTATCTATCTATCTATCTATCTATCTATCTATCTATCTATCTATCTGTCTGTCTGTCTGTCTGTCTGTCTGTCTGTCTGTCTGTCTACCCATCCATCCATCCATCCATCCATCCATCCATCCATCCATCCATCCATCCATCCATCCATCCATCCATCCATCCATCCATCCATCCATCCATCCATCCATCCATCCATCCATCCATCCATCCATCCATCCATCCATCCATCCATCCATCCATCCATCCATCCAGTTGTATCTGACTCTTGTTGATTCTGTGGCCATATCTTGCCATACGTGAGAGACTGTCCATGTCCTGTTTTCTTGGCAATGTTTTTTCTAGGATAGGTAGCCTGGTCTTTCCCCTACCATCCCCATTACATGGCTTGGGACTCACACCTACGGATAATTTGGCATGTCCAATCCTGCTAGCCTGCATGTCTTCTGACTGTGGTGGAAACCGGAGCACCTGGAGGAAAAAGTCTGAAAAGCTGAAAAGTCTGATCTGGGTCTAGTAATGACTAAAATGAACCGTGTCATCCAAATAAATCCCTTCCCATTTTGATTTATTTAGAGTGTCCGTGAATATTGCCTCAATTCACCTGGTTGCATCCACACTATAATGTTACAAAAACATTTGTGATATTTAATGTTTTGTCAGACTTGATAGAAAAGAAATCACTTGTTTCTGAAAAACGGCACTTTTTTAAGCAAATCAGTAGTAAGTGAGACCATGCATGAATCCTCACACTCACAAACACACACTTTCTCAAAGCACGGGTCTCAGTGGGTTGGCTTCATGTTTATGAGAGCCCCAGTGGGGGTGAGAACTTCCATGCTGTCATTGCGGCTTGAAAATGTCCCTCTATTATTGGGCGGCTTCAACAGCAAGCGTCTGCCATATAGCTAATGAGTGTTCACCTCGGTTTTTTCACTATACAACCATGTGCTTAAAACAATAAGTTCATATGCAGTTTAAGACATCAAAGTAGGGGCTAAGTTGCTATTTATATTAAGGATGATAATAACTGAATGGAAAATGATTGTGCAAGAGCTCGAATATAGTGAGAAAACAGAAAATATGGTATTATTTTTGGTGATATACTCCTCAGTGTTTTTATTCTGGCGAGTGTGTGAGTGTGTTATTTATCGTTCTGGAGTCTAGGTGTGTGTTCCTGAGCACTCACACTCTCCTGCTGTTCTCTGGGGGATTGAACTTGTCGGTGGTTCCAGCACCTGCTGCTGTAACAGTAGATGCAGCTTTACGGAGAGATGAGGAAAAAAATCTCCCACTGAGTTGCAGGAAGAAGAAAATAATATGTGATGCTTCTTCCACTATCTCTAAACCTGCATTCTGTCTCTCTTCTCCTGCACACCAATAACTCAGCCACACATAAACAAGCGTAAGATTGTAAGAAATAACTATTTGCGCATCTGCATAACTTCTCTGCAAGCAAACTCGACACGTGATGAAGACGAGGCTAGCTTTGGCAGTGCTAATCTGTAGTGACAGGGTCGCTAATGCTGAGAGAGACTGCTGCTAACACTCATTAACCACAAGAATGAGTGAAACTGATTGTGTGTGTATGTGTGTGCGCTCAGAGGGCCTGTGGATAAGTGTGTGCGATGTGCAAAGATAAGTGGTCTACCAACGCTTAAGGACGCAGTGAGGTAATCTTATGTCTGATAGATACTACACCTGCTGTGAAGTGCTATAGATGTGTGTGTGTGTGTGTGTGTGTGGATGGCCTGGTAAACCAATGATGGCAATATCCAAAATCCTTGTCCTTGTCTAAAATCTTTTTATCTCACAATTCTGACTTTATTCCTAGCAACTACGATACAAGTTCGTATCTTGCAAAATTTTGTTATTTTCTCACAATTCTGACATCTTTCCTGACTTTTTTTGTATTATAAACTCGCAAATATAAGTTAAAAAATCATGTTATCCCGCAATTCTGACTTTTCTGTCAGATTCATCAAATTCTAATTTCTTGCCATTTTAAGTTAACATTTCACAATTGTGAGAGTTTTCATCTCACAGTTTATATACAGAATTGTGAGTTTATATCTCGTACGCAAGTCAAAATGACATATCTCCAATGATTTAAAAACAGAAAATGAAGTTCCCCTCACAAGTTACATAAGTATATACTAACCTCTGTGATTTATCCTTCTGTTCACACTATAGTTTACTTTACACACCTCTACCGTCTCCCTGTTCACTCCTAAGGGCTTGAGCATAGATTTCCATTACAGCTTTGCTGTCGGACAGAGTAAGGGCTTGCTCAAGCATTCTGTGAAGATTAGCCAACATGCTTCCTGATGGGGAAAAGGATAATGCTGAGGAAAGATCACATGCCCTCATCTTATCTTCATCTCTCCATCACTCTACCCTCATGCCGGTTTCCACTTCCTTGCTCTGTCCTTGTCCTTTAAGACAGGGGTGAGAATGCTCACATCACACAGTTTATTCTGTTGCAATCATTGTGTCTTTATATATCATCTCCCAGAAGTGCATCATAGGAAGTGTGTGATCTAGTGTAGATGCATGGGCCAAATCCCGTTTGCACGCTTGAGTCTCTCATAATGATTGATGTAATTCTGAACAAGTTCTTGCATTTTCTGCACTGTTTTAAATTCTGAAGGAATTCAATGGAATAGTTCACCAAAACAGTGATCTTGTGTCACCATTTCTTCAGCCTGAAGGATGATGTTCAGAAGTTTTCTTGTCAAAGCATAACTAGCACTGCAAGTAGACCCGATTTGCTATATATCATAGATTCCTGAAGGCGGATCTTATATACAACTTTTTCACATTCACCTTTAAAATAAATCTTTTTTCTTGACCCTGTCCTTTCTTTACTCTTTTCTCTCTTTTTTTGCAACACTGAATAAAAGCGAGAAGTTGTTCATCATGGTGTTGTGGCATTTGAGAAGACAGTGCTGATATTTAGGCTGTGTTTAAACTCTGAGCATGGCGGTGGAACACTTCTATACAGAATGCAGACTATGGAAGTCAAGCCTCGTGAAAGGTGTTTGAAAATGCGGTTTGGATTATTTATACAGTTTGATTAGATTGGACAGTTGACCCCCAGATTTACTTGACCTCTAAAGAAACCACTATAATATTCAAAGGATATCTGGTGCAGTGCAGGTCACATTAGATATGTATCTACTTCACTGAAAACAGTTATTGAGCATTAATGCTGTAACATCACAGTATAGAAATAAAGAAGTAATTACCAATATTTAGCAAAACATTTTCTTTAGCTTGCTTTTAATTGGTTAAAAATTAATAAAATATTGATATGGTTGTATTTATTAAAATAATAGGTTTCACATACTTTTTTTTATAATAATTATATGTTATTATTGTTGTTGTTTTATTACTGTTATTTTTAACACAAAATAACTCAAAGCTTAAATACACAGGGAACGTAATCCAGGAAAACAGAAACAGGTGTGTGGAAACTAATTAGGAGCCAGGGAAACTAACTGGGAACTCAGGCAAACAGAGTGAAACCAAATCCAAAACATAACAGAACAGAATATACCAAACAATTCATAGTGACCAAGTCTGAAATGAAAATTCTGTCATCATTTACTCATCCTCAAGTTGTTCCAAATCTATATGAATTTCTGTCTTCTGCTGAACACATTGACTTCCATAGTATGGAAAAAAATAAAAATACTATGGAAGTCAATGGGTCCCAACAACTGTTTGGTTACCCATATTCTTCAAAATACCTTATTATGTGTTAAAATAAAATGCATACAGCTTTGGGACAAATCGATGGTGAGTAAATGATGACATAATTTTCATTTTTGGGTGAACTATCCCTTTTGATACTAACTACAATGGTGAACTAAGTACAAAAACACTGTAAAGCAGTAAAATATCTTCCAAAAATAATGATATAATCATCTCCTATGCGGATTTTAATATCTGTTCGTACTTCACACTCAGAAATTTTAAGGCGTATGGTTTTATTTTTTAATTCTTTTTATGACTATGAATTTATAGATATAAAAAACATTTTTTTTTCTTTTTTTTTTTCTGTGTGTTACAATATGTATTACAAATAGCATGTATTAGCATGTATATACAATTAATTCTTTGGAATTGCATTACTTAATTGTTGTCATGCTGTTTAAGAGCTATTTTTATGTACCCAGAGCCCCCATGACTTGATATAGAGGCTTTATATATTACAGCCTGTCTCTGTATTCCAGCACATTTTTGGGTTGAGTGTGTGTGTGTGTGTGTTTGTGTGCTTCTCAATGCATCTGTTTTGTTTTGCCCCATGATGCCTCATAAATTCTCCACAGTGTGACTTAATAGCAGCAGTGATGGCTGCCGCTGGCCCCTGGGGATCTCAGTTTCACCTTAATTAAGATCAGCATTAAACTGGGGCCGCTGTAAAATCACCATGAAAAAAACCCAGGGCCCGGGGCCAGCTCTGGCCATTAAAGTACTGTGAAAGCAACTCATTTCTGTGTTTACTCATTAGTTGTTTGGTTTGTGCAGCGCAGTGGTAATTTTTAAAGCTGGGTGAGAGTGATAGTAGTGCTGAAGTACAGCACCAATGCTCAAGAAACTCTCCATAATGAATACTGGCAAAGGACTTTAGGACCTTTTACATTTGATGACCTGATGATTTTAACAGCAGCGTTTTAGAGTAATTGTCAAAATTCTGTCATACTTTACTCACCCTCATTTCATTTTGAACAATGTGCTGGTCATTATTTCCATGCTAACATTGCAGGATAAAGCCTCCAAGCCTAAACAAAAGTATGTAAAAAAGAAACACCTTAAAGTATCATAAAACTAGTCAATATGACTAGCATTTTCTATATAAGCAATACGATAGCTTTGTGTGAGGAATATACTGCAGTTTAAGTGGCTATTCACTGAAAATCTTGACATCGGCCCTAGATCTGCTAGGAATGTTCATGAGAAACATAATTTACGAATGAATAATTCTCGAGTCAGATGGTCAGTGAATCAGTCGATCCAGTTCAAGGAAGCAGAAGAATGATTCAGAATCAGAGCATTTCTCGAGTTCACTTCCTTGATCTAGTTTAACAGCTCACTGGAAAGTAAGACAAACAACAGTCATATTTTGGTCTGTTATCACACAAAGCTATCATTTGGCTTCAGAAGACTTAGAATTTAGTGCAGAAGTCAAATGGATCACATTTATCATACTTTTGTAGTGCTTTCTCATTCTTTTTTGAAGCCTGAAAGCTTCAGTCACTATTTATTGTAACTGAATGAGAAAAATGACCAGTACAATTCCTTAAAGTATCCTGGTTAAACAAATACTTTCAAAGACCCTTTCCTTCCCTACTTAAATAATGAGGACACTCCATTTGTATTGTCCTATTTTTATTATAACCCTCAGGTCTTGTAAAGCTCATTTGAAATTCTTCAGGTATCTGCAATTTTAGACTGCTGTTACATGAAATGTCTTTGTCTGACACCTTAAAAAGTTCAAAAGTATTAGATACTTATTGTGCTATAGAAAAGAACATACTGGCAACTTTTGGACCATGTGGAATAACCAGAACAAATTTGGAATATGCATAGACTAAAAGTATTTTGTGTTTTAAATGTCTTGAAAGGGCTGTGTGGACATTTTAGACAATTTCCATCATTGGAGAGGTGACCGAGTCACAGAGGTTAGAGGTCACAGGTCATGTTCCCCTCTGGCTATTTATCTTTCTCATTCTTCTCTTTTGGTAGCTGTGGAAACAGGCTGTGGGAATGTCCACGCCAGGATCCGGTCATCTCACCCTTACTACCGAATTAACCTAAACAGAATTTAGCTCAGGTCAAGGGCTCCATTTAAAAGGAGCCTGGGAATTTCAGGGTCATTTGATTGGAAATGTGCTGAGTTTTATTCTAAGGAGAGTGATTTTGTATGATACTGATTATACGTATTTTGTTGTTGAAAGTTTTTTTTTTTTTTTATTTATTGATCTTAAGAACTTGAAACATGATGAAAGAAATATTTAAGCTCAGTTCAAGTAATATGTAACACATATTTTCAAAGTCCAATAGTTAATGGTGTGTATTTTCCACTTGTTGGTCTTGTTGATGCCCTGTATAATTTGACTGGTTTAGATGCATGTCCACCGGAGTATTGGAGATCTATGGAATCTAAACAAAGTTGATAATAAAAAAATTAATTGGCTAAATAAAATTGTTTTGCACAGCTCTTAAGCAAAGCAGTGTTCGGTGAACTCTGAAGTGTATCATTGAGAAGCTACCACAGTCTGTTTTTTGTATGGTCACTGAGACGTGTCTTGAGACCCCTGTGTTCTGCTCCATTTTATTGCTCTCCAACTTGCATTTTTGATGCAATAATTAACCGTGTCCAGGCACCCTGAGACAGAACGAAGAACTAACAGTCTAGGCATTTCCATTTCAGATTTCTCTGTTAGCTTTCTGCATTCTCCTCAGATCACATGCTTATGTGTGTGTGTGTGTGTGTGTGTGTGTGTGTGTGTGTGTGTGTGTGTGTGTGTGTGTGTGTGTGTGTGTGTGTGTGTGTGTGAGAGTACAAGGCGGACTTTTCTCATTAGTCTATCTCAGGGCCATAAGCAACGCTTGCATGGCTGCCCTTGTGCCGGCAGGGCCTGCGACAGGCCATGAAGAAATATGCTTCGACCATACGGTGATGGAATCGCAGTAATGAATGCAGCCTGCCATTCTAATGCCCAACCAGAGCAGCTCTTGCACTTGTTTATTTCTCCTTTCATTTTTGTCCTTTCGGTTTCTCTTGCTCCTCTCGTCATGATGACATTAACATTTGGTGTGTAATATGATTATCTGTTCATCTCTGTAAGAATGGTTTATGGGCAGTGGTCTTGATTTGGTACTTTATGCATTTTTTTCTCTTCTACTACTTGAGTTTTGTTTAAATGAACAGATTATCCATCCATCCATCCATCCATCCATCCATCCATCCATCCATCCATCCATCCATCCATCCATCCATCCATCCATCCATCCATCCATCCATCCATCCATCCATCCATCCATCCATCCATCCATCCATCCATCCATCCATCCATCCATCCATCCATCCATCCATCCATCCATCCCACATTAAATCCCACATTTGATAGATTTTTTTGGTTTACTTCTAATATGAAAATCTCTCTCTCTATATATATATATAAATTACATTATTATTATGTTTAAAACTCTTACGACCTAAATGAACAATGAAATTAAAAATATTTCAGTATATATTTCAAAATTATTTAGATCTGTATTTAAGCGAAATTATGGCTGTTCATATAAAATGCATGTCCTTGAAGAAAAACACATATATGGTATAATGTAAATGTCACTTATTGTGCGTCATTTCGATTCAAGCTGTAATTTTGTTAAAGGTGGTATCAGTGATTTCAGGCCCAAAAATGTTTTTATCACATTCATCTAATCTTTCCTAACGATCCGCTAGCTGCCCGCCCCATAAGCATGCCGTCAAAAAAGCGCGTCTCTGTAGGCAGCCTAGGCTCTGAGATCTGCACACAAAAACAAATGGTTTAGCCAAACACTCAAAACCAAAACAAATAGTGTTCCAACCAGTCACCGACAGGGGGAGGGTGTTGTGAGGTTTTGAGCCAGCTTTTTCTTCAGCTCTGACTTCGCGTGCAGCCGTGCACGAGCACAAAACCTCACAACACCCTCCCCCTGTCGGTGATTGGTTGGAACACTATTTGTTTTGGTTTTGAGTGTTTGGCTAAACCATTTGTTTTTGTGTGCAGATCTCAGAGCCTAGGCTGCCTACAGAGACGCGCTTTTTTGACGGCATGCTTATGGGGCGGGCAGCTAGCGGATCGTTAGGAAAGATTAGATGAATGTGATAAAAACATTTTTGGGTCTGAAATCACTGATACCACCTTTAAATTCTATTCGAATTTTATTGAAAAAGTATTTATTAATTTTGGTAAATCATTTGAAAATTTTTCAAATGTTATTTCTGTTTATTTTCGATGCATAAAAGGATGTGAAATTAGTATAAGCAAGACAAAAGGAGAACATTTTTCAAATTAAATTTCCGCTACACAACACATAATTTCATGTGACAAAACATTATTTGAGATGGTGTTGAAAATTACAGAATTTGCTTAGATTCTTATACATCTAGTACACTTTTTGAAAATTGTCCATAGTTAAAGAAACACCAAAACATTGTTTCTTTTTTTTCTTACTTTGTTTTGAGGGCCTCGCATCCATTTTTGTTCTGTTCCTAAATTCTCTTGTAAGGATAATCCTGCTTTCTCTTAGCCTGGAGGAAGATGAAAAAGAACTTTACATCTAAGCTCTCTGTCCTAGTATGTTTAGTGTGCTTTTATTGGTCTGCTTTCTACAGAATGGGTAAAAGGTTACTCAGAATATGTTGCAGGTACACAGCGTTCAAGAAAAGTGCCGTCACTGCCCGGGGACCAGATGGATAAAGAGCTTATAATCATGTAATGAAAAGTGTATATTCACATTCACACACACCCAAATGCAAGTACTTCTTCCTGTGTCGGTTCATACGACAGATGCCTTGACAGATAGGAGGGTGGTGACCACACAGAAACTCAAAGAAACTGATGAATCTATCTCCCGCTCACGCACACTCACACAGAGATCACTTCAGATCACAGAACAGATGTCATGTTTGGGAAGAAAAAAAACAGAGAAAAGAGCTCATACATAAGCACACACACACAGACATTCACTATTCAAACTGTCCATGTCCTTTCTGTAGATAATTATGCCGGATGCCTCCGTAGCTCAGATCAGATTTCTCTGTATTGAGTCACCGTATTAATGCCATTTAATGTCTGCATGTATCCGTTTCCCCTGTTTCCCATTAATAAAGATGTCTGTCGGCTTTGTTAAACCAAATAGGTTCATGAGACATGAAACAAACCTCTCCTCTGATTAAAAGAGCTGAAGAAAAGAAGCATTTCTCTCGCTTCTCCTCTGTGGTTGCATTTAAAAAGCACTTCTCATTTCTTATTCTGATTGTGCAGTGCGCCCGTCGGCCTCTGTTTCTGGTATGCTGGGCGCACTGTGAGGTTTTGTGGCAATCTGAAGTGCTTGTTGTGATGATTGCGGCTTTTGTCTGCGAGGATCTTGCTCATCTTCCAGAACTGTAACCTTGAGCACCGAGAGCTATGTTTGAACGGATAAACATTGCCAGAAACAAGCAAAATGCGCCAGACCAAGGTTAACATGACTGCCTGAGCGTGAAAAAGAAGGATGGAGGGAAATTTTAAGAGGTTGAAAGAGCAAATGCTTAAATGCATTTATTTTGATAGCCATTGTTTTACAGAAAGTGGAAAGGGGAGCTAAAATGTGTGGACCAAATGTGTGAGACAAGACTTAAATAATGGTTCTTTGATAAACCCGAATAAGTTGGCATAAAAAAAAAAAGAAAAGAAGAGGTAATAAGTTACATCAAAATGTTTATATTATAAAATTCAAAGTTCAGAATTTTTTTTTTTTTACTCTTTTTTTATACCTTTTAATTGCTTTTAACTTGAAATATTTGAGTAAGCTAATTCATATATTTAACTTAAAATCATCATGTTGTTTAGAAGTGAAAACCTGGTTAGCTTTACTGTAACTAGCTGTTCAGTAAATGCTAACTTGCTAATTGGTAACACAGTGCTTTGATAACATTAGCATAGCATAGCAATTGCTGAATGAGAACAGCAATATAGAATATTTAACATATAGCTGTTCTCAAACCAAATCGTCACTATGATGTTAACCTTCCAAAACACCTTCTACATGAGCATAGCAACACATTAAACAGTACTAAATCACCCACTTGCATACACATCTACTTAAATGTCCAAATTGAACTAAGGCCTAATCCTGGCTTAATCTAAGCCCTGTCTGTGAAAACAGGCCTGTATCATTCAATAGTTGGCCATAATGTTCTTTAGAGATTAAAACAAAACTTTTTGATGTTACAGAACAGGTTCTTCAGAAAAAAAAATTGGTCTTTGGGGCTTTTTGAACCATCGACACACTTTGTAAAGAGGTGTAGAACATCAAGCTCACCATTGAATCATTAAACACTAAATCAATGTTTCAGTACAAGGTGATCCATCTAAATTATCTGTGGCATGCTGACGATTACAATAGAAAATCATTTTGATTTGTTCCATAATTTGTAAAAGCAACCGAATATCATGTTCACAAGTGGAGGGTAAAAAGGTGTATTTTAAAGTTATTTGAACTGCAACTTGTCTAAATCATCCTTTTAGAGGTTAGACTGCTGGTGGATGATTGTTTGACATTGACTTTTTGTAATTATAATGTTGTCTAGATCAAGCACATTCTGAACAAGCTAATGAAGGTCTTCGGGATTAATTGAATTTAACAGTATTGAATTTGAATAGGTTTGGACATTGACTTTCCAGAACCAGAGTTGAATAGTGATATAAAAAGCACTTTGTGGATAGTTTCCATTGTTATTTTGGTATTATGTATATACTGTAATAGTATTTATTAATATTTTGAATTATATTTTACATTTATATTTTCAGTTTTCATTTTAAATTTAGTTTAAGTTTGAAAGAATTTGTTGTATACTTTGTTATTCACAACTAGTTATACCATGGTCTGGGTGAATACTCGATTCTGATTGGCTGCAAGGTGTCCATTAAACAGTGATAGAGGACACCTAGTAAATAAACTGTCAGGCATAACCAGGGAAACCAAGTTATTGTTTGTAAAAACTTTAGATTTCGATTGTAAAACTAATTAAAATATAAACTAATGTTTTAAAAATGTGTTATTTGACAAGTAACCATGGTATAAGCGGGTTAATGCCCTTCGAGGTGTCCATTGTCAGGTATTAATGGACTTCGGCGGAGGCTGCGCGTCGGACAGTTCACGCCTCGCCGTCGTCCATTAATACCTGACAATGGACACCTCGTCGGGCATTAACCCTTACTAAATAGTGAGAATTGAACTAAAGTGTTACAGTTTCTTTAGTTTTAGTTTTAGTTAACATGCTACACAGATACCTATCTAGTATCCTATCACAAAAAGTTTCAGCAACCAAAAGATAAATACAATTTTCCACATACAAAGTTTGTAAACTATTTATTCATGCTAGTCTCAGTGTTTAATCTTGTGAATCCGCTTCCTTTTCCGGGTTCAGTCTGTAAAACTCTTTTTGCAACCTGTATTTTGAAGTATTTAACAGCTCAGATTGACACCGGCGTAATGAATGCAGATCCGCAGAGCATCCAGCTGTTAACCCGCACTCCCTTTGTGGTAATTGAAACATGGGTTTTTCAGAAGCAGGAAGATAATTCGCATTATGTCAGACAGTGCCACTCTAATGAGAAAGCTTTTTGCAAGTGACACCAGGCAACGACTCCCAGTCTCCCAGATTCCTTTGCCACACAAACGGCCTCCTTCAGAAGTTTCTATCATCACTTCCCATGAGGCTTTGGTGTCTGTCGCTCCAAGAGAAAGGAAGAAAGGGAGAGAGAGAGAGTGAAAAACAAGGGCTTAATGAAAAGAAGAGATTAATGTGCAACAGCCAATCATTTCACTGTAATTAAAATGTAAAGCCTGTTGTTTCGTTTGAAAATTGTGCGACTCCGGTATTTTATCCTCCATACATTATCTGTGTGAGATGGAGAAAGAGAGTGGAGAAAGAGAGTCACTTTAAAGGATGAAATTCAAGGAAGATGCCAGAGCTTTTCATGCCTTTTCAATTCAAATGCTGCACATACAGTATAATAAGTCAATGCATGTCTTTTCACTCATGCATTCGATATCAATATACCATTTTCTTTCAAGAAAAAAACCTCCGTGGCTGACGCTTTTCTTAAGCAATTGTACAGAAAGAAAACTACAGATGATACTTCCAATTGTTTGTATCCCCATCCACTTACAGTTGGATCAATCGAGTGTTATTAACAGAACAGTTATAGTAAGGGTATGTTTATCACTGAAAACTGTATCATACTTTATCTACTCTTTAAACAACATTATGGTAATGGGGGGGGGATGGGGTGTTAGCGGAACTGACAGAACGGCAGTTTCTTTTCTTTTCTGTGTTCTTGGTCCTCCAGTTTGAAAGGTTAACTAAAAGCACAGAGGTTTTGCTTGTACACGCTGGATCCTTTACTAAAATCTAAAAGTAACTCAATCCTGCTAAAAGTTTCCTCTTTGAATTCTTGCACCTGGGAACAAAAGTCGACACCATAAAAAGTTTGCTAAGTACTGTAAATGTATCCTAATTTAAGAATGTTTAGATATTTGTACTGGAAAACAAGACAAACTACTCATTAAGATTTATAATTTAGGGTTATGTGACATTGTTATTCTAGTGAGCATTTTTATTGAACAAAATACTGTAATACGTCCATGTCTGCAATATTTTTGCACTGTTATTCCAGATACAATATAGACTAGAATTTAAATGTGTTTCCTCATAAAACTCAATTTTGTCAAGTACAAGTAACAACATGGACTAAAAATAGGTAACACTTTATTTTTATGGTTCCTTTGGAACATTCTGTTGACTATAAGTAACTTTGCAACTACATGTCAACAAACTCTCAGGGTGTTCAAAACAAATCAAACCAAAACAAATAGTGTTCCAACCAGTCACCGACAGGGGGAGGGTGTTGTGAGGTTTTGTGCTCGTGCACGGCTGCACGCGAAGTCAGAGCTGAAGAAAAAGCTGGCTCAAAACCTCACAACACCCTCCCCCTGTTGGTGATTGGTTGGAACACTATTTGTTTTGGTTTTGAGTGTTTGGCTAAACCATTTGTTTTTGTGTGCAGATCTCAGAGCCTAGGCTGCCTACAGAGACGCGCTTTTTTGACGGCATGCTTATGGGGCGGGCAGCTAGCGGATCGTTAGGAAAGATAAGATGAATGTGATAAAAATATTTTTGGGCCTGAAATCACTGATACCACCTTTAATATCTGCTAACTCTTTATTGTAATGGTCCTCAAACAGACATTCTACTGACTTAAAGTAACTTTGCATCTTCATGTCAACTTATTCCAACACCAACCCTACCAGTCTACTAATACTCCATAAATCAATGCTTGTTTTGTTCTTATACTCAGTTGTTTGTTCTGGACTCAATATCAGACATATTTTATTGTGGCATGGCGAATAAGAATAGATTTATAAATGCTTATTCACAGTTTGTTTGTGTATACAGTGACTTCTAGGTGAAATGCTTCATTTCAGTACTATGTACCACTGCCATTAAATAAGCACACAGCACTTTTCCCGGGTTCATATCGGTCTCTCTCTAAACACTCTGAGCAGATTTGTTTGGTCTGTCCGGCACAATAAAATAAACACTTCATTGATGGCCGGAGTTTCCTTCCCAAGTGTGTTAATGTTGGTCCCGCAGGAATGTCTGTGTGTTACGAACATTAGTAGCATGACGGTTGCTTTGTAATAGGGTCATTATGTTTTCAGAGTTGAATAAACTGTGTGTGTGTGTGTACACCGTAAGTGTGTGTGGTCCTCGTAAACCCTACATTGTGGGGACCAAATGTCTCCACAGAGGTAGTAATACCAGAAATTTTGACCTTGTTGGGACTTTTGTTTGTCCCCATAAGGGAAAACAGCTTATACATCATGCTAAATTGTTTTTTTCTTTTTTTTTTTTTTTTTTTCTTTAAATGTATATGTGTGGCCTGGTAAACCCTACATTATGGGGACAAAATGTCCCCACAAAGATGGAAATATCCGAAATTAGGTTTAGGGGTAGGATTAGTGTAAGGGATAGAATATACAGTTTGTACAGTATGAAAATAATTTTGTTTATGGAAAGTCCCCATAAAACATGAAAACACAACGTGTGTGTGTGTGTGTTCTCCACAGCAGTCCGTCTCTTCATTATTCCAAACGCTGTAACTCTCGTCTAGTCAAAACTTACTTAAACAAGAGCTGCTCTTAACATAAACACAATGACTGTGGTGGTCAGACACTCTGTTCTTTTACCATTTAAGTATATAAGCAGAAAGCCACCCAGCTCTGTACTCATCTGTCTCTTTCTGTAAGCGGCCGTAATGACCTTTGACCCCTTTTACTGAAGGACAGCAAGCCATCTAAAGGCATCGGCCACTCTGTGCTTTTTTTCCTGGGTAAAAATCCTCCTTCTCCTTTCTCAGCAGTTTTGTTTATTGAACAAAGAATGCTGGGTGTTCTAGTGTGTTTTTTTTTAATGAATAACTAATATTGGTTTGCCTATTACAAATATTGGTCTTGCTATAAAGAGGAAAGGAAAAAAAATATGAAATTCAGATTCAACAAATGCACTTTCTTTGTTCCTTTGTCTCCCCCTCTCTGTGTTAGGAAAGAAACATTGAAACGCCTTTTTAACTAACTTCAATGGCTACTTTTTTTTTCTTTTTTTTTTTTTTTTTACTTATAGTGTATGGAGTTTTCACAAAAATATTAAGCAGCTCAATGGTTTTCAACATTGAAAATAATAAGAAATGTTTCTTGAGCACCAAATCAGCATGTGAGATGGATTTTAAGGATCATGTTACACTATGATGCTGAAAATTCATCTTTGCCATCACTGTAATAACATAATATAATACGTTTGAGAACAATTATAATACATTATAACTGTTTTGCTGCATTCTTTATCAAAATAAATGATTGGTGAGCATAAGATATGTTTCATTGCTACAATGAATTTTTGCAGTTTTTATTATTGTCTCACTTGCAAAAAGTGATGTCCCGCTACACTGCTGCTTGTTGCTAAACGTAGTTCACTAAAGTTAGTAGTATCTAAATTTTAGTTAGTTTTCTCTTTCTCTCTTGCTGTAATGAGGGCGTTTGGTTGAGAGAGGCAGATGGAAGTGCCTGTGGGATTGTGGGAAGGCAGAAACAGAGGGAGAAGGAGCTACGTGGAGGGTTGGAGAGACTGGTTATGGTGGTGCCATGTGGTACCAGGGTCCGTCTCTGCCTTCTGGACATGTGTGCCAGTCCCTCTTGGTGGTCATCCAGGCTCAAACAACCCTGCCAATTAAAGACTGCCTCCAAGGCTGCCCTCGAGCTTCCTGCTCCACCTCTCTCTCTCTCTTTCCTCACTCACTCCTTCGTTCCCCCGTTCCTTCTGCCAGTCTCTCTCCATCCCCTTCCCATCGCCTCTTGTGGTTTCCGCACACGAGTGTCTCTTGTTTCCCCTCAGTTCTTTTCCTCATCATTATCCAGCTTCAGACCTAAAGCCAGTTAACCCACTTTCAGCTCTCAGAGCAGGATCTGGCCAAGACAGCCCTTCCAGCCCTGACATACTTAAACCACGCATTTGATATTACCAGCCCTGTTATTCATATGGGGGTGTATGTAGTGTAAGTATATATGTGTGGATAAATCATATCATAAAAGTGATCCATTAGACATATTTGCTGAAACATATTTTACAAATATTGTGTGCTATTAAGTGTCTGTCTGTCTGTCTGTCTGTCTGTCTGTCTGTCTGTCTGTCTGTCTGTCTGTCTGTCTGTCTGTCTGTCTGTCTGTCTGTCTATCTATCTATCTATCTATCTATCTATCTATCTATCTATCTATCTATCTATCTATCTATCTATCTATCTATCTATCTATCTATCTATCTATCTATCTATCTATCTATCTATCTATCTATCTATCTATCTATCTATCTATCTATCTATCGCAATGTAAATTATAATACTACACACACACTACCCCTACCCATCACAGAAAAATTTCTGCATTTTTAGATTTTCAAAAAACTAAATTTCGTATGATTTAAAAGCTGTTTTCCTCATGGGGACCAACAAAAATGTCCCCATAAGGTCACAGTTTACTGGTTTGACTATCTTTCTAAGGACATTTGGTTCCCATAACGTAGGAAATACCAGGTACACACACACACACAGTAATCAGCAATGTCTCATTTCTAGATTCTTCCAAAGATGTCAGGAGAGACTCCCAGTGGCATGCACACACTCGGCCCATATGCGCTGGACAGATGTTAGAGGGTGACACACCTATCATGTGTCCCCTAATTCTATTTTCCACAGTGTCCGTGAATCCTGAAACACCTCTCATCACAGCGCACACTGATGCTCATTTGGTTTCCAACCTCCACCAGTGCCATCCTGACCACCTGCCACACCTGTGCCCTGTCAGAAGTCTCCATAAGGGCCAGCAGAACCTGATTTAATTGATCTCTTAAATCAGCATAAGGGTGCCCACAAAGGCTATGTTCATAAAGCTGCACAATACTGCTGTTTTGTTGAAGTAATATTCACACACAGTTTGGTTATGAAAGTGACAAACACATTCTATCACCAACGCATATCTGAGAGTGAGATCACACTTTAGAGAGCATGATAGCCCCTCTCCACTGTTTACACACTTTGTATTGTTTGCATTTAAAGCCTCTGTCGGTTAATTAAGATTTGACGGATGAAGAAGTGCCTCGTTTAGATTAGTTTATTAAATAACGTCGTGTTAACTGTGATAAGACTTTCCAGCATTAAGGAAGCTGCCATCTTTGTTATGAACATTTGTCGATGTAATGAATGGCTATTACAAGAACAGAGTCCTGAAACCTGGAAAGAAATGAGTTGAAATTCTCATTATATTGTCCCGAAGTCAATGGGGTTTTGAATGGGTTTTTAGTTCATTGCCTAAAAGAATGTCTGTTATTACAGTTTTTCTCGATTGCTTAAACACTATAACCAGGCTTTTGAACTAAAATTTCAAAAACATAATGCCATTTATCAAAAAGCACACCCATTTCACTAAACTATAAACACTATTCCCTGTTCTGACACATGAGTCAGATTTGTTGAACTGTCACTGCAAAACTCTACACACAAATCCCTTCATTTCTCACTGCCTACACCATGTTGTCATTTAGAAAGCACTAGCATTCAATATTGTTCACTCAAGTCAGCACAGCTTCAGCTCAGTTAGCACACAATTACCCAACTGGAAACACTAAGAGTCAAAATTTAACACACATCAACCAGATCCTTCAATAGATATATAAAAGGGCCCAGATCAGTTTATTGAGTTTTGAAACAATGTATCCAGAAAGACATGAAGGAAGAGATCAAGGAGGGATAAGGAGAAGGAGGAGGAGGAGGAGGAGGAGGAGGAGGAGGAGGAGGAGGAAGGGCAAGGACAAGAAGACAAGCAGTCTCAGATGAAATTCAAGCAACTCTAGTTGCCCATGTCTTAGGTATGACTAGTGATGTAGTACTCGAGTCCGGTCTCGAGACCGATTTCTGCTTTCTCGGACTCGAATCGGACTTGTTCCTTCAAAGACTCGGTCTTGACTCGGACTCGACCCTTCAAAGACTGACATGTTTTTATGGTCTTGGTCTCGACTCCTAAAGACTCGGTCTCGACTCGGACTTGACCGTTCAAAGACTCGGTCTTGACTCGGACTCGGCATAGGCGGTCTCGTCCCCATCACTAGGTATGACTATGAGGGAGGCTGGGCTACGAGTGAGTCGCTTTACCGTCGCCTCGAGAGCCTTCAGGGAGGTGTGGTGACAAACAAAGTTCACTGAATAAAAGACAAACATTTCCAATAGTCTTTGATGAGGTTTATTTTCTTGCAAGAAAAGGGCAGCAGTCGTACAGTCACACAGAGTGGCTGCAGAGTGTGACAGTGAAGGGAGGGCATCCTTTCTCCTTTATAGTCTTGACTCCCAGAATGTTATCTTTCTAGGCAAATGATGGTATTTCAACCATATGTGGAACATTCTTAGACGTGTCCATCATTGTGTCCTTGAGTGGAGGCCCTCCTGTTACGTCCCAACACTCTTTACCATTCCAATACAATTCCATATTAGAATAAGGTTTGTGTGTGCTCTTTTACTGTCATATGATGGTCACACACATCTTACAGTTTTTCTCGATTGTTTTCACACAAATACTGGTACTTGAAACACAATGACCACAACATGTAACTCATTCACCAACCCCCTGAACCAATTCTGCTAAACTACAAGCTCAATTCCTGCTTTACACTCCAATTGCAGTTCTAAAACACACTTTTTTCAAAACACTACACATGATTCTCTCCTTTTGGCACAATTTTCATGCAGAAAATATCTTGTTTTCACAAGGAACACACTGCCATTCAAATATGCACACTGACTCATCACATGGGCAAACACCCGTCACACAGTTTTACAATTAGCAATCAGAGCTTTAGCATGAAAGGGCAACATGTGAGCTCTTCAATGGAGCAATGGATGCCAACACTGGATTTTTTTTACTGTAACTGTATACAGTCAATTCTTCTGTTGTTTTGTATGTAGACCACTGTATGTGCAACTATGTGTTGGTTGGGATGTACACTATGTGCATTGTTTTTGTGGGGAAAAATAAAATATATTTGTTACCGTGCATTTGTGTGTTCAGAGTATAAAAACAATATTCTCAAATATTTTACAACACACTTATGTATGTACTGTCTGTAGTAAGTGTAACGCTGAACCAAAAAAAAAAAGTATTTTCCATTCATCATAATGTTTTACACTGAGCACATCAGTGTTCAACTGGTTCTTATAAATGTCTATTCACATGATGGTTTGTGTGTGTCATTTGAAAACAAAATGCCATTTTGAGAAGAAATAACATTGTTTTGAATGTAAAGTTTCATTTTGCAGGAGAATTGAGGGTGTTTTTTTTTTGGATTTGTGTGTAGAGTTCTGAGAATATGAGGCATGCTTTCAGAAAATGTGTGTAATCAATTGAGAAAAACTGTAAGTAAATATAAAAAAAAAAAATTAGAGGAGAAAAAAAAAAGTAATACAGGGAAAAAAAGTTTTTTTTTTGGTTTTGTTGTGTGTGTGTTGTACTGTATAGTACATGAATGAATAAAAATGTGCCAGTGTATCCATTGGTTGTGTTGTGGGACCACAAGCAACATAACTTACCAGTTTTGGAAATGTTGTTTTGAATTTATTGCACCAGTGTGTTAGACTATGTTGTAGTGTGTGTGATTTTGAGGGCTTGTGTGTCCTGTCTGAGGGCAAAGTTTGGTTTTTCAGCAAGAGTGAATGGTTTTGAGTGTAGAGCTTCATTTTGACCTGAAAATAGGATGTTTGGGGAATTGGGCGAGACATTATGGATTTGTGTTTACAGTTTTGAGAATACGAGGCATAGTTTCAAGAAATGTGTTTAAGCAATCGAGAAAAACTGTAACACAATCTTGATTTGTTTTGTTTTTTTTGTTTTTTACGTTTTACTCTAAAACATGAAACCCATCAGTAATACCCCACTTTTTTAAACTTTTACATGTCTTGAAAAAGGTGAGTGATGTTAAGTGGAAAATGTGACTACAGAGGCTGTCGCAGAAATGAAATGTTATCAAGCCAAAGAGGAACTTAGTTTACTTTTACAGCATTGTTGTGTTCTTGCAGATTATTCTAACTCAAACTTTCTAACTGGTAGATTTATATATAAATGAAATAAATCTTGAAAGAGTTGTCGGCAGCGTAATGGTGGTGAGCTGAATTCATGCCACCATGGTGCAGTTTGTTTATAGCCTAACTTTACAGTGATTGTATTTATGCTTCAAAATTCACAGCAATTGTTGGTTACAGAGCTTATTTTCTGCAATAATCCTGGAAAATGGAATTAAATCATGTTGGCTTTTTGTTGAGTGAACCAGGGTGATTCTAATTCCGGGCTGCCTTCAATGGTCGCCAGTGTTGGAGATCATTCAAGGCAGTAGTTGTCCAAGTGAATTTAGAAATGTAGCTTATTGGTGTTAAAGCTAGAGCATGCTCATTTGAAAGGCTGTCAGAGAGTGAGATTACTGAGTGTTGGATCATATTCAGATTCTGCATGTTGACAGGCAACTGGCGCAACCCAGATTACAAAACACCATTCTGCATCACAAGGAAGATTCAGAATAAACTAGCTGGCTGTGTACAAGATCCTTTCACTGTTTTTCTTTATCTCCCCTCGAGCTGTAATGATAAGGCATGGCGCTCAAGGTTTCCTATGTGAACAAACAAGACTGCTCAAGGAGAATTAAACATTTCTTAGCTGCTTTTTTCCATGTCCTTGGGCGGGTTTGTATGTGACAAGTAATTGTAAATTGCGAAACGATGTTAAATTATTTAGCGATTTTGATAACATTATAATCACTAAAGGTCAGTTTGATACCAGAAGTCTCGTTCTGTAACATAGAATCAATACTTCTGTTTTCTAAACAGTGAGTGCATTATCGAATAGCTGAATGCCTGGTGGTTTAATAAACAGGTTGAAAAGCATTGCTGGTGCTCTAATTTGTCCACTTTGGGAGTGGAGTTTGTGTTAGCGGGAAATAATAGCATAATAATGCAGACCCATAGATGCTACTTATTCACCGTTGGCATGAGAAGCTCTACCAGCCCTCTCCAAAGGGCCCTTCATCCACTCTCACACTCGACTCATTTATTCCTGCCATTCTCACCTCAATCCGGAAGGATTCATGGAGCATGCTGCAAGAGCATTCCCTCAGTCCTGGAGACCTCTTTTTTTGCTCTTAGGAAAGGAGAGATGTTGAAGAGAGACATTTGTAACTGGTAATTTTCATGACAATTTATTCAATTTAATGCTACAGATGTGTTGTTTTTTAAAGGTTCTTTTTAGATGTCTGATATACCATAGTATATCAACTCACTTTAAAGGACTGGTTCAGCAAAAAAAAAACAAAAAAAAAAAGTGATTAATTCGTTTCTTTGGTGAAACACAAAAGGAAGCATTTTAAATAGTGTTCTTGTTGCTATTTTTCATTTAGTTGTATAGAATAGGAGATGATGCTTTCAAGCTTCAAACATGACTCGAAAGCACAATAAAGGTATCATAAAAACAGTTAATTTGACTTGTGTGCTATATTCAAATAATGCTATATAGTGCAGTCAAATGTACATAGATTGATTGATTCTTCAACCATTCCTTTTCCATCCATCCATCCATCCATTGACAGTCCAATCACTCTTCACTTTGATTGCACTTTACTTCATCACTTTATTGACCAGAATATTCTTCTAAACTTTACCTTTTGTGTGCTCAGCCTCACAGGTTTGGAACAATGTAAGGGCGAGTATATTGTTAAGTGTACTGGCGAGTAAATTTGTGTGTGTGAACTATTCCTTTAAGCTTCAAAATCACAGCATTTGCTGTCCCTCCTGACTAATGGCCAGCCTACGTGCCCTTTACTTCCCCCTAGGGGTATGGAAAGTTTCCAGCCTTTGGCACTCTTTCCTTTTTGATAGATGTCTTCCTGGGTGCTCCTGATCGGGTAAACAGGCCCGGGCTCCATATTTATGAAGCCGCCACTTCAGGATTGTCATCAATAATGAGCGGCTACAACCAACCTTTCCGTCATTACATGAAAAAATAAAATCCTTGTCTGAACACGGGCAGCACAGGAAGGACTGTAATGAGACAAAGCACTGGGATCCTCTGGGAACCTGAGACACATCGCCTGGGTTTGATTGACACGATGTTTGCTGGCATCTCGCTGTCCTTTATACAAATTCAACAGATGGTCTCAATGAGGTCAAACACAGCACTGATTTAGACTCTACACGGCCATGTTTTCCCTTCCAATTAAATTCAACATCAAAACACAAGCTTAAGTATTGTATCTCAGTGCAGATTAGAGACCTACAGAGGAAGGAAAATAGAGAATACAAGAGAGAAAAATATCTCCTTGGAGACTGAAGGAGCTTTCCTGGGTGGAGAAGTTCTCCCAAACCAAAGAGGAGTACCTTAAATTGGAGCACTTATTTGTTTGTGGATGAGAGGTACATCGTGGAATGAATACGCCTGAAGAAAAAAAAAAAAAAAAAAAAAGCATCCTTCCGCTAACACAAACAAACACACAACATTTAATTAGATCTAAAGGACTTAGAGGAATGTTACAGGAAAATACAACTGTGTCCTTTACCACAGACGACTGTTAATTAATTGCAACCTTATTTTATCCAATTTTACGTTTATGATGTACAATATGACTCTCACTATTACATGTTTTTCTCCTTTTTTGTACTTCCAAACTTCCAAATTGTACAGTGTAAGAAAACAGAGCAATGCAATGAACACTATTTTTGGAAGTATAGACTGTGGGCCAGATTTACTAACAGTTTGCTCCAGCGCAAACCCTTTTTTTGGCATTAAAAAAAAAACTACTGTCAGGATTTATTAACGACACGCAGTGAGAAAATAGCGCTGAAAGGGGGAGTACAGGGTTATTTTTGCATATCACGCTAATTTGCTCTGTTTAGTAAATCTGTATTTTTATAACCCTATATTAATAAATTGACCAGGGTGTTTTGAAACACTGTGCATGACCCCATTTACTTTACTCTAAACCATTGAAACTGCTTTACTCTAACCACAATTTAAATAAAAAAAAAAAATATATATATATATTATAATCATTTTTTTTTTTCTGTGGTAAACATCATAAGACTATAAAAACTGTTGATAGACTTTAATTTGTATTGAACCCAGAACATTTCTGTAAGGCGAGACACTACCATCAAAAACAGTTTTTTTATTGAGACTTTTTGAGGGCTCTTTGGCTTTTCATAAAGTGTTTTTTCAGACTAGTGAAAAGAAAACATTCAAAATACACTTTTATAGCACTTTATCTATTTGTGTCTGTAGGTTTAAATTACAGTACATATCTTTAAAGGCTGTTTTCTCCACAAAAAAAAAAGTGAGAATTTTCCACTTTAGTAGCAATCAAATACACCAAACTTTACAGTTTTATTCCTTTCTATATTCTGAATGTTTTTACGTTGGGGTTTGTTCATATAAAATTTGACTGATTTTATTCCTAAAAATTTGTTTATTATTGATTTATGGAGTGATGAAAAGAGATATCCAAAATCCACTCTCTAAAAACACTATCTATCTATCTATCTATCTATCTATCTATCTATCTATCTATCTATCTATCTATCTATCTATCTATCTATCTATCTATCTATCTATCTATCTATCTATCTATCTATCTATCTATCTATATATATATATATATATATATATATATTTTTTTTTTTTTTTTTTTTTTTTTTATCTTATTCACCTGTGGTGTCTAAAGTACTGTAGTCGTTCTCTCTCTTTGTTTACTCTATCTCTCTTCCGCCTCTTTCACACATACAATATGTGGAAGTTTATCTTCCCCACTTCAGACATTCCTCCACTATTTCTTCTACTTTCTCCCTCTCTAGTTAATAATCCTAGGATATACTGTAGATCATTGTTTTTGTAGTATGTCTCTGCAGAGAGGTGTAGAGAGCGGTTTTAATGCCTAAAGGATGACAGGACTCATAAAACCAGATTCACATAGGAATTTAACAAGTCAATAGTGTTCATTAAAATTAATGAATTGCAAAGCTTTGGCACCAGATGCCAGCTTCTCAAAGTCCTCCGTGGTCACAGAACGCGACTCAGCCATCCATGGTTTTCCCCTAAAGTAAGGACAAAGCAAACACAAGATGTAATTTGACTTTGAGGGGACTGGCACCAACTGCCTCCTGCTTTCTCATGGTAATTTATAATCTCAGTCGTCAACTAAATATTAGCATTTGGCATCTCTAGGTACGCATCTATTAGGAGGAAGCCGGCAAGTATGCTGATGTTGGTTGTGAGGAAGGTTTTGAGGGACCAATAATGAATCAATAAACTCTAGCAGACCAATTTAGGGTCTCTCCCTGATAGATAAACCTTACTTTGTCAACGTCAACTTGCCTGGTGTTCACCAACAGGACGCGAACAGGTGAAAGGACTCTAACTAGAGTGTACAGCCATTAGCCTGAGCACAGTTTAATTAAAATCCCAAGCAGATGATATTGTCAGAGATTGGACGTAATCCTATTCAATGAGAAAAAGTGCCAAAATTCAGCAGAGCTGGATTAGGAGTAAGCTGGTGTTGTTGTAAAGCAGTGTGTGTAGAGCATTCATTCAATACTGTTTTATCAGATCTCCTGAGTTGGTGTATTTCCATTTGAAGTAAGGTAACTATTGGGCGGGGCTTACTGAAGGACTTTTTAAGCAGCCAATAGGCATTAGTTATGTCACATCCATTAGTTTGTCAGTTGTAGATGGTATTTGGGGTGCAGGACATTCTCATTGTTGAGAGTTTCTATAATCTGTGTAGTCATCAATATTTTAGCTCGGTTTTGCCAGAAAGAGAAAGACAGTCAAGTTTAAAGGTGTATTTCTTCTAAAAGGTAGTCTGTGAAAAGGTAGTTCAGTTAATGTTTTACCCCAAAATGCATAATTAAATATATTTTAACATATGAATTATGTTTAAAATAAAATGTTATAAGTACTGAGATTGGTAAGTATTGGTGATGATAGCCTGCTTAATGAGAAAAATTGCAATGAATTCCAGGAGTCTCTGTGTGTGTGTGCATATAGGATTATATGCAGGATATAGATATATATATCCTACTCTATATGCACACACACACACACACACACACATACACACACACAGAGAGAAAAAGAGAGAGAGTCTTGGATTGCACTGCAATGTTTCTCATTAAGCAGGCTATCATCACCAATAATTTCCATGCAACCTTATTAATTTTTCAAAGCAGATATTGTACGCTTATTTACTCAAAATCTCATTGTTTAATTCATATGTGGGTGTCAGTGGCAATTCAGTCTTGGCTAAGATCTACTTACTGTATAATGCTCTCTTGTCTGTTTTTATTTATTTATTTATTTTTATTGTAAACTATAATGGACCAATTTTCATCACACACTTAAAGCAAGGACATGCCTTCTCTTCAGATGTGTAAGTATAAAGAAACCTGTGTGATTATAGCTCCACTCGCGTGATTTCATAAGTGATAATTTTCACGTTGTGAAAGCTTTCTTTTAATCTCTACTCTCAAGTGCTTATTGACTCGCCTAAATCAGTGAAAACGGATACCATGAGACTAAATTAGTTTAAAACTGTCTCACTCTTAAAGACATGCTCGACAGGTCTTGAGATTCCCTTAAATTCTCTCCTGGTATCAACGACACTTGAACACCCAACACTGTGTATTAGGTGGCAATCAAGTTGTGAGCGACTGAGCTGAACTCAAAGCTACGAGTGATTGCAGAAGTTTGTGGTTAGTGGTTAAGAGGACAATTGCCATGGTATTTGTGAGGGTTTAACGCACTCATCCAGGAGGTGGAGTGGCCCTATTGATCCCTGCAGCTCATCAAGATGAATTTTATTGAACAGCAAAAAAAAAAAAAAAAAAAAAAAACCTCTTCTAAGTGTGAAAAAGAGGTATGCTCCTTTCCTTCCTAACCCACTCTGTACGGGGGCATGCACTGGTCGAAAAATACATTTAAGACCTGTGGAATATGTAAAACTCAATAGCCTGTGGTTTTTGAAAGCGCTAAATAGAGCACATCATGGATTGATTCATGCCGAGCTGGTTTCACTGTGGTCTTTTCACTCCTTTGAAATATCCTATTAATTTTTTAACACAGCCCTTTTGATTGAGCAGCCTTGAGGGGGATGAGTTGTTCGACACTCTTTTCTCCGTACGTCTTGTCGGATCTAGTCGACCACCAATAGTGTTTTTTTTCATTTTCACCAGTCAGTGTTAATTCCTTGAGCAGTGGTTCTCATACTATATAGTTTCAGAACTCAGGATATATATATTTTTTTTTTTACTTTTGAATAAAATTGAACAAAAACCTTTATTATTCACTTTCAGAGTGGATGTCGTTCTGGCTGATATATCACTAACCACCACAAATGCATTGCTGTGAGGTCAGTATACTGATGCATGATCGCATGAGGCATAGCATGATGCCTGAGGCCCTGTTGAAATTCTCACTCCGTGGGAAAGTCTGGCGGATTGTTTCGAGGCAATAATCCTTTACCCAGATGACTCTTGTACCCACTTCCAAGGCTCAGGATGGGCAGAGAGAGAATGTAATAGATGAGTCTGATTTGCCAATCTGTTGAGAGACCTGTGCTATTCTGGGATAAAGCGTGATAGTCCATTACTCAGATTGGAGACAGATAAAAGCCTGTTCTCGGGGTCCAGCTGTTGGAGGCATTATGACAGCCTAATGCAGTTCACATTGTGAGCATCCAGCACAAACAGTAGTCGCAGCGGCCGAGAGTCCCTCATTTGGGTTGAATCAACAGTGTAGATGGGCTAGTAATTGCTACAAGCTGCCCACGACGTAGAACAGTTGTTGTTATAAAGACTTTATGGGGGTAATCACAATCTGTGTGTCGTTAGAGTGCTAGTTTGTGTCTTGCATGAACAATTCCAGGTGGACTTTACCAATGAAAAAAAGAAGCTCGCATGGAAGCTAAATCGGGAATGTTACCGAGGTATTTCCATTCTGGTCAAGCTGGTTTAACCGTGGCACTGTTGATGTCCGTGGCCGCCCGCGTAACCCAAAGTCTCATTTACAGCAGCGAGCCACAAAGCGGATTTTCCATAGGTGGCTGCCCCGAACAACTCTTCACAAAACACAGCCGAGGTTGATTCAGAGGGTGAAGAAAGGCTTACAACCACCCGGCGAGCTCTTAAATCCAACCATATGGAGGAGATTGGTTCTGTCCCTCCTCCTGTGCCCAATCTTTCAGATGTGGCACTGCACCATGACCCTAAAGCTCATGCTAAACCCACCCAGGCTCATCACAGCCTCAGGTCTGAAAATAAAGAGGTGGAAATGCACACAAACACACACTGATACGGGACAGAACTCAACCAGGTGCAAACCTAAATGAGCCCATTCATCATGACAGAGAATTTTAAGGTAGAAGAACATCGTAAAGCAGCAAATTCCTCTTAACAAATGAGAAATCATACATCCTTTTTTAAACTTTTTGATTAAATTTGTTTTTTCAGCACATTCTATTCACTCTGCCAGATGCGCAGTATTCATAAACTGTCCCTGAAAAAGACATTGATCACTGGTTACTGGATATAGTCAAAAGAGAAGCAAGCCTTTTTTTTGTGTGTGTGTGATTTATATGGCCAAACTCGAATTTTCCTCATTGTTTGGATTCTAAACCACATTTTTTTCTGTAAGGAAGTGGGTTTTACAAGCTGTTTTAGGCCTCGCTTGGTTTTGAGGCTTCGGTCGGTGAGACATTTACAAGGGGACATGAGCTCAAGCTTGCAATTTTTTTCTCCATATATAGTCAAGCTACTTGACCACAAACCAAGGGCAGACGAAGAGTCTGTGGAGGGACTGGGTGCGGCCGCCATCGGTTTGCATGTGTAAGGATACATAATGCCTCATGTGATTAAAAAGATGCCATGGCTTTGGGCTACTTTCTTCGTAGTGTCACTTTAAAGTCGGTGTGAAAATCGACCCCTTTTACACATTCCTAGCCTTGTGTGTGTGTGTGTGTGTGTGTGTGTGTGTGTGTGCGTTTGATTTAGCTGTACATGGAATTCCAAAATAAATAAATTATATATAATCAAAACGTATTTGACAGTTTCAGTCACAATTCCCTCTTAGTACGTTTTTCATGCAATCAATTTCAGATTGAAAAACACAAGTCTCAATTCTCAATGAATATCCCATTTTGCTGAAATACTTCAGTGTACGAATGTAAATTGTGTTGCATTTCGTGACTTTAGGATCCTTAACCTTAAAGGCCCACTGAAGTTCCTTGGAACGCGTAGCTTTGTATGATGTGTTGTAATTTCCACTGAAACAGGAAGCTAAGGCGGGACATATTCAATGGCCCCTCCCCCTTTTCAAATAGCCAATAGTGTTTAGTTTACCTCACAGACTTCAAGTCGTACTTGACAACATCATGGAAGCGAAGCCTCTTATTTGACAAACGAACAAAATGAATGCCCTGCTAGTTAACTGGATTTGTATTAGGTACATCCTTGCCGCGAGTTGTTTCAAAAAGTGGTGAGGACAATATCGACCCTGGCAAAAACCCATATTGCTTTGTGATGTGACTCGCTTTGGCCATGTGGTATTTATAGCGTAGGGAACAGGACGCTTTACATTCTAGAGAGCATTTGATTGTGATGAGAAGCTGAAGTCCGCGGTGACATCATAAAAGTCTTAAAAATACATTTTAGCGGAAGAGGACTGTAAGTTTTGAATCTTCTAAATGCGAATTTTGTCATTGGTTTGGAACACACCAGCTTAGGCTCTCTCATGATTATATATTATATTATTTATAAATAAATATATATATATATATATATATATATATATATATATATATATATATATATATAATATATAATATATATGTGTGTGTGTATATACTGTTTTTAAGTGGCATGGAGTGTATCTAACCACATTTCTTAAATGTAGATTGATTGTAATTTATCTACTTTTCATTTTGAATATCTTGTATCTTAACAAGCTACAGTTTTCAAAGTAGCTTCCCAGTGCTGTTCCCGTGTGGGGAGGATGAGGTGTGAAAAAAAATGTAGATGTAGAAAAGCAAGGCTGTTGTAGATACAAAGTCAGACACATGAGGGGAGGAGAGTATGTCTGCCACCAGACATCAGAGCGCAGACTGTGAAAGAAATCTAGAGCGCGGAAAAGAGAATGAGGGACGAGTGTTCAGGGGACGGATTAAAGTGCAAAACAGGATCAAATGTATATGAGAACATTCTAGAGCGCCTGTGACAGTTATTAATCACCGACGCCCACTTATCAACATGAGATGCATGCTGAATTCCAGCAAGCATTAACCCAAGTGCCAATCCAAGCTTCAAACAAGGAAAGACCCACTTTTCTAATGCCCTGTCGGTTTTGGTCTCAGCAGGGTTGCGCTAGCCCACTGATGCAGCTTTCTGAATCCAATCAGACCCACGTCGCATCACAGACGGATAGAAAGGGGTGGACAACAACTTTTATCGTAGCTTTACTTTAGAGCGAAGTTTCTCTGTGTCTCCCTGGCCAGAAAATTACAAGTAAACGGCAAGGTTGTCTGTTTGAGTAAAGAGAATGGCAGGACTGCATCAGAAAACAGGGTTGGAAATAGAAGACGGGCTGCCAGAGCTGACTGGGACTGGCTCCGTTTCCCATCTTTGCAGACATATTCTCAATTTATAGATTGAGCACTTTACAAATGGCATTATAAATTCACTGACTTCGCAAACGAACCTAAATGAACTTCATTCTGTGGAAATGGATGCAATGGCATTAGGTCGGCCATGCGAATGCTGTTGATTTAGTTAAATAGTTAAGTAAATATGAAGTAACTAAAAGGTAACTTTTTTCTATTTTTGCTCTGCCATCGAACATAGTTTTAAACAAAGCCAAAGCAGAATCTGATGCATGTCTTGAGCAACGCACTGCAATGGAGATTATTTCCTAAATGGATCTGTGTTGTTGAACGAATTGGATGTTAAGTTAATGATTCAGTGACTTACTCATAGGGCCTGTTTATACCTGGTCACTTCATGCGATTTCTCTAATCGGTGAAACGCTTTCGAGACAGATTTGAAATGGTTGTTGAAACCTTGCATGTAAATTTTACACCCCCAAAATGTAAAAAAAAAAAAAAAAAAAGTGATTGCGTGTTATAGGCTATATGCGGCATTGCTGCAGATGAGCAGCTGAGTATCTCTTCAGCAAAAAGACGAGCAAACTAACGCAAATTAAACTGAAAGTAAGATGCAGATGCTCAACACAGAATCATTTGAGTCTTAATCTTAGCAGTGCTGATGATGCTCTCTCTCTTATTGTGGTCTTTGATCTTGAAATTAGCGGATGATAAATAAAATGCATATCTTTTGCTTTCGTTGACATGAACTTAAATTTACATATAGCGCGGGAATCGAAAAGCTGATTTCTATCCGTTTTGCAGAGACACATTTATGTGGCCAAGTGTAAATGGAACCGTTTTAACAAATCAAATAGCTATCGATCAGAAAAAACACATGAAGTGACCTGGTGTAAAAAGGCACATAAAGACAGTCAGTGGTTTTGTTTCTGAATTGTTTTGTTACCTGCAGAACTATGTGACTTGTAGAGAAATCATCACCATTAATGCACAAAGAGAGAGAGAGAGAGAGAGATTTAGATATAGTTAGACTTGTTGGTTCAGTTGGTTCAGTTGGTTAAACTTAAAAACAAAAGTTCACCTGTTGTCTTAAAAACATGAGTAAACTCAACTAAACATAATTCAACTTTAATTTTTGAAAACGTATAAACTTGAGTTCAAAATCCAAAACGTGTCACGACAGTGGGAGAATAAATTAATAACTTAATGGAGCTATCATGTTTTACAGAAGTATTTCTGAAAGTGTAAAAAAAAAAAAAAACTTTCCACTTCCAGTAGAAAAATTCTGCCAATTTGGACCCTGAATGTTGCTTTTTCTCCAAAGGTCACGGTCTATTCAAGGCTTCTACAGATACATAGTACAATGCTGCTATGGGATGCTACACAACATGTGAATAGACTGTTGAGGGCGCAGGTCAGGGCTCTCTGAATCTATGAGGATCACAACACAAATAAATAATAAAATAAGAGAGAAATAATAAATAATAAAAATCTGCATTGTTGCTTTGGTTTTATTTGTTGTATTAATCCCAGTTCCTGGCAAAAACAATGCTTTTGTGTCAAGGGGCCTTATTTGAGATTAATAATGGAATACAAGTGTTTGCCTTGTCGTTGATACCATAAAACAGACTTTTCTATGGCTCCTCTAGGCTGAACTTCTTCTGTCAACAGCCGAGTCTCTAACGACAGCTGTGGCCGCACAAGTTCTCAGACCTTCACAAAACGCCAATCATCACCTCGCTCTCTCTGGGAACACGTTCTCGCAAAATATCCCGTCCAACTGGCTGAAGCTTCCTCCGCATCCTCCGCGTCTTCTGCTGGCATCTGACCAGTCGCTCTCTCTGAAGTGAAAACATACGGCGTGACCTCTTTCCCTGTCCGTCCCAATGCCCGACTTACTTTCCAGCCGTCCCAATGGGAGACCAGGAGTAACTTCATTTTTCAGCCTACTGTTCTGTCACCTGATACCCTTGAAGGAATGCTTCTCCCTGGAGTGTGTGTGTAAACTGTGCTCTGCTTCTGCTTCTCACTCCCGTTTTTTTTGTCTGTGACTGAAACCAGATGGAAATCTGAAGGGCCGCTTTGGCCCGGCAATGTTCAGGGCCTCGCACTTTGACACAGATGTTTCCTCTCCTCTTATGTGTTTTAATTCTTTTTCTTCTTTCAAATGGGATTGATTCCTCCAAGGCCCCGGTTACTTGAGAGGCCAGTGTGAGATGGACACAGGTGGGGATGTAGGAGGATAATCTCTGTGTGTGGATGTCTGGAGCAGTTTTTCTGAGCAGTATAAAATACAAATAAGTTTGTAATGTAGTTGGTGAGGACAAATACAATATATTTTACTCCCTACTAAATGGGTTGGTAAAGTCACAGATTTGCGTATTTCAGAGTGAAACAGGATATTTAACATTAAAAATGGCTTACAAGACATATTTTTGTCAATTGGGAATTTATTGAATAATGAAAAGTCTGCATTTTATTGAGTCATGGAAAAAGCACCATTGAATCCATTAGGAAAGCAAATAGAGTCAATTTTGATTTCATGTTGACTATAAATATTTAATGTGAAAATGCATGCACATATTCAAAACCATAAGGGATGCATGTTTACAGCTTCTTCAAAATACGATACAGAATCAGTCAATTGCTATTAATTAAACTAATATATCCTATTAATTAACATTAAATTGGTTTCCATTAGTAAGTTATTGTATTTAAAAGCCCTATTGACTAATATGCTAATTTGTTTGGTTTGTTTCAGCCGTACCGCAGCCAACTGGTTTCATAATCACAATCTCATTTAATATTTCTCTCAGGTTAAACACCATTTTCAAGTGGAGCACCGAAGCAAGACGATAAATCTATCAATGACTCAATATGAATTTTTTAACATGAGCAAACTACGTAGATTCATCATTTTGAAGGTTGTCTAATGAAACTGGTTTAATTAAAAGGTTTTATTAGACTACAATAAGACTGCCAAAATAATGTTTCATTTGGTGAATATCTCTCTCTCTCTCTCTCTCTCTCTCTCTCTAGATGTGTTCATCTGCGCTAGAAATATAGGACAAATAAAACATCAATCAAACGCTGTTGTTGCTACTTCTAAAAGCTTTCATGAGGCGTTCGAGGCTTCGTTAAGCACTTCAAAGAGACCATCATCTGCTCAGAAGAGACTGTGACACATTTCAGACATTTTTCGAATCCATTTCAAAATAAAACCGTGTGCATCGACTCTGAAAGCATTATTGCACTGGGAAAATGAAAAGCGAGCTGAACACAGGCCGTGCCTAATCATAACGTAATATGTTACAAATTGGTAGGACGCACGATGACAGAAACTTAATTTGTTTGCCATGGTGATGAAATCGGTGACATATGTCTGTTACCAGTGGATTTTATCTGTTTTTTTTTTTTTTTTTTTACTTTCCCTTGTGTCTTAAAATAAGAGTTCACTCAAAAACGACTTCAATTTCTTCTTACGCAAAGCTTCCATATGGTTTCAGAAGATTTAAAACACAGCACAAAGACTACTTTTATGGCACATGTGTGGTTCTTTTTGAAGCTTGAAAGTGTTTTTGTGATTGCAAGGAAAAAAAATATGTCATCAGAACATTTCATGGATTGGAATCGAATTGGATTTCACACAGTTTGGAGTGACAAGGGTGAGTAAATGATTTTAACTTTTGGTTGAACTGTGCCTTTAAGGCAGCGAGAGACTCTCCACAGCGGTTTTGCTGTTTCCAGGTAGACAAGGTCACATCCTTAAAGTATTTTCAAAGAGCTGCTGTTAATTGAAATTTCAGAAGTAGCCAACTTAGCAGAGGTCACTTTGTGACTTTGAAGGAAAGCTCAGCATCGCCTTGGCCCTGCTCCAATCAATTACTGACTCGACCCCAGTAGGCTCATAATGATACAATAGTATCATTGGAGGGGAAAAAAATACTACCCGACTATGACTTATATATAGTATGAGTAGTATGGTTTGATATTAATGCTGTATTAAACATTTAAAAGTTTCATTTACTTTAAAATAACAAATTGATGTGTGAACATTATATTAAACTTTTAAAAGTAAACATGTTCAGGGCACATGATTTCTGAATTAGAATGACGTTAATTACAGATATGAGTGCACAATTCTAGTCAAATGTTGTAACCACCACTGACTCAGTTCAGTCAATTATCAGCATAAATCATCAGCTGTTACATTTGTCCTACCAGAGTGCTGCCACACACAGCAGTCAGGCACGGCTGGCTTGGCCCTGCCGTTTTGACGTGCAAAAAATGTGTTGCTACAATCTGTTCAGCACTAAAAATCACAGTTCTGTTTGCTTTTTTTGTCCTGATGGTTTGCAAATAGCTGGCCTATTTAAATACAAATAAATAAATACTTCAAGAAATAAATTAGTGATAATGGATAGGCAGAAAAGAATGTTGCTGTTTTGATTATAATGAATACTAACTTCTAGGAGAAGAATCAGTTTTGTGTAATTAGTCACTAGTTTATTATTTTACTATTGTAATTTATTTTTGTAATTTAAATAATTTTTTAAGTATTATTTACTTTATTTTTGCAGAATGACTTAAAAATCAAAGCATGATATGAGAGACCACAGTATATTGTGAATATTACAGTATATTATTTTATATTATAATGAAATACTTTGATATTTATATTTTTCACTCTTAAAGCGTGCTGTAAGTCATATATATATTGAGTGCCAAATAAATAGTTACATTTATTTATTTATTTTCCTTATTTTATATAGTTCTTAAAGGGACACTTCACCCAAAAATGAAAAGGATGTAATTTACTCACCCTCATGTCTTTCTTCTGTTGAACAAAAAAGAAGATATTTTGAAGAATGTTGGTAATCAGACAATAAAATAAAATACTGTGGAAAAAGAGACAAAAAAATCTTCTTTTGCGTTCAACAGAACAAAGAAACGCATACAGTTTTGGAACGACTTGAGGGGGAATACAGGAATGCTGTATATTGACCAATGAGCATCTAGGACTGGAACTTTTTGTATCAGAAATGTATGTTGCATATGAGCCGTGCGTGTGTGGCCATGGACATTTAAAAGGGATTATGGTTTCTCATAATTGGATGTGAGTAGGGGATATGTGTAGTGTGGTAACAAATGTCAACATCTGCTTATTTTCTACTGTATGTATCATCCCTGACTGAAGCTCCTTGGCGATATTCATTACATGTCTGGCCAGAGATGAGACGCCACTTGTGGAGAAAGCAGAGGAAGAGACAGGTTAGGTCTGATATCCAGAATGCATAGGCATGGCACAAACATAAAAATGACAGTAATGGAGGGATATTATGAACTGTAGGTTTCGGGGGAATAGAGACCATTGGGTATTATTAGATGAAGAGATGTGCTTTGCATTAGCTGTGGACTGGGGCCGAGGTTAGGGTGGTGTGACCCCTGCTTGTAATCCTATACCCATGCTCCGACAGAACCCTGTGAACCAGGATACCATTACTAATTCTGCACTGGCCATTTCTGACTGCTGGAAATAGAACAGGTTATAAGCTCTACAATGCCTGGGATCTACCATCTATTCAGTAGAAAGCTTTGCATAAAGAAGGGTGAGCAATATACATTACACAGTTAGTACGATTTTTTAAATGAAATGAATATTCAGTAAGAATTCATTAAATTGATCCAGTGCAGTAAAGAGGTTTAAATTCTTACAAAATATGAAATATAAAAAAAAAAAAAAAAAAAAGATTTCAAATAAATGCTGTTCTTTCAAACTTCCTATCCAATGAATAATCCTGAAAACCACAGTTTCACTAAAACATTAAGCAGCAGAAACGTTTTTAACAATGATGATGATAAGAAATTCAGCTCTGCCATCACAGGAATAAATTACATTTTAAAATATATAAAAATAGAAAACAGTGATGTTGAAGGGTATTTACCAATATTACTATTTTTACTGTACATGTAATCAAATAAATGCAGCCTTAAGACACATTTAGAACCTTTACATTAATGTAACTAATGTATGTATGTCCATATATATTCTCTCTCTCTCTCTCTCTCTCTCTCTCTCTCTCTCTCTCTCTCTCTCTCTCTCTCTCTCTCTCTCTCTCTCTCACACACGCATTTTCTCCCCCCTTTTCTCTCATTACCTCTTCTGGGTTCTGTCTCTAATGACTCTGTTATCTCACTGGAGAAAAGTGTTTCAGCACATGGAATTCAGCGACCTTAAAAGAACAGTTCACTCCAACCCTGTAAGATTTCCTTTCTTCCGTGGAACACAAAAGGTGATTTTTTGAAGCTTAAATTGACATGAGGATGACAGAATTTTTATTTTTGGGTGAACTATCCCTTTAAGACACAAACACTCTTTTTTTTTTCTCCCTTTCTCTCTTTGGTCTGAGCTGTCCATCCTTCTGAGAAGTGCTTTCTATTGTCCTACTCTGTTCTTTTATTCTCTGGGGTTTCCTCTATGTCTTTTACTGTCTCTGTCTCTCACACACAGCTGCCTTTTCTGTCTTTTGTTCACACCTGTTTGCTCTTGTGCCCTCTCTACAGTTGTTATCATTCTCTCCCATTGCAGTCAGTCTTTTTGTTAAGCCTCTCGCTGCCTGTGTGTCTGGACCGCGACACATGCGCGCACACGCTCGCGCTTTCACTCAGACACTCTCTGCTGAACATGTGTTGCCTGTATTAGCATAAAGGACATTAATGAAGGGCAGAACTTCTCTCTAATTCAATCTATATGTAAAACACCATTGGACTGTGTTCACCACATCCATTCCTTTCATCACACCTGTGCAAATTAAAAATGTGCCTCTCTCACTCTTTCTTTTCTCCTCACTGTATAGTGGAGTCCACAGTTATGGGCATTATGATTCATCTGACTGAATATGCTTAGTATATTTGCTGAAAAGAATCATTCAAATTTGTTCATGATTCATTTAGCAAAACCTTTCTGTTTGTCATTACACTAGTAAGTAGCGACCAGCATGTACACACTAATGACTAATGGTTGGGATTGTGATTCATCTGAATGAACTGAATCTTTTGAATCTGATTACTGAAAACAATTTGTTCATATTCTTTCAGCAAGATCTTTCTGTTGGTCATCACACTTGTAAATAGCGACTAGCATGTCCATAGAGACTAATGGTGGGGATTTTGATTCATCTTACTGAATTGAATCTTTTGCATCTGGTTGCTGAAAAGAATCGCTTTAGTTTGTTTATAGATTCATCCACTAAAAACTTTCTGTTTGCCATTACACTAGTAGCTAGCGACAAGCGAGCCCACATAAACTAACGGTGAGGATTTTGATTCATAATTCATTTTTTCTGCGCAAAAACACTACGTTAACTCACTTGAGGCCCAGAGAGAAGGAAATGAATAGGGGAATAAAGTCGTTATTTTTGTGTTTTTTTAGCGCACAAAAAGTATTCTCGTCGCTTGATAAACTTAAGATTAAGCCACTGGAGTCACTTGGACTATATTAACGATCTCTTTAATAACTTTTCTGGGCCAGCAAGTTTCAGTCCCTTAGAAGTCTATGGAGGAGTGAGACAGCTCTCAGATTTAATCAAAAATATCTTAATTTGTGTTCCGAAGATGAACGAAGGTCTTACGGGGTTGGAACAACATGAGGGTGAGTAATTACTGACATAATTTTCATTTTTGGGTGAACTATCCCTTTAAATCTTTTTGAATCAATTTGCTGAAAAGAATCATTCAAATTATTTATAGATTCATTCAGGAAGTTGTTTTTATCGGTCATTACACCAGCTGGTAGTGATCAGAAAGTCCACAGACGAATGATCGGTATTTAGATTAATCTTACCAACTCAAATCTTCTGTTCAGTTTCATTTACTGATTTGTTCAATTGCATTTTCTGTCGGTTAAAGTTGTTACCAGTTTTCAATTGAGTTGCTACTCAACAGACTCACTCAAGTCATTCACAAAGAGTTATTTTAAGAGACTTATCTATTTTTTTTCTCTCCAGTCAGTTTAATTGCTCAGCATAGCATCATTCAAGCTTTATTTGTTTGTTTTGTTTGCATCCGAGTTTGTTCGTTTTGCTCAATAAGCTCATGCATTCATGCTAGTACTGTTGGGATATTTGCTCATGCTACAGTTTTTGAAGGCATGACAAGGCCATCAAAGCAGTTACATGCTTTACAAGTCAGAGAATGGTTTGTTTCCTTAAAAGATTTGTTATGAAACTCCACTAGTCCACAGAGACTCAGTCATCACATTTAGCACAAGGGGTCTCAATTGATCGCACCGTTTTTAGCTCCTGGCAAAGAGTTTAGTCTCCAAGCACGTGTGCAGGTGAACGCCAGCCCGAGTAATTACTCAGCTGTGTCGAGTAAATGTTAATGCGAGACTTTTGGAAATAGCCGTGCCGAGGATGAAATAAAATTTACTGCCAGGCCTTTAACCATAATCGTCTCAGGGCTGAACCAAGACTGTTTTCGTTTACAGCACTAATAGCGGATTTGAGTGTTGGTATAGGTGAACTGATTAAAAGCAGAAGACGAGAGCAGGGAAACTGCAATCCTTGCAGCGTTTCAGGGTCCCAGTTGGATGGCCCCGGGTGTTCGCCTGATCATGGTGCAATTGAACTACCAGTGGGAGAAGAAAAGAGACTTTAGTCGGGTAACAAATGTTTCAGCATTCCGTCTTTTGCTTGAAAACAGTCCCCCGGGAGAACCACTGAGCTTTGAAAAGTAGCAAGTGAGATAGAAAAGATATATAAAGTAAAAAATGATGAAAAGGCAACAATGGTAGGTAAAAGTTTCAGGCAATGTGATACATCAAAGAGAAGAGTGATTCGAAGGACAAAACAGGAATGTATGAGGATCTCAACTTGACTTTAAACATACAAGTAGCAATAGCAGAGGTTTGAATATTATTAACACAACACATGATTATAATGTCGTGGCTGATTTAAGGGAGTACAGAAAGAAAAGCTTCATATAATGTGTGTGTGTGTGTGTGTGTGTGTGTGTGTGTGTGTGTGTTTAAAATGGTTATTTACATATAATTATACATATTACTTTTTGAAACGTGGCAATATAGATTGAAGAAAGATATCAATAACATGTTTCAAATAGTAGTATGCTACATTGTTGTCACATGACCTCATCACATTCCATGATTAATTATGTGAGTGGTATCAATTAATGGTGCATTCATTTTTTCCTCAGAGGATATAGTTCCCATTTTTAACTTTTAACTGGATCAACCCATCAGGTCGAAGTTGCGACTGGGAAACACGGGGGAACCGCAACAACCCTGAATTCAGAATCCAATTTGGCTGCTCAGCGCTATAACCAAAGTGAAACAGTAGAAATATATTAGCACTTCTCCTTGTCTGTGTCTCAGTAAACTCAGTGGTCCACACAGTACTATTCAACCTCTATTTGTGGACTTGATACTTTAGCATTATCTGTGCAAAATTCCACTTTTTAATGTGTTTGAATTCTGAAAGAGCAAGCACAACAAATGTTTGCCTGGAAGAGTCCATCTAGTTCTCTCACACACCGTCAACTCGGTTGTGATGTCATTTCCAGCTCCAACATCCCTCTTCCGAGGTAAATAGAAAGCAGCATTATTTTCTTAGAATTAAAACCACTTATTTAGCATTTTTATTCCAAGTTTGCATTGTGGGATACACCATTCATCATAGTAAGTGCTTTTACTGTATATGCTGCTCATTTTGACAAATGTACTGTGCTGTGCATACAGAAAATTCTATAGGGTTCACAGTATACATGCTACATACTACAGCGATAGTGAGAGTAGCATGGTATTGAACTTTTCTGAATATAGAATCAGTGACTGACAATGTTTAATGATCTGTGATTTAGATCCAGTTAATCGTAATATTTTTTTACCCTTAGTGTTAAATGCTGTGTTTAACACTCAGTGGTTTAGTCTTTTGCAAAGCTTGTAGAGTTGTGATGTATGCTTGGTTTAGTAGGCTACTTTTAGAAGCTATTTTTGGTGGAAACATTGCAGATGCACTTTAAAAAAAATAAATAAATAGAGAAATAGACCATAATTTGCATTTGTGACATTTATACTTCCTCACATTTGAAAAGCAGCATCAGCTTACACAGATTGCAATGTATTGAGTAGTTTAGTACTACTGTGTGTGTGTTTGTGTGTGTGTGCCTCATACTGACTTCAGTCTCCCGAATTGTCAATCAAATTATTACTCTACATCAGCTAAGCAGCTCACAATCCATCAAACCTTCAGAGAGGCTCATAATGTGATCATGAAAATAACCCTCAAATGTAACCATGACTGACGGCCAAGCGGATTTGTATCGACTCGGCCATTTAGATTTCCAGAACGGCCTCAGAGCTTCTCGTCATCAAAACAATAGGATCAGCCAAAGCAGTGTCGAGAACATATTTGTTTTCATTTCTGATTGTTTCGACACTTTATTTATTTATTTATTTATTTATTCGCATAACTTCTTGAATTATTCATGAAGGCATACATAATTTAACAGAGCGGCCCAAAGATTTACACAGGCCTGTTTGTCAGAGACTTTTATTTGGTGGCATATTCAATAATTGTTTAATATATCAAATTGACTGGAATAGAAGTCTCGTCTTCTCCTCAACAGCTCCATGTGTTCTGATGTGGCCGCGTCGCGCTCCGAGTGGTAAAGAGAGGACGACTGCCAGTGAATTTCCGCACCATTACTCGTAAATCTCCATTTTCTTATTGGCAAAAACACTCGTTGGAAGGCTGAGCTGAACGCTAATGAAGAGCACTTGAACATAATGTGAAGGGGCTAGGACTGTTTTGCATTGAAATACTGCGTGTTTGTTTATGCACAGATATGTCTGTTTGTTTAAAACTTTCATAGTTGTGTGTGTTATGAAATGTGTCAACCGCACTCACTTGGTCAACATCTGTGACTGTTCATCGACAAGCCGGTGTGTGGGAACCCGGTTTTTGCTAGCTTTAGCAGTTAGCACCTGCTGGTAGATTGCTTTAACTACTTTGTTATGTGGGCAAAAATATTTTTTTCTCCATTAACAGGCATTTTTGAATACTTTCTCCAGGTATTTTAGACCTCACTGGTTGTGTTGCAGTGAACAGATCTACTAACTGTTTGTTAGCTGGTTTACACCTCTAAGTGGAATTGTGATAAAAATTTCCACCTCTGGCAGCTTTTAGCTACTACATGTTTTGTTATACCCGAGAGTGTGTGTTTATGACCAAAATAATCCCTTGGTGCCAAGTTCTATTTAATGAACTTCTCCAGTTGTTCAGCCCTGAGCCCCATAAAGCATTTCATTCAATTTCCGTCCGTCTGCTGCTCCTCTTTCATTCTGCAGAGTGCAGACCTGTGGAAGAATACGATAAAGACTGTAGGTCAACCCTCATGTTCTGTTTGGGGTCTGAGAGACATCGCAGATCTAAAAAAACACACAGTATTTAGAATTTAAGCCTTGCGTTGATACCTTTTTGAATCTTATGAGAACAGATTATAAGCTAAGTTTAACATTTGAACATATACTTTATTGTTCAACAAAGAGTAAAAGCTTCAGTATTATTTGTCAAATTAATTTTGATTAGGTCAGAGACCCTTTTTTTTACTATTCAAATGGAAATGAAGAGGTTGATACTGAATATGGCAGAGGATATTTACACTAAGTACAAATAGCTTTAAATGCTAATTACACTAAATGTATCTCTCCATGGACGAGATACTGTCCATTCATTTTCTTGGCAATGTTTTTTTCAGGGGTAGTTTGTCAGGTCTTTCCCCGACCCACCCCATTACATGGCTTGGGACACTGACACAGGGAGAACATGCAAACTCCACACAAAAAGGACTGTGCTGCCAATTTATACTATTTATACTTAATGGAGATAGGGGCAGCTACTAATGGCAAACACTATTTGCAGTACATAATAAAACAGTATGCAATAATAACAACTTATTTAGTGTATATGATTATATTTATTGTAATCATAAATGGATGCCGCCTCATTGGGACATTACTTGGGACTTTCCCTAAAGCCCACCCCTACACCTACTCCTAACCTTACCCGGAAAAACACTCTTTTACCACTAATTTGGCACTTTATTTCCACTGTTCGAATATTTTCTACATTTTTATTTGAAATAAACGCTTATCCGTGCTGATATGTGATGGGAAAATGGAAAAGAATGAGTTCAGAAAAAGGCGGAATCAAACTTCAATCTCATCAAAAGCTAATACCACCCGCCTTACTCTCAACGCCACTGATCCTGTTATTAGCAGGATTTCTTTTGTAATTTTGTCAGGCTCAATCAGACAGTGGTGGGCGGAGTTGCAAATGGCATCTACCAACCAGATGGGCTATTTGCACTTAGTGTATTATTTTCACACATACCTATTCAGGGATAAAGAGTATAGTTAATGTCAACAGAACATAAGGGTTGTAATTTCAGTGATTCATATTTGTCTATGTTTTGGGGGGGCCCTCCCCTATTTCACCCAAAGTGGACCCAAATCCCCAACACACCACCCACCCACCCACCCAAAATTACATAGAATTTAATGAAATCTCTAATATATTGTCTATGAATAGTATGCATAGGACAGACTTTCTAGCTCCTGCATTAGAGGGATTCACTTCAGTTCATTTACATGGTTGTGTTGTTTCTTTATCCCTGTATTCCTGTGTGTTTTCCACTCTGGCCTGTTCTATGCGAGCTGTAATTTAACTCGGGGGTATTAGATCTACACCGGTTGAGACGACAGCTTTACCAGATTCCCTCATGGCTGTTAGCTGATCCCTCGACTCGCTCGTTCCGCCCCAGGTCTGATTGAAAAGTGGCAAGGTTGGCTGCTAATGTCCCGTATATATGCAAAGTTTAATATTTCATTTACAGTTAGCACGGATGAGATTGGAAGTCGTGGTGTCTTTTATCATGGGAGACACGGCTGATTTTATCTCCCTCGCTATGTTGGAAGATGGCCTGACTTACAAATTCAGAACGGTGGTGTGATTCCTATGAGATTTATTTTCTATGAATGGAACAAGTTACATTTCACCTTCACTCACATCCTCCGTTTTAATTTTAAGTGATGTTGAGTCTAAACCGAGTTAGTCAGCTCTCTTGAAAGAGAGCCCGACAAATATATACCTACCAGGGTAAAGATCAATATTTAATACATTTGTGATGTCTCACGAGAAAAGAGAAAATACTGACACAGCGTTTGGTAGAGCAGGGCGTTTCTCACACTTCGTTGCATTCCACATGACGCTTCACTTTCAGAGCAATTAGAACCCCAACACTGAAACACACAACGATCTAAGTTATAAGATCAAATCACATGTTGCATGAATAAATATGATTTGCAACCTGTTTGTATTGCAGTTTCACACATATAGTGGGGTCAAAAAGTCTGTTAACACTTTTACAGTGTGTTGCATTATTCTAATTTAATAGATAGTAGTAATATTATTTTATGCAAAACCTTATGATATTGTCCAGCATGATCCCTTTTTCATTTGCACTATTATGTTTTGGAACCTGGACTACTGCAAACTTTGTATTAATTTGTATTAATTATTACAGTACCGGTCAAAAGCTTGGATATGACTAATTTTTATATTTTTGAAAGTATCCTCTTATGCTCATCAAGCCTGCATTTATTTGATCCAAAATACAGAAAAAAAATGTATATATATATATATATATATATATATATATATATATATATATATATATATATATATATATATATATATATATATATATATATATATATATATATATATATATATACTTTAAAATACAATATATTTCTATGATGCAAAGATGAATTTTCATCAGCTATTACTCCAGTGTCACACATGATCATTCTGAAATCATACTAATATACTGATTTGAAACAGTTGTGCTATTTAATATTTTTTTTGGGAACCTGTGATACTTTTTTTCAGGATTCACTGAAGAATAAAAAGTTGAAAAGAACAGCATTTATTCAAATTATTAGAAATGTTTTCCATTATTTTTTCCAATAGTGCCATTTGCTACTTTTTATTTGTCATTATGGAATTGATAATGTGCACGAATGAGGTAAATCACATGTCTTAAGTATGGCTGTGTAACTGAGAATGTGAATCTCACCAAATTGAAATTGTTTCCTCAGTGTCCTTCTACTTGCTTTCATCTCTGATATGATTTCCATTGCAAGTTTTTTTTTTTTTTTTTTTTCTCCTTGATACATTTATTCTCTTATCGGTCAGCCAAGAAGGTTTCGGGGCATCTGGATATGAGAATAAACTAACTCCCTTCCTCCCGCTCCTGTCCTTTCTAGCTAAGCTGAAACGTCTAAATGAAAATGCATTCGTGATGAACTGAAAGAAGCCTGTCCATTTCTTCACTCAACCCGAGAAAATGCAAGTGAGATGTTTCGCTGTCACAGTAAATGTTAATTTTCTGACGCCCACAGCGATAAATCAGGCATTGCACTTGGCTTAAAATGAAGATATGACACTAATATGATATGCAGTGACTATGCCGTAAAACATTTCTTCTTATTGCACTGACACCTTTTATTCCTGTCAGTATTTCAGGGAGAGAACGGAAAAGCCAGACACTAGTCCAAAACCGATGAATAAATAGAATTCCTTGCGGTGCGTGGATCCAGTATTTCATACAAGGGTGTCTGGGAACCCACCGTGAAAAATCCCCAGGGATCCTCTTGAAGTTAGAGAGTTAGCAAGGTACATTTGATAGCTATTACCATTAGCATTGGAATATCAACTTCTGTAAAGAGAGCCTTGCTTAGAAATCCAGCAGAATATGTGATTTGATCTTTGCCCACAACATAGATATAGTCATTCTCAGATGGCTTCAGAATAGAAAATTACAACATAGTGTCTTGTCTGCAGATGAAATGGTCTCTCGCACAGACTGTGCATTTGACATGCGGTCAGATCTAATTTCACACAGGCAATTAAACCCAGTGTGATTGTAGAGCCGCCATGCACACACACACACACACAGCGCTGTGTTTCCCGCTCGTGGCTCAGTGTTTGGCCCGGTGTCAGGAAAGCAGCGTAGCCCTAGGAGGTGAATGAACATTTAACCATGGCAAACAGTGGCATATTTAAAGACATCCACTGCTGAGAGAGATGACAAGACACTCTGGAAATGAGATGGAGGTGTGAAGATGTGTGTACAGTCATTATCTCAGATTTAAAGCAATCAGTTGGCAATTACATTGCATTTTGTTTGTTACTAACCATTTTAGGATGCAGACTATCCTACATTAGAAACCCAAACCCATTGACTTGGACCAAGAAGTAACCAAGTGATTATTTTAAATAATAATAATATATGAACCAATCATGTGTCCATCAGGTTGATCCAAACTTCTATGGAACACAAAATAAATATTTGAGCTATTTTCGAAGCTTGGAAGCTTCAGGCCTCATTCATTGTAACTCACCCTTTTGTATTCCAAGGAGTGGAATCATAACATAACATGAGGATGAGTGAATGATAATAGAATTTTCATTTTTGTGTGAGCTATCTCTTTAAAGATGTTGCTGCTCATAAGGAGCGCAGAACAAATAGATGAGAAAAGATGACCATTGGATGACACCAGAGACAGAACATTTTTGGAGCGTGCAAAAAGACAAATGGAGTAAAGACGCGCGAGAGAGAGCAGAAAACACCATCAATGAAATGAGAGATAAAGAGAAATGGACGCGAGCTGAACATTTTGTCAAAGAATGACTGATAGGCTGAAGTTCTAGAGAGTCCCTGCTATCCATTACTCTTCTATTTCTTCAATTTCATCTCATACTGTCTGTCATCAAACTTTTTTTTCTAACATGCAGTCTCGCTCTTGCTCCCTCGCTCTCCCTTTCTCTTCATTCCATCCGAATGTCAACTGAATGAATGCAGTTGTCTAATTTTTCCATTTCTCCATCTCTTGTTCCCTTTTTTTATTTTACATACCTGTCACCATGAGAAATTCTGCTCGTGTTAAGTTTCCGCCCTCGGGTAATAATATTCAAAAGCAGAATAGGAGTGAATGACGCAGTGTGTGTTTTCATGCATTACACGACCCCCTGCTTTTCACGATGTCCCCTGCTGCTTTTCGTCTCTGATGGGCATTTGTCCCCGGTCCCTAACGGCAACGTCTGGTGGCTTCTATCGGATTATCGATTGCAATCACGGGGCAGTAATTTGCTAGGGAGTGTGGGAATGTGATTAAAAGCCCTCTGGGCCTGTAATATGAATGCTGTTTGAGGTGGGTGACAGCATGCAGGGCGTTTGAGGATGGCAGTGCTGTTGTGACTGTGAACACGTGTGCCCAGGGCCTCATCTAGGGTATCCGGGGCACCAGTGCGGGTTGTTGAAATCACAGGGGCCCCAAGAATCATCACCACCTTTCCCTCCTCCAGCGATGGCCCTGCGTGTGCCAGCCGAGACTCTAGCAGAGCAATATATCCCATTTGTGATTAACTATTCAAAAGTTTTATTATAAATTGTATTATTATTATAAATTGTATTATTATTATTATAAGTTGTATTATATTAAATATTATGATGATTTATTAAATGATTATGATTATTATTATTGATTATAAATAATAATAATGTTTATTTTTATCAATATTATGTCAATATTAATATAAAATGTATTTTATAATAATTTAAAATATAATTATAAATTACAATATCTTTTATTATTAAATACCTATGTATTAAATACATTTTTTTCAAAGGTAATGCACTAATAGTAGTGCCAGTGTTATTTTAGTTTTATTCATTTTTAGTTTTCGTGTACATTTTTGTTATTTTGATATGTGCTTTTGTCTTTTTATTAATTAATTCATTTTTTAAATATTATTTATTTATTTATTTATTTATTTATTTATTTATTTATTTATTTATTTATTTATTTATTTATTTATTCCGTTTCAGTTAGTTTTAGTTTTTATTCATTCCCAATTAATAATTTAAAAATTGTTTTAACATTTCTAATTTGCGGTTAGTTTTTCAACTAATATTTTTTCAACTATTATTAAGCTGCTTTTCTGGACTTTTTTTTTTTAACCTAACCATCTAAAAAAAGTGCCCAAAATCCCTTTAAAACCAGCTAAGACCAGCTTAATCTGGTGTAAACTGTTGCCAGTCCAAGTGTAAGTAGTCCACTTGGCAACCTCCAGTGATAAAATCTCTTTATAATGCGTTAGGCATTGTCTAACCTGTCACTTCACTGTGTTTATGTTGTGTATAAAGTGGCTCGGTAATAAACAAATCGCTTTCGTTTTGTCTCATCAAGAATTCAGTTGAGCGCCAGTCTTTCTCTTATAAGAGTTTGTCCACCTAATTATATTCATCAGACAGCATCAAATGGAGTGGAGAGACACTTGTGCTAGAGAACGAGAGAGAGAGAGAGGGAAAAAAAAAACTCCATAATTACAGTTTGGTTCTTCAATACCTCATGTATGAGGGTAAAAGGTGCTGACAATAAAAGTTACTCTGTAATTTTCCTAATGAGACCTTTGACCAGCCACTTTATGGCTCAGATTGAAAAATGGTGGCAGGTCTGATTGGTGATTCTGTATGGCTTGATTATAATTAGTCAAATAGATATGCAGCGTGGCACGGGAGGACGCCACATTCCCTTCTACAATTATTTTCTTCTGGTTCTGGCTGACTATGTTTGAAACCCATCTGAAACGGTTTGCTTTCTGGGTCTTTTGAAATTGAATATCAGAAGCGCCACTTCAAAAAGCGCCATAAACATTGAACAAACTTTATGAATTGGAAATAGTGGTTGATTAGATAATCTAATTTTCCAGTACATGATTCTGAACTTTTGGAGTTTAAATTGACAGTTTAAAGACTGACTAAGAAAATCTCAGTATGACACAAATCATGATGGTCTACTTTAGTTTCGCCATGTGACTCAAGTTTGCTGCTAGCCTGTGCTAGTGAGGATCCAAAAAAGCATTTCCCATTAACCGTCTATGACACATTCCAAATCCATGATTGTACGGTGAACTCTATAGCGAGTTGACTCATAAATTCCAGCCAGAAAAGAAAGGCCCTTATTGCCTGTAATGACAAAAACAGAGTCCTGGCGCTTTTTCCCCGTCCTCTTATTTCCAGCCATCTGCCTCCTAACTGGCTCAGATTTCCCCACACCTCATAGAACCTCTCTTTAACCTAAAATAAACATTTGAAACCGGTCACCAGGGGATCCATAACGTCTTTTAAGCCCTGTCTGTCATTTATTACTGAATTTAAAGCAGTATGTGGAAGAGAGTCTTCAGTCCACCATTAGGAGACACCTGCTGCTGTGGGCGGCACTCGTGCAGCTGCAGGACCAATCAGATCGCTTTCATAGCTCGTTTAGTTGATCATTAAAATCCTTTTTATTCAATTAATACTCTTCAGAAAATCATGAAAAATGCCTTCAGATGAAGCTCCCCTCTGGTGCTTCCAGTCAGAATTTAGCTGGATTAAAGAGGGGGAGGATTTTTATTTTATTTTCATTCTAATAGATTTGTTTTATTTATGTTTTGGTTTGGAGGTTTGTTTTGTTTATGTTAGGGGTTTCGCTTTTTGTTTTTTGTTTATGTTTGGTGTTTTTGTTTTGTTTTGTTTTGACCTTTGATGCCTTGGTTACATTAAAGGAAAACAAACAACGGAGTCATCATTACAATTACAGTTGATTTTAATAATAATAATAATATATACATATTCATAAAATTATTATTATTATTATTATTATTATTATTATTATTATATTAAATAAATAGTAATAGTTGTATTAATAATAATAGTAATAATAATATCTATAATTTTGATTTTCTGTTGTTTTTAACTTTTTTGTCTTTAACCTTTTTGCTGAGCATGACTTACAGTACTGCCTAATTCATTTGGTTTTGTGGTGTGTGCTTTCCTCTCTTTCTTTCTTTTTCTTCTCCTTTCTTTCTCTGGAGTGTGTTCATCATAGCCTTTGAAAGTGTTTAATATACAGCCTGCATCCATGCTTTGCTCCTTCAGTGTTGCAAGGTCACGGATGTCCACCCTTCCCAGGAGCTCTCACAGACCTAATACAGGGAAATGTGTGAGAGCAGCGGGCAGGCGGGCCGCAGGATGTTTACTCACCACTGCTAAAGAGGAAATAATGCACAGGCCAAAGGAAACGCTTTTTCAGCAGTCTGTGGTCTGTGAAGCTTAATCACCCACTTTTAATGCTTCAGACTAAACTTGGGTTTGTTTAACCAGGAGCAGAGTGAAGGAGAGTTCAATTAGATGCATGGGAAAGGGGGGCTAAATTGTGTTCATTAAATAAATTAGTAAATAAAATTACAAGTAGTTCATGGGTCAAAACGAGCCCGATCTCACGGGAAAACGTACAAATTCTACGAGGTGGCTTATTCGTACGAATTCATACGACCTGACTCGTACAAATTTTTGCAAAATCGTACATATTTTACGAATTGCCCAATTCGTATGAATTCATACGAATGACCTACCCCTGACCCCGCCCCTAAACCTACCCATCACGTGGGTTTAGACAAATCGTACAAATTCGTACGAGTGAGGTCGTACGAATTAGTACGAATTAGCCACCTTTTTATCATTCGTACGAATTCGTACGAATTGGTCGTGAGATAGCGTTGGTCAAAACTCATCACCATTATGCTAGCGTGTTGTGGGTGGTTGCTAGGGCATTGCTATCTGGTTGCTTAGCTGAACTTTTCTTCCATATAAGTATGATAACTGCTGTGCTCTGGGTGGTTATATAATGTTCTGACTGGTTGCTAGGGTGTTTTAGAAGGTCCCTAAGCAGTTCTGGCAGGTTGATTAAAATGTTGATTGCTAAGATGCTCTACGTGGTTGATAGGATTTTCTGGGGAGTTGCTAGGGAGTCGCTAAGGGCTCCATAGTGGTTGATAGGATGTGCTAGCAGGTTGTTAGGGTGTTGCTAGAATGTCCTGCACGGTTGCTAGGGTGTTCTGTTCAGCGTTGGTAGCATGCTCTGGGTGGTTGCTAGGGTGTTGCTGAGGGCTTAAGGTGTAGGGTGTTCTGTAATGCAAATAGTACTACTTTGCATCAGGGGTTTTGACAAACTCTCTTACTTCTAAGTATGATAATAAGTAATTAAAAGTGATAGTTGCTTTTGTAATTCCACAAATAACAACACAGATTTTTTAATGTCTATTTTTTATTTTTTTTTTTTTTTATATATATATATATATATATATATAGACCATGTTTTCTCATTTGACCTTTAGACCTTTATCACAAACTTTCATGTGCATCAGTCAGGGTTCCCACAATTAATTTTCATGACTTTATGGTCAGTTGTGATAAGGATTTTGAAAATTAATTTTATGGAGATTTTAAAAGGTTTGTTCATTTGCATGACTTCACCACAATTCCCTGATATTTCCAGATTTTCCATGACCGTGGGAAACCTCATCAATGCATATTCTCACCGCTTCTCACACAGCAACCAGTAACACTTCAGTCTGTGTTCACGGCACAGGAAACGGAGCGAGAAAGAGATAGTTTGAAGCTAAACTTACTTTATTGGTTATTACACTACATGACTCACCAGCTTTTTTTTTATTGTGACTTTGTGAACTACTCATTAATGATGCACAACATCTACCTGGGTAATTACCGTGCTTTAATGAGATAATTGCAAACCAGCATCCATCTTGCAGCGATAGGCACACAGTTCCATTTACTGATTTTCTATCTCTATTCAGTTTCTTTTCACACCCCCTCTCTCAGTGTCAAAAATAATGCCACAAGTCTTTACTTTGAGATGCAGAGCTTTGTATCCAAAGAAACCAGAATTAAATTTAAATTGTTTACAATATTAGAGAAAAGTATTACAAGATTGTGATTTCTTCCAAGGTCAAACGTTTTGTGAGCTTGACTGACCTTCTCTTTCTCTCTTTTCTATTTTTTTTCTCTTTTTTTTTTCATGCTGCTCTTGTGAAAATGCTGCAACAACAGGTAAGACAATTTTCGGCTTATTTTATTACCATGTTTTTTTTATTTGCTACCATTTTCCTTTGCCAAGAACTCAAATGTCAAACGATTAAAAAAATTATAATTAATCACACATTTTTTCTGTAATTTATCACGATTAATCACACCTAACATTAAAGTGTTTAATATATTTTTATATTTAATTTAAACTCACATTTAAACTCCAAATGAATGTAGTTGTTGGTGCCAGAAGGGCTGGTCTGAGTATTTCAGAAACTGCTGATACTGGGATTTTCATGCTCAACCATCAGAGAATTGTCCAACAAAAAAGAGAAAATATCCACAGAGCGGCAGTTCTGTGGGTGAAAATGCCTTGTTGATGCCAGAGGTCAGAGGAGAATTGCCAGACTGGTTATATAGAAAGGCTACAGTATCTCAAAAAAACATTCAACACATCGAACCTTGAAGCAGATGGGCAACAGCAGCAGAAGATCACACTCCTGAGAGATAAGAACTGGAAACTGAGGATACAATTCACAAGGGCTCACCAAAATTGGACAATAGAAGATTGGAAAAAAATGTGTCTGCACTGATGAGTCTCGATTTCTATATCGTGGCATTCAGATGGTAGGGTCAGACATTGGTGTAAACATGAAAACATGGATCCATCCTGTCTTGTATCAATGGTTTAGGCTGGTGGTGCTGGTGTAATGTGTGTGGGGATATTTCCTTAGCACTCTTTGGGCCCCATAGTACCAATTGAGCATCGTTTAAACACCACAGCCCACCTGAGTATTGTTGCTGAATATGTCATGAAAATGTAGTATTTGAGTTCATGGCAACTATATTTGAGTTCTTGAGTTCTTGGCAAATGTATTTGAGTTCTTGGCAAAGGGCAAACACAGGTTTAATTTTACATTTTAAGTCAACATGAAATACGAAATTGACCCTTTTTTCTTTAACATGTTTTACATTCATTGGTGCACATGATGCTATCAAGTATTTCACTTAGAAAAATGTAAAATTATGGATGTAATGCGTTGTGAGCTGTGTTTCATGTTGACTTTAAGGCTTGTGTCCAGTACGTGTGTGTGTGTGTGTGTGTGGTCCTGGTAAACCCTAGCAAGGAATGGTAATACCATTAAATTTGAGCTCATAAATCATACTAAATGATGACTTTTGTAAATGTAAAATACAGGAATGTGTGTGTGTGTGTGTGTGTGTGTGTGTGTGTGTGTGTGTGTGTGTGTGTGTGTGTGTGTGTGTGTGTGTGTGTGTGTGTGTGTGTGTGTGTGTGTGTGTGTGTGTGTGTGTGTGTGTGTGTGTGTGTGTGTAAACATGCCCACACAATTTATAGTCTATTTGTACTCTATACCCTTGATTTTCTCAGGAAACGGCCTGTCTTTGCAGAGACACATCAACAAAAAGACACACTTTGGTTATGATGGGCTTATACTCTAAGTCACAGACGAAAATGAAAAATTTAACCAAAATAAAAATATACCAGTCTATTCAAAAATTATAATTTTCCTCTACACACTTCTATTTGAATTCCAAAAATGAAAACCTGATATTCGTATGTCATATAAACTAGAAATGTATTTCTCTAGCTTGAATACCACAGATATGACAATAAAAGAGGTCCTCTCTGCCAAGCGTGAGTCACCGCCATCCATTCATCTTAATTGAACATTTCAGCGCACAAAGAAAGTCACTATTTCCTGCTCTCCAGTAATCCAAACAAACTCAACTGTGAAGCATCCGTTCTTGCCCAGAGCTGAGAGCATGTATCGATCCTTTTCCCAACTATTTGCACTCTTGTCATCATAGTCACTCAAGTTGTGCAACATTTTGTTTGCTTTGTTTAAAAGGAACTTTTTTTTTTTATTGTATGTTTGTTTCAGGAGCATAGCTTAAGCTTATATCACCCTCTTAGGGAGGATAGAGCCGAATTTCCTGATATGGATACATAAAATAGCAAACCTTCCAAAACAGATTTTATTATGAGCATAGCTGAGGCAAGATTCTTTCCTGAGGATAGATATCTTCTGTAGGGACGGACTTGAGCGATCTGATTCAGAACCACAGACATGCTCTGTATACCAAAATAGGAGAGCTTTCCTCACTCTTTCAAGGCTCTAATTTGCCTGTCTGAAGGACTTTCTGAAGTTCTTCCTGTCTATTCATGCACATGAGGACAGGTCTCTTGGAGTATTCAAAAGTGTATGGGAGTTTGTGATAATATTTGTTTAAGTATCTTGTAATGCTGCTCATAAATACTTTTATTGACTTGAGTCAACAGCAGAACACAGCTATTTCACATTAACAGCTCTGTAAATTACTGAAATGTGTCACTAAACATCAGATAAAATGTGCAAAATGATCTGAGCTTTGACTGAGCCAGACACATTGAGCTGAGCTGCTCATATGGGAACTGTGTGTTTGAGTCTGTGATGCCATTCCAATTATTTCCTGGCATCCTTGATCAGAAACCATGATATGATGAATGGAAACTTCAAAAGAACCTTTTGTAACAATGTAAAAGTATGTGACTTTTGATCAGTTTAATGTGTCCTTGGTGAATAAATATATTAAAGAATAAAAAGATATTAAACAGATTCTATTCATTTTTCTTTCCTGAGTTGTTATCTTGGCAAATCTGAGTGCAGTTGACCGTGTTAAGATCTCTTTTAAAGCATGGTTCAGAAGTGTGAGAGAGTCAACAAAATGACAAAATCCCCCAAATAATATAAAATCCATGCTATTCAAGTGAGGTTACAAAAGTTTATCCACTGCACAGGTTTTGCACAGTCCATAAGATGAAAATGAATATAGTTTGTAATCTTTATAAGAAACTCTTAAGACCCAGTGCCCAGAAAGGTTTGCATGAGTATCCCCAGGCGTTTGGAGCAAAAGAGGAAGGTCGTTTAAAGGATGGAACACAAGCAGAAGATTCCTGTGTGCCGTGACTGAACAAACCCGGGGCTCAGGAGGAGCCATCCGTCTTCCTCTCTCCATCCAATTATTCAACCCGCTCTCACCCACTGAGAAAAATGGAGCAAACGAGGGAGAGCTTAATTAGTGATAATTAAAGACCAAAAAAGGAATCGAGGAGAGGCACAGAAAAAAAAAATACCCTGCCAAGTTAGACCGTGGGATGGGGGTTGTGTGATGAAAAGAGAGAGAGAGAGAGGATTATGGGAAGAAGAAAGGAACAGAAAGTGGAAAGTAGCATTATGTAGCAGTTTCAGTGTTTTGTGGTTGTAAATTATCAGTTTCAAAATCTCTAGGGTTTTTCCTGCATTTTTGGCAGCCACGCAGGCAACAGCCATCAAAGCAACTTTTACAGTATTTTATTTTTTTTTTCATATTAAACCATCTATTAGCAAATGTATTTGGCAACTATGGCAGTTAGTTAATTAACGATTTATTTTAAAGTAAAATGGTGTATTTATGCCTAAGAATAGCCTAAGAATACTACATTATGAAACGGTTACTTCGAACAGTATTTATAGTAGTGTTTGAATAATTTGATCAATTAAACGATCGATTTAATGTTTCTTCAAAAAAAAAAAAAAAAATTCTATATATGGAGTGTTTGCTCACATATGGCCTATATTGTATATTACCTACCACTGAAGACTTTTTTTTTTTTTTTTTTTTTTTTTTACCAAGAAAAGCCCTGTGTAAATTGCTGTTATCATCCCTGCACATCCCTTGTCTCTTCACATTCCCTCCTCCAGTTCCTCTTCTCTCCTCTTATCTTCGGGTCCCTGTGTCTTTGGCCTGTATCTCTTGGGTACTGATCCTTATGCGTCCATAACATTGCCCTCTGCTCCCTTCTCCTTGCATTCCAGCAGTGTAGTGAGTCCCAGCTGGCGGGCGGCGGGCATGTCCTCCTCCATGAGTCTCGCTTCCCCTTAGTCCTCAAAGCACTTTTTCTCTTTTTTCCCTTCTTCTGTTCATCCCACTAAATACTGTCCATTTACATTGACTATTAGCTACGTCCGCTTGAGAAGGACTGTGCATGAGATGTTTGATAAAGAAAGAAAGAGAAAGAATTTATTGAGCATGTGGGTCATTTTGCAGTTGTTTGGAAACAATGAAAAAAAATGTAATCAAGAATTTGATACTTTTATTAACCAACATACTTAAGTAAAGGATCTCTATTGGATTAAATGGTTAAACTTTTCCATTTCTTTACATTGCAAAAAGGAAATGTAATGATTTTTTTTTTAAAACACACACACACACACGCACGCACGCACGCACACACACACACACACACACACACACACACACACACACACACACACACACACACACACCTTATGATCAAACTTTCTTCTTTCTAGACACCCAAGCATGGAAAGGTCTTCACTTCTCAAACAACCAATAGGCTGATTCATTTTTTTGGAGTAAGCTATATTATTTTGGCCATTTTTAAACCAAATTGGAACTTTAGAAATATGTATAAATGCACTCTACTTCAGCAGCTGAAAAAAATAGACTGAAAAAGTATTACTATTTGCACACTTCATTAAGTAGCACGGCAGTTTTTAAATGTGCCAAGATAATTTAGGTTTCTCTAGTACCAAATTATCACATTAGAATGATTTCCTATATGGGTGAGCTAACACAGTGTTTTCTTAGTAGACTGGAGGAATGTCTGCTGGGGTTTTCCTTCACATGCGAAGATTTAATAATGAAATGTTTTTTCATACATTATTTTTGGACTATTTAAATTAATTCTCATCCATCCATCCATCCATCCATCCATCCATCCATCCATCCATCCATCCATCCATCCATCATCCATTGCAGTGTTGGTATTTATGTATTTATTTGTCTATCAATAATCAAAAGTCCAGATCATCTGAATAAGCAGAAACTGTGACATGTTTACAGTGCAGTCAGAGCCACTTCTTAGGTTCACTGTTTCAATTATGACCCAGTTATGATATTGTGATGCATCATAGTGTATTGATTAATGACATTCATACCACAGTGCATCGTATTGTGAAGTAGTTGGCGATACTCCTTCCTAAATCTGTGTCCCTCTGAGAGCACACACAAACCATATTCTAATATGGAATTCGAATTGTATTGGAATGGTAAAGAGTGCTGGGACGTAACAGGAGGGCCTCCACTCAAGGACACAATATGATGGACACGTCTAAGAATGTTCCACATATGGTTGAAATACCATCATTTGCCTAGAAAGATAATATTCTGGGAGTCAAGACTATAAAGGAGAAAGGATGCCCTCCCTTCACTGTCACACTCTGCAGCCACTCTGTGTGACTGTACGACTGCTGGCCTTTTCTTGCAAGAAAATAAACCTCATCAAAGACTATTGGAAATGTTTGTCTCTTATTCTGTGATAGAATTTTGTTTGTCACCACACCTCCCTGAAGGTTCTCGAGGCGACAGTAAAACGACTCAAATTTGGCCTTACTCGTAGCCGAGCCTCCCTCATAGTCATACCATTGATAAAGACATGGGCAACTAGAGTGGCTTGAATTTCATCTGAGACTGCTTGTCTTCTTGTCCTTGCCCTTCCTCCTCCTCATTCTTATCCGTCTTCCTTCATGTCTTTCTGGATCCATTGTTCCAAAATGCAATAAACTGATTTGGGCCCTTTTATATATCTATTGAAGGTTCTGATTGATGTGTGTTCAATTTTGACTCTTAGTGTTTCCACTTGGGTAATTTGTGTGCTAACTGAGCTGAAGCTGTGCTGACTTGAGTGAATGATATTGAATGCTAGTGCTTTCTACTGTAAATGACAACATGGTGTAGGCAATGAGAAATGAAGGGATTTGTGTGTAGAGTTTTGCAGTGACAGTTCAACAAATCTGACTCATGCAGGGCCGGAGTGGGGCCACTTTTCAGCCCGGGAGTTTCAGGCCCAAGACCGGCCCACTTTTTCCATGGTGGAATTCCAAATTAGCACTTTTTCTAAATTGGATAAATGAAGCAACAGTTCAGCTCTTACTGTTGTGTAGTTTGTATTAATACCATGGGTTAACATATAATGTAAACGTTAAATAATAATTCACTTAGACTTTATAAGAAGCAATTGCGACTTTTTCACACAATTCTGACTTTATATTTCACAATTCTGACTTTATAACGCGACTTTATATCACAATTCTGACTCTATATCTTGCAGTTGTGACTTTATAAGCAACTGCAACTTTATTTCACGCAGTTCTGACTTTATTTCTTGCAATTCTGACTTTATAAGAAGCAATTGCGACTTTATTTCACACAATTCTGACTTTATATCTCGCAATTCTGACTTTATAACACACAATTGCGACTTTATTTCACACAATTCTGACTATATATCTTGCAGTTCTGACTTTATAAGCAATTGCGACTTATTTCACGCAGTTCTGACTTTATATCTTGCAATTCTGGCGGTGCCGCGGTAGCCTACCTGAGAAAACGTTTTGGAAAAGACGGACTACGGACCCAACCAACTCTATAGGAGGGGAGGGGAGAACTCCCTCACATGGTACAACCCATGCAGAGGCTGCGCGCTGCGGTGTCAGAATGCGAAACGTGTGTAGCCTATGTAACTAATGTGACATTGAAATGTGAAAAAAAAATTAAAAATAAAAAATCCTCGACCGGCCCAAAAGTGAAGCGGCCCACCGGGAATTCGCCCGATTCTCCCGATTACCCACTCCGGGCCTGGACTCATGTGTCAAAACAGGGAATAGTGTTTATAGTTTAGTGAAATGGGTGTGCTTTTTGATAAATGGCGTTATGGTTTTGAAATTTTAGTTCAAAAGCCTGGTTATAGTGTTTAAGCAATCGAGAAAAACTGTAACATCACATTATCACTTCATCTGTTTGTTGTGGTTTGCACCGGTGAACAGTCGCTGAACATTTGAACATGGCGCTCGCGTGTTTATGTGTCCAGCGTTTAGAAGAATAAAATTGACCTCTGTAATTTCTGATCCTTTTAGTAGGGTTGCAGGTGTGCACGAGTGACTCAGAACCATTATCATTGACAAAGAAACAAAGGCACACAGCTGCGACATAGAGCCTAGAGACACACAATCACACACTTGCTCATTTACCTCTAACTCACTGATGCAGTAGACAGTAATTTTATCACTGTAATTAAGTCTCTAATAAAAATCTCCTCACACGTACAGCTCCAGATAAGTGTTTGTGTGATAGTGTGACAGACAGATGGTCACACTCCGCTCTGGTGAGCACTAGAAACTTGCGAGTTCTCGTCAACTCTGGTCATCTCCTTCACAATTGGTCTTTGCTCCAAAAAAAAAAAAAAAAACTTAAAAATGCTGGAAATAAAATTGAAAGAAATATATGAAACCTATGAACTTAATGTTAAAAATGTGTTGATCAAAATGAGTGTGCTCTATTTTGTTGTATTCTTTTGTTTTGTGTATTCATTGTACACTTATTCAGACCCAACTAATCAATCATGTAATTCGTGGTTGAATATTTTAGGTTATAAATGTTTAGCAATTTAATCAATTCGTTGCAGCACTACTACAGGATCTTTACAAGCCAGATGTGCAACGAGTCAATATTCCTGTGATGCAATTAGGCGTAACTGTGGTATTTCAGTGCTGTGGCCTCATGTATTTTATAAGAGCTTTGGGGATGCTAAAACCTTGCTGCTCACTACACAAGGGAAACTTTTGCATGTAAACCTGTATGTAAACAAACACAGCACAATAACTTTCCTGTCTTCCCGTATTCATCTTTACTAGGTGTCTGTATTCCACCCTTCCAGTCTCCTGCTTTTCTCCTTCCTGTGTCTTTGGTGCATGTAATATTTATTGAGCTTGGTGGAGGGTTCAGAACAGCAGGCTCAGACGACCTTGATCAGGCAGGCGTGAGAACAATTACAGGAAAACAAACCAGCACAAAATGAGGTTTTACATGTTCTTCCCCGAGGTGAATTAGCGTCCCAATTAGTTTATTAGTTGCTTTTTTTATTCTTCTTTTTCTTTCTTTTTTTCTCATTCAATTACCTTGCACTTGAACGGTTTTACAATGGCACAGGTCACATTACTTCATCTTAAAAGTTACCCTTTGAGATACATGTGTCCTCTGTAGCTGTCTTAGGGGAATAGTTACTCAAAAACGCTAATTATTTTCTGCATGGCTATACTTTATATACTGCATGTGTATACAATGTATATTTAGATATTTTATTTTGTATATTCATTATATGCCTATATTTAACAATAAAAACAGTGGTGCCAGTTAGTTTTTTATGTTTTTGAATCAAGTCTCTTATGCTCACCAAGGCTGCATTTATTTGATCGGAAATACAGTAAAAACAGTAATATTCTTATATAGTATTGCAATTTAAAATTATGTGATGCAAAGCTGAATTTTCAGCATCATTACCCCAGTCTTCAGTGTCACATGATCCTTCAGAAATCATATATGCTGATTTGGTGCTTAAGAAACATTTCTGCTTAATAACAATGAAACATAATATTTTTGTGGAAACCATGATAAATCTTTTCAGGACTCCTTGATGAATAGCAGAGTTCAAAAGAATACCATTTATTTCAAATAGAAGTCTTTCTAAAATGTATACAGTAAGTGGCTTAACTGTCACTGTTGATCAATTTAATGCATCTGAATCCATGATTAATTTCTTTAAAAAAAATATCATACTGACCCCAACTTTTGAAATTCATTATATTTATTAATATTTATGTTATATGACTAAAATAGCTTTTTCAATTTTTGTGTGTTCATATAGGTTTTTTTTTTTTTTTTTTTTTTTGCGTGATTTATTTTATTCAAAAACAAAAGGTCTACTTCAGATGCCCAGTTTGTGCCTGGTATCTCTGAGAGCTAAATGGGTACAATTAAATCATGAGCGGGTGGTGAAGAAGACCTTGACTCACGTGACGTATCAAAACTGTTTTCCTGCAACGCCCGAGAGAGCTCGTTCTTGCTCTGATTCCAACTACCTTCTCTAATTAGCCAGGATTCCTACTCATATTTAAAGATTTGCATTCTTAAAAAGGATATGAGAATGTCAAAACAGCCGCTGCCATTCTTGTGTTAACGAAGATTAGTAAACCTTTTTTTAGGCTGAGCTTTGTCACGAAGCTTAATGTCAGACATTGTTCACGGTGAAGGAAGACGGAAAGGGTACAAAATATAACGATCGGGTGTCATTTTGAAAGACAAGGAAGGGGGAGAGGAGGTTGTTATTGGGAACAATGGAGAAGGAATCAGAAAGGGACAGAGAAAGTCATAAATGCTTTGAGGGCAAGTGCATCTCTGGCTCTGACTGATGGACTCCCCAGGGCTTCAGCCATATGGCATTGTTCATGATGTCATTCATTCAACTTTTATACCTGAATGTGTCATGAAACCTTCATAAATCATACTGGAAGCATTGATATGCCATAGGTTTCAAGCAACAAATGTGAATTAATATATGCCATGTTTTGAAAAGTCACTTTAATGATTTTGCCAACATTGACTCTCTGGACAAATTTAGTTAAATCCTTGATTAAATCGCACCGCCAGCGATTAGTTCCTATCGACAATCGTTAATAGCTCAGGCCTGTACTTCATCAGTAGAAGGACAACTAGTCCAAAATTAAGTTCTCAGGGGTCAGTAGAAAATGGTAATCAATATTACGTCATAGATTTTGCTAATCAGTTAGTCGGTTTTGCTGACACACAAGAATTTGCAAACCAGAACTGGTAAGACACAATTATAGGGTTTGGGTATAACAAATTATTATTTAATCATTTAAATAAATAGTATAACGTGTACTTATTATTGTTTATACTTACAGTATGTATTGATATCACTCAATATATAATACATTTGCTTTTATAATATACTTGTATTGTACTGTATTGTATTGTATTACATAAATATTGTTTATATTATATTATTATTATTTAATTACTATTTTTATGTCTAAAATAATTTTTCATGCCTAAAATACATTTATGCCTAATAAACTGTGTATATTCCGAATGTGCACATTTTGTCAAGTGAAGTGAACTTCTACACACATTCTCTGTTCAGTGTGTGTAGGGACCCCATGTATCAAAACGTAGCTTGAGTAATAAGATGACCCTTAAACATGAATCTTAGACCCTATTTACGTTCTACGATGCGTTTTGGTTGATGGGTCACAAGTGGATGACGCTAAATACAGGTGTAAACGGGGTCTAAAACATTTAGAGCTTGTCGACTTTTGACCACTTCCAGAGGTAGTCGAAAAACGCATTTGAACGGATTTCTTTTGTAGTGTAAACGCTCATGTGGTCGAATGCGTTCGAACAGCTAAACAACTGAACAACTAAAGCCGATACTCTCCGTATGTTTTTCTGTTTTCTCCGGTCGTGTTCATATGCAAATTGCGTGAGCTTATTTCGTCCATTAGATAAAAAAAAAAAAAAAAACACACACAAACATTTACCCGTCCATAGACGAAGAAGAAATCAGGACCTCGAAGAAATCAGGACAGAAGTGGTTGAAAGTGGACAAAAGAGATGGATTAAAATACCAGGTGTAAACGGGTATGGCTCTCCCTCATCTATTTGTGATGTGATCTTAATACCAGGTGTACACAGGGCCTTAGAAACATAGTCAGGATTAGATCATTGGTTCGAGGAGTTCAGCTAAAGTTTGCTGTTTGTTGGCAGGTCTCTGCGCTTCAGCCACTGACGCACAAGATGCCGTGTTTCCCGCAGCGCTGATGGCTCACATGACGAGTGACTTTGCTGCCTGCTCATAATTTGATTGTTAGCATATGGTGCTATGCTTACGGAACAACCTCGACTCATCAAATATTCACCATTACAAACAGAACAAAAAGCTCCCCCCACCCGCTGTGACATTCATATTTCATTCAACTCACTCTTGCTCTGTCTTTCTCCTGGCCCTGAAGGTTTCCGTGGCTTCTCTATTGTTTTCTCTCTCTCTCTCTCTCTCTCTCTCTCTCTCTCTCTCTCTCTCTCTCTCTCTCTCTCTCTCTCTCTCTCTCTCTCTCTCTCTCTCTCTCTCTCTCTCTCTCTCTCTCTCTCTCTCTCTCTCTCTCTCTCTCTCTCTCTCTCTGGACAAGCACTCTCTCAAAACACTACCATTTTTTGGTGCAGTGGGTGATCTGATGACCAAACTATTACTATAAGATAGCAGTAAAGTTACATTATAAGTAGACAACACATGTAACAAAAAAAAAAAGAAAGAAAGAAAAATAAATAAATAAAAGTAAAAGAGGAAGCTCTTGAAATGGGACAGTGATCATGATTCATTTGTAGATGGTGACAGAGATTCTGAGAGGTTGTTGGCTTATCAGGCTGTCCATCAGCAAAGACAAAGGTCAACACAACGCCAATGACCGGACACTATCAGATCTAACCCAAAGTCAAACCTGTGTCGAGAGTGACTCTGTGGATAGCAAAAAATAACTGTTTTGAATCATTCAGAAAAATTTTCAGTCAGAAGTCAGAATACATAGCTGATTTTGAATAGCCATGGAGAAATATGTTTTGTAGAACCAGATGGTGTAGTTACCACAACAAACACTATGGTTGTGTATGGTTCCATTAAGAATGTTGGTAACACTTTACAATACGGGTGCACTAATATGCATTAATTCATGCTTAACTAATGCACAGATAATCATGTGTTAGTGTATGACTCATGAAGAACTAAACCATTAATTAATGATTACTGCATCAGCAACTAATAAAGATTCTATATGGTTAATATATTAAGTAATATATGAATTGTTATTAATTAAATGTATCATAATGTTTTCATTTCTCAATAACATTTTATAATTGAGTGTAAATGAATGCGTTAATTACCACAATTGGTCAAAGCAATGTACTTCAACTTCCAGTTGTCTGCTTTAATTAATCATTAACTAATGATTTGCAAATGTATCATTATGTTATGACTTTACTTGTTGAGGCACATGACTATTAACTAATTGTTTAGTAATATGCCATTTATGGGTTTTGACAGTTTGCACATGCAGTGAATGTAATGTCAAAGAATGTGTTTGAAGGATGGGTAAGTTGGGCTGCACACAAATATCAGAATCTGAACTCCTGACCGCTGTTACACTGTGTTTAAACTGGACGAGACCAGCTGTCTACACTGGACATGACAGACCATTGCAAGTCCATTTTTCCTTCGTAACAGAACTAGCATAAGAGCTCGGAGTACGTCAGAAATAGAGTGTGGCATCGGTTTACTGTCGGGGTTTTGTCATATAGCGTCGCGCCGCATCCAGTGTAGTATCACTGACTATAATGGACGTTCTATTGTCTTTGTCCAGTCTAGACACAGTGTTATGAAATAGCAGTGCTCGGCCGCATGTTCTCAGTATACCAGAACCTCAAACTTAACCAGACATAATTTAATAAAATATGGAATTAAGGAATTAATACATTGTGACACATTTAATTAGTAACAATTCACATATTACTTAATCTATTAATCATTTAGAATCTTTATTAGTTACTGATGCAGTAATCATTAATTAATGGTTTAATTCTTCATGAGTCATACATTAACACATGATTACCTGTGCATTAGTTATCTGTGCATGAATTCATGCATATTAGTGCACCCGTATTGTAAAGTGTTACCGGAACGTTTAACATCCATGGCATCTTTCCATAGCACAAAATGTTCTTTATAGTGGAAAAATTCTTTGGATTATTAAATTGTGTCTTTTAAGAATTGTTTACTAAAAGGTTATTTGGGGAACACAGAATGGTTCTTCTATTACATTGCTGCAAAAAACAACTTTTGGAACCTTTAATTGCACATTCAGCTTACAGCACCTTTAAAAATCCTGGAGGACCTTCTAAATGCTTCATCTTTTCAACCAAAACTTAGCACATTAACCAGTAACCAATGATCTTTCCTCTTCCACTAATCTTTCTTTGTTTGTATTGGTGACCTTCTATGGCGTCTTTTCTTGCTCTGAATCCTTCAGGCTGCTAATTAGGGCCAAGCAATTCACTTATCAGGGAAGCACTTTGCCATATATTAATAGCAGCCCTGAAAACAAATCTCATCTGACTCTCTGGGCGACTGAAGCATTTGTTTGAGTGTCCTGTATCTGATTCCTCACTGCCTGTAACATTTAATTAAATATGCCTCGTCACATTTCACATTGTTCTCTTAGTGTCCTCTTTCTATCTCCCCGTCTCTTTCTCTCTGAGGCATCTCTCTCTGTCTTTCATAGATCCCTTGGGTGTGTAAGACCATCACACAAAGGCTCTGTTCACACCTGATATTAAAGGGATAGTTCACCTACAAAATTATTATTGTCATCATTTGCTCACCTTCATGTTGTTCCAAACCTGTATGACTTCCTTTCTTCTGTGGAACACAAAAGATGGGTTTTCAAAGAATAAAATATCCACTTTGGGCTCCCCTTTTCTTTCTGTGTAAACACAGTTCTTAAAAGAACCTTTTTTTTTTCTTAGTGTGAATAATTTTAATCTATATAAAAAATGTCCACTATAAAGAACCTTTTATCCAGTGAAAAGATTCCATGGATATTGAAGGTTCATGGAACCTTTAATGCCAATAAAGAACCTATAATTTTAAGACTGTATTTTGGGGGCGGGACTATTTGTTTGACTGACCAATGAGTGAGTTTCAGGGGCGGGACTATCTGTTTGACTAATGAGTGAGTTTGGGGGCGGGACTATCTGTTTGCCTGCCCAGTGAATGAGTTTGGGGGCGGGACTATCTGTTTGCCTGCCCAGTGAATGAGTTTGGGGGCGGGACTATCTGTTTGACTGACCAATGAGTGAGTTTGGGGGTGGGACTATCAGTTTGACTGCCCAATGAGTGAGTTTGGGGGCGGGACTATCTGTTTGACTGCCCAATGAGTGAGTTTGGGGGCTGTACTATTTATTTGACTAACCAATGAGTGAGTTTGGGGGCTGGACTATCTGTTTGCCTGCCCAATGAGTGAGTTTGGACAAAAAACAGTTTGTCAAATATCTTCTTCTGTGTTTTGCAGTAGAAAGAAAGTCATACAGGATTTGGAATGGCACTCAAATGCTAACAGAATTGGCATGTAACTTAGCCCTTTAATACTAGGAAAACAGAGCTATACCAAAAAATAAAACCGAAAGAAAGGCCTAAGTTAGCTTCATTTGAACTGTTAGCAATGGCAAGTGCGAGCTGTCATTAGTGAACTCTTCAACGTCATTCTGTAAGATTCTAATTCTAAAGGCTGAAGCTGAGCTCTTCGCAACACTCTCCATGTCATATCAGTCTGAGGTGAGGTTTGCACAGAACAACTGCCTTGGGCTCCTAAGTATCAGGATTGTGTGGGCGTATTTTCTTTCTCTCTTTCACATCTAATTTACACCCTCTCACATTTTGTTCAACATCTACTAAAAATGAGCTTTGAGAAGGGAGGGTGGAGGGGTAAATAAACTTTTTTTCATTAGATAAAGAAAGTTCATTGCCAAGAATACTCTTCTGGGACGTGACATTTGGATCTCCTCAGGTGTTCAATTCCTGATTTATACCTTTCTTTACTTTTTAACAGGCAAATGTCTCATGTCACCCTGCAGGTGGCTATTAAAATGTTTTGAGTATGATTTGCTTTGACATGTCTGGCTAATTAATCACTAGGCACCGATAACCACGGGTTCACCATTTTAGCGTGGAACGTGTAGTTAAGACGTGATATTTAGAATTCATATGGGATTTTTTTTTCAAGCTGACTGGTTAAAATGAGTTTCTCCTCTTCTCTCACAGGGAGAGTGAATATGAATGGGCCAGTGAGAGCAAAATGCGTTAAATGCAAATTGATTGCAAGGCGTCTTCATGGAGCTTTATCCAGTCTGACTACCCCGAGCAGATACTTTGAAGAGCTTGAACTGACCCTAACCTGAACCCTCTACCCTCAGTAACTCCTTTCAGCTGCCTTTCTGTCCTCCTCTCTGTCTCTCTCTCTCTCTCTGTGTGCTTTTCCACCTCCTACCCTGCTGGCTTAATTTGTGTTTGTGTGAAGTTGGCATCCCCCAAGGTTCTGTCTTGGGCCACTTTTTCTTGTGCATGTGTCTTTCAGTATTTGGCACATAATGCTTGTGATGTGTCCCAGCATCTGCTCAGCAGCTCCGTTGTAAACACAGACAGAGCATCCCAATGAGCGGGAAAGCAGAGATGATACTCAGGTGTACTATGTGTTTGCTGAGGGGCCACTAACGGTTTGGCTTTGCCTACATATGCAGACATACATACATTTAAAGCGCGGGCATGTTTTTCAGTACAGTCTGAGAGGGCTGCAATCCACTCCATCACTCTCCATGTTGGCGAAAACAGCTGGAAAGCACAGGCGCAAACACATCTGTTGGACTTGGACTGATGTGACCGAGATGGCTCGCTCTGATTGATTATCAGAGGGAACCATCAGTCCTCTGATTCACCCTGTGCACAGAAGTGTGTGAGATAAAAGCAAGAGGATGTTTTGTGTAAGAAAGAAGGGGATGAGGTATGCGTGCCTGTGTGAGAGCGCATGTAAAGGTCGTTGCATTTAAAACCTGATACAGTAGATGTGTGCTAGACCTAACCAGACCTTTGACTGAATGGCCTGGTTTGGTCCACATTGCAGCTAACTCTGGCCAAGAACAGCCCACTTCAGCTAACTTCTAGAAGCTAACCAGACTTTTCTGTTTATTTTTCTGTGGATTAAAATATTTCATAAATCCTCATGGTATAGTTATTCTAAAGGTTTTAGTATGTAATGGAAAATGCTTTCTGTATAAAGACAGAGCTTGTGTGTGAATTTTGCGAAGGAGACAGAAAAAAAATGAGAAGAGATGTATAAAGCTTATGAGATGTATATTTTCTAGAATTATAGAGCAAGTGTGCGATAAAAAGAGATCGAATAATCCTGTCTCATGAGAGAGGAGGCCGGCAATGAAAGAGAGAAAGAAAGAGAAGAGGGGGAGGGGAGGGTTATTCTGCAGAGAATTCACATTACATAGTCATAAGACATACTTTGCCATGCTATGGATGTGTATTGATCATGGCAGTGAGAAAAAGCGCCCAGATCAGACCAAACAAGAGAGAAACTAAAATATCCTTAGTTTACACAACCCCCGAGCCACTCGACTCTCAAACTTACACCATCCTTCAGTGGATTTAAATAAGGTTTGCATCTTTAATGGCAAATTAGACACAGTTACCCAGAACTCCCTTGCCAGTTTCCGTTTTGTGCACAGGATTGGACACCCGATATAACACGTAGCATTTAATTTCCACCCCATTAACTAAAGAAAAAGAAAATGTGTGTTTCAACATTGAGCATCAAGTCATGCCGCAGCTGCAAGCAGAGCAAAGACGAGTCAAATTAAATAAAGACCGACTGCTGTCTTTGGCATCTTTCTCTACTCTCGTCATCACATTGAAATACTGGCGCTCTGGCACGCTGTTGCTTCATGGTTCACGGACCAGTGCGCCTCCAGCCCGCAGATATAATTGTTTTAATTTGTAAACTGTGTGCTCATTCCATTAGGGAGAGCAAGGAGAACCAGACTGCCGTGATCTCTCCAGCGCACAGAAAAAGATACGGTGGGACCTTGGTAATGGAGTAGCAAACAATGAGTTTGGAAAGAGTTAGACGGCATGACATTATCGGGCAGTTTGGCTTTTTTAGAAAAATTATCCACCTGTCCATATTATTCCTTTTTCTGTCTAGCAGGTTAGTTTGTGAACGACTCTTTTTAATCCACTGACTCATTTTTCATTGCCGTTTACAACTAGAACAGAATGATCGAATCATAACTGTAAATGTGACTGAAATAAATTACAGTCGTAAACGACTCTATGCTTTTGAACGAATCAATTCGATGAATTGTTCAAGCCGCTGTTGCCATAAATAATGTCACTAAACGATTTTAATCTTTGAAAATAAAATCAAAGCCGATTGGTACGTTATACAAGAGATTTATTTATTTCAAATGTTTAATTACACAGTTTGGTGGTCATTATTCAAAACTATTTGACTCCATAATGCCTCCACTGACTAATCAGAACAGCCACATAATAAGTGCAGATGTACTGGATTTATACTGGAAATAGACTAGAGAAAATGTGAGTGGTGCCTATAGATGCACGATATGGTGGATTTCTGCTCAAGAAATAGACTAAAGAAAATTGACTTGATGGCTTTTGAAATGCCAATGGAAAACTTGCTTCCACAATTCTAAGGTGTTGCTGTGTGGTTGTCAGGGTGTTCTGCTTGGTTGCCAGTTTGTCGTAAGATGTTTCTAGAGTGTTCTGCATGGTTTGTGGGTGGTTGCATGGGTAGAAGTCATTCCTTTGCCACCAATATGAAATGCAAATAAGGAGCGTAACATCTCTCCTTTGTTTCTCTCAGCCCCAATTACAAGAAGTCTCTTTTCCCATCCACACCTCCCCTTTTTGCTTAATCTATCATGTTGAGAGCCAAATTGCCCTTAAATAAGATGATAATTGGGAGAAGTTGGATCCCAGTGACAGCCTGAAAGGTGAAAATAGTATATGGTGATCCTGCCGAGAAAATAAGCTCTGACATGGTTCTGACAGTCTTCACATGCACACGTACACTTGACAATGAAACGGAAGCAGGCTGTCACCAAAATTACAGCATATCCACGGGCACAGTACACAACCGAATTTTGCATTTAGACGGGCCTTTAGAATCCTAAAGATGTCCCTTTTAATATTCAACACATAGCCGAACACACACAGACACACTCTTCATAAAACAGACGTCTGACTAAACAGTTTCCCAGCCACCAGTCGCTAAATGGATCCATGCCGAATCCCAAACGTACCGGTAGAAGGGCGATAAAGCGAACGGACCGCTTGGAAGCAGTTGTTTACATGTGCCTGCCAACTGTTAACTTTTACCTTTTGTTTCCTCTTAAAACACAGCAGCAACTTATTCATCCCCTATTCATACTTTAAAGGGACAGAAAAAGATATAGAAATAGAACTGCAGAGTGTGGGCACAGCTGCGGGCATTCTGCCCAGTCATTTTGAAGCTATTGCTCTTAATCACATATGCCACGCTCTCCAAAGGATAAATGAATACCTGAAAAAGTGCTCCTCGGCTCTATCAGTTCTTTCTTAGTGCCTTTCTGCATGGACCATTATATCAGCCAAGGTCACGGACCTAGACCGCCCAAATGTTTTGCTTGCAGTGTTGAGATCGTGTCCCTTCAGAATGGAGATTTACAGTTGACTCATCTTCTTCCCAGAAGCTTCATGCCTGTTCAAGGCGAAGGTCCATGTGCCCCCTCAGATTCTTGAGTTAAGTGGATTTTAAAATGCAACTTCCAAAAGAACTGTGTCTCTTTGAAAAATAAAGCTACATGATTGTTATAGATTAAAAAGTTTGCTGCGGAAGAGATCATCAGGTCCAAGTTTGGTGAAAATCCAGAAAATGTTTATCAAATTACTTTGTATAGTTTTTCTACTTATAGAAAAATGTATGATGTGTTAATCCATAATAAGATTTAAATAAAATAGTTCAAAACTAGAGCTGTCAATAAAATAATTGTGAGCAACCATGATTTCTGATGCAGTGAAAATCGTGTATGTCAAAACCTGATTTCAGGAAATAGAAAAACTGTAATGTTAAATAATTAAACTGCCAAATTTGATATTGTGGCTTTAAATGAGGTCAGACACTTGCATGTGTCATAGTATTAACATGACCAAAATCAAGCTCAAATGGAGTTACAAGATTTTTGACCTACAGATTTCAGACATTCTGTAAGTGTTTTGTCTGTCATTAGAACGGTGCAAAGTGCATCACATTACGTTATCAACTTACAGGTTATAGAGTTTACTGTAGTTATGTGGGCGCTCAGTTTATTCTGTCATTTGGCCAAAATCTCATGTTATAAAAGTTAAAGTGCTACCCACAGGCTGTTTAAGATAGCTTTAGCTATGTGGTTGAAGCAGAGGAGGAAGCAGGATCCACAACCACAGCAGTCTTTTATTAAATAAACTCAAAACTTCACAAACTCAGACTCAGGAACAAGACTCGGGAACTGAACAACCAACATAGTGCAACGTTAAGAACTGACAAAGACTGAGACACAGGGCATAAATACACAAACAAACTGGAGAGCTAACAAGATAAGACGAGACACACCTGAACTAACTAATCATTATGTAACAATAGAAACAAACAGGCAGGGGCGGAGGAAGACTAAACTGAACTAATAAACAGATAACCAGACACCGACAAGAACAGAAATCAAAACAGACTGTCAATGTTCCACTATGACTCGAGGACAAATGCTAGACTAAGACAGTTCTCCGCTTCTCAAATACATAAAACATTAGCCTTTATGCATACAGTGTTTCTTGAGTTAAGAATATGCTGTACTTATTAGAACAAGCAGTTTTTTATTTACTCTTGAAGTGCGAACAAGCAGAGACAGTCATTCACAATACAGAACATTCACAACAGTTTGAGGATCCAATAGAGTTGCAAGGTTAAGTCGCAAGCTCTTTTTAAAACTTTTCACTGGCTAAATATTTGCAAAACTGAAGACATAAAGGTTGTCCAATAGTAATTACTTTAAAAATACAGTAAATTAATAAAAAGTATGGAGACATGAGGTTTCCACCCAACGGCGACAATATATTTTACTGATAAATATATGTATATTACTGTATGTTAGTGAGCCTGGACGTTAAGTGAGTGCCCTCAAAACATAAAATAGGAGCATGATGCCCCTTCATCTGCCTGCATGCTTTTACATGCTGTGTATAATCATAGTAAATGAAACAGAACAGGCGTTTAGCATGAGCAGTGTAGTTGGAGGGGAAGAGCTTTGGAGCAGCAGATATTAGAGTCTTTCATGAATGAAGGGATGACAGAACTGACAAAGAAGGATTGTCAGCCAGAGGGAGTTTGTGAAAGGAAAGCCAGAGTTTGATAGGGAGATTTTGCCTTTGTATAAAGCTTTATCATCGCATTTACAGCGCCAGCTGCCAAGCCTCCGTGACATATGAGACCGGCCACAATGACTTTCAAAGCAAATACTCAGATTCATTATTTATTTTAGAAGGAATATTGAAATCCCATTCATTTATTCTCCATTGGCGTAATGGATGGGGACTCTGTGAAGGTAAAGCCGCCTGATTGGATGGGAAATTCTTGTACCTCGTCCCAGCGTGGCACACTGGGTCATCTATTTTAGCGTAGCGCTGCAATTTTTCTCTCAAATGAGCTTGAGGTTGACATCCTAGTCACGAATGCGATGGCATGGAGAATTTTTTTTTTTTTGAAATATAACAGATCAAATAATGAACTTCATGGACTGGATCAGAAATGCTTAGGGAAGTAAAACTGCATGTTTTTCAATTCTGTGAAGTTTTTATGATTCTTTTGTGAATTCAAAAAAACACTCCCACCTCGGCTTCCTCTCATATCCATATTACAACTGGGTTAAGATGAAACAGGCAAGGAATAACTGAATATGTATGACGTTCTTTATGTATGGGAATGCAAATAAACCGTATTTGTTTTCCTTTAGGTGTGTAATATCTGCATGACGGGTCCGATGTGAAATAATCAATTTCTGAGGGAGAGACAGCGAGAGAAAGGCATAGAAATGCGGTGTATGAATTATGCATAAAAACAAAAGGAAAGGAGTTCATTCTCCTCTTGTTAGAGGCGCTCTTCTCATTGGTCGAGACTTGCTGCCATATCAGATAGATTAATCCGTTACTGCGGGAAAGAGAACCATGTTGCAGATTGAAGATTATGATTTGACAGTGCTATGGAAAGAGAAAATAATTGAAAGTTTTTCATTGGGTGGGCCTCACCTGACAAAAAAAAAAAAAAAAAAAAAAAAAAAGAAAGAAAGGAAAATGGTATTTTCATTTTTGGAGGAGCTCTTTGAGCTGGTATCCATTAGAGGTGGACCTGTCTCTATTCTGGGGATTGTCTGTTTATATGTTTGGTGTGCAAGTGTGTGTATGATTGTGTTTGATGTTTGTGGGTCTGTGTATATATATGTGGGAGCGCATGCTTGGTTTAGGGCTTAAGTAGTTAGAAAAAGAGAGATATTGAGAGCTCTGCTTATGATGTAGGTGGTACTCAAAGTAAGCACAAGATGAAAGAAACTCCCCTTCCATCAAGAACTCTGTCTTTTTCCCCACACACATGCTCTATTTCTTGTCTCCGCCACTCGCTGCATTTCAGTTCAATGTGAAAACAAAACTGACCCTATTTACTTTCTTAATGCACGCTCCTGTTTTTATTGTGCACGTTTCATCGGTTTAGGTTTGTAATCTTTCATCCAATTGTTGTAATTCTGCCTTTTGAAAATCATAGATGTCACTAAGGACTCTTGTGGAGTTTTTCATTCCTTTCTCCTCTATGAAATCTAATTCTACATTCCCCCCATTCAATATTCTGCTGCACTCGGAAATTCATCAGGTCATGAGGTAAAGTGGGTTGCGAGCATTAATGTTGACTAGTGATATAGGCTGTCTTTAAACCAGTTAGCCAGTGTTTCTTAGCTCCAATCCAGATTTAAGGATATATTGTGTAAAAAAAACTAATTTTCTGTCAGTAAATCAACATTTATCCACTCGGAAGATGCATTTAGTGATTTCTATTTTACTTTTCTTTCTTTTTTTCACATTTATTTAAAAATAACTTGAGCAGTTTCATTAGCTTTAATTAAATGTATATTTAAAAGTAAGACTTTATAATAAGATTTCATTTGTTAATAGTTAACTACATTAGATCACATGAAATAACAATGAAAAATACTTCTAAAACATTTATCAATCTTAGTTAATGTTAATTTCAGCATTTACAAATACATCATTAAAACCAAAAGTCATATTTTAATATTATTTAATGGACCTACCCAAAAACAGTTGTATTTTTTTTTTATTAACTATCGTTCACAAATAGTATATACTGTAAAACAATATATATGTAAATATTGCACACTGTGATTTTTTTTTTTTTGTGAATTCTGATTTGATTTTGTGTGAAAATAACTTAAGCAATCTCATTTGCTGTCATTAAATTTACATTTATTCACTTGCTTTTAGTGATGTTTTCTTTTCTGTGATTTGAGTCGTTTTTTGTGTAGCAACAGATGCTGTCATTAAATGTACATTTATTCACTTGGCAGATGGTATTACAGTGAATTTCAGGTATTTTGTCAATGTGTGTGTTCAGTGGGACTTGAACCCATGACCTTAGCCTTGGTAACGCTCATCCAGCTGAAATACAATCCGTATTACAAAAACCTATATCTGCCATATTGGTGTGTAGTTATTGGCAATGGTCATTAAACTAATCAAATGTGTGGTTTACACTTCTCTTGTGCGAAAGCTTAGTCTAACCTGTATGTCGTCCTGATTCGATAATCCTGAACCCTCCCACACCAATTCCTGTTTTGGTATTGTTACGTATTCAATAGAGTTTTTTTTTTTACCTATTCAAAAAAGCCCATTACAAAAAACAAACAAACAAAACTCTAAAACATTGCAGGAAGGATGTTGTGATGGATTGGATTATCTGAATGTTGAGTTATTATCTGATAGCTGGATCACTGATGTTCTGTCCATCTTCTTCAACACTGGACACCATTGATGGTTTACGCCTCACCAGTAGTTATATGCTCTCGCCTAATAACCATGTTGTGGTTTGGGTAAACAACAAACCGGGGGAGTATTTGTCTGGGATGCGGCTTTATTTATTTTTAATAAGCAGCATGTGTTTAGGCCAGTAAAATGTGTGGAGCAGATCTATAATTGGGAGAAAATGTATTGTGCTGAGTCATTTGTGTGGCCACAGGGAGGGCCGGGTCCATCTCGTTTTAATGACTATGGCGATGTGAGAGTAACGACAGCACTGAATGAGGCATTTGTTTACCTATTTAAACATTCTTTCTTTTTCATTATCTACTTTTTTTCTTTGTTTGATGTCTCACTTTTGACAGAGAACAGGTAAGGCAATTATTTTATATCGCACACTGGGCTTTTGATTTGGCATTAAAGGTGATTTTGTTATTTATGTATGCCTGAAGCAGTTAGATATTACCATAGAATTATAAAACGATTTTAAATTATAAGCAGACAGATCTACTTTACACCCACACACCGTGGCTTATTATTTTTTTATATATTTATTTATTTATTTTGTTTGCTTTTTATGCCTTTAATGAATAAGTGAAGAGTGAAGAAAGACAAGAAAGTTGTGGGAAAAGAAGGGGAATGGAATCTGGAACTGACATACTATGCATCCGAAATCGCATATTGTATAGTAGGTAGCGTCTGGAAACTGTTCTATGTAGTGTGATTGTGTGTAGTATGAATGAAATTTGAACACACTACATCCATGGCCATGTTGTCATTGTCATGTGACCTACGTGACACACGCGTCGCTTCACTTCCATTCACAAATCATCTCCTGTGGCTTTATGGGATAGTAAAGTATCTATCGATTGCACCCTTCAGAATCTCAGAGGAAGTAGTAGGTCATCTGGGTACTTTTCGCCTACTTGTTTATGTATGCTATGAATTTGGACATACCAATCGGCTCACATACTGTTTTTCACATATTGTATATATGGAAGTAGACGTATTTGGGCTCAGTGATAGTGCTTATTTATTTAAAAGTGGTTTTAGAAAGACCAAAATCCATTGTAGAGGCAGTCTCTACAGCGCAGGCAGCCTGGTGGGACCCTGTGGTGCTGGAGGACGCCTCAATAGGCCTTTTGGTTGACAGTTTCCCCCATTAATGAATTAAGCTGTATTGATTTAGGAGAAAATGTAAAAATGTCATTTGCAGAAAATTAAAATTAATGAGGGCTGATGGTAGGACTGCGGAAAGAACAGGAGAAAGCGAGAGAACGCCTTAAAGATGAATTGTTTTCTTCTCTGGTGTGACATATTTATATAATTGGGATGTTCAAATGTTAATCACACTGACAATCACCCAAACCAGAGCCCAGCAAAAGGGCTTATTTTTTTTAAAGTTTCAAATGTTTGAATGGCTTCATGTTGCTCTCATTTGACGATAAAACATTTGCTCTTTGCCAATTTTTTGGTGATTTCTTGAAGAAACCGAACGGAGAGGGTAATCTGTGCGGCTGAACTGCAATTGTGTTATTTTTAAGATGTTTTCTTCTCTTCTTCATTCTGGAGGTTTTCACCAGCTCTGGCAAAGTAAACTCATTTTGACTGGCAGCTACAAACAGCTCAGAGTCAGGAATTAACCTTTTTATTAAGCATTGATATTTGCCCCCAGGAATTGATTTACATTTGTTGGATTTTTTTTTTTTTTCTATCAACATAAATATGCATAGCTGTCAAGTATGTAAATAATTAAAGAATGGTCTACTCTGCCAACAACAGAGTTTAAGGACAGTGTGACACTTGTTTGTTTGACTAACAGTATTTTCCGTAATATATGTATATTTATAGTCAATATAGTTTAAAATAGATGGTTTTTTTTTGTTTTGTTTTTTCAGTTCTGAATCATATAGGGTGCATTCAGGTAAATTGGGGCTCTTTTTTTCCCATTATGATGAGACAGACTAAATCCAGAAGAACTGTGGCAACATCTCCAAGAAACCTTCTTGCAATGCTACATGAAAAACTATACGCAAGTGTATCTGGGACAAAAGCTGTTTTAAACGCAAAGGGTGTTCACTCCAAATAATGATTTGATTTAGTTAAACTATTTACTGATAAATAAAATCTATTTATGACATTATTTTTGAAAGCATTCTCACTTTACAGCATTTTTACACAAGTTTCTTCAAGCGTCTTGGAGACGTTGCCGCAGTTCTTCTGGATTTAGTCTGTCTCAGTTTTTGAGATCAGATCTCCATGTGGAGCATACCGGCTGTTGTCAGACTCCTTGTGCATACAAAAATCTCACTGGATTATTACAATTAATAGCAAAATGAATGTTTGGAAATGTTGAACTGATATTTCCTTCAGACATACTACAGCAAAATATATAAATAACCTTTTTTTGTGAAAATAGAAACGTGCCTTAGACTTTTGCACAGTACTGTATATAAAACATCCACCTTTTTACTTTTTATTTCTAAGCTTAGCGCTGTGCATTTAGTAAGTGGCCTTATTGTAAAGGAGAGATGTAATGATGCTTTTAATGTTTGGACAAATTGAGAAATATGCTTTTTTGCCAGAGTGGGTTCATGCTGGTGCCTGGAAGATTGATGGAGAACTCAACACCATGTCTAGGTGATGATATCTCTGAGAATGATGCAACATAGTGACATGCCCCTGCTTTATATTTTGAGGTGTGCTCATCTTTTTGGGCAGTAAAACAGAATAGTGTCAATAAGTTACAGTATGTCTCTCTTGACCCTACATGAAAAGGCAGTCTCAATTTTGAGGCACACTTTTGAAGTCTTAGATACCCCATCTTTTACAGTATACTGGAAGGTCTGCCCACACCTTCAGTGTTCCTTATTTGTCTCGCCAGTCTCTCACTGAATCTATTTGGAATGGCTTCCTGCTTTGATACGCTTCCATGAGCCATCCTGGTTTTTCGGCCTGGCTTGATGATCTGTCTGGCTAATCTGAGGCTCTACTCTCTTGTCTCGAGGTGTTATGTGGTGGATCCAGAGCACCAGGCTCATTTATCCGCCAGATCGCTAGCACTGACTCTGGATCAGCTAAGGCTTTCGGGAAGCTGCACATATGAGCAGCGCCATGCTGTAGGGTTTGGAGGATCACCGCGAAATGGGATGGAGGAGCTGTCGTTCTTGTCAAAGACAATAAGTCACTCTGCCAAGAGGAGAGAGAGAGAGAGAAAGGGAAATGGAGGGAAAACGAGAGCTGTGCTCGCTCGACTAGCGCTGGGGAAATAAATAGTATTGCTAATGACACCCATATCCACATTATGACTGTGATTAGGAGCCATTTGTTTGCTTTATCATGAAGTCCTAAAGTCTCGCAGGCCGTAATGACTTTTAGAAATGCTAGAGCAGAATAAGAAGACCTTCTTTTCCCAGAGCTGTGCAATAGCGGGTGAGAGGACCAAAATTACAGACTATAAAACAGGCAAGGGAAATTCTACGAGCTGATTGGTGGAGGCCAGCAGGCTTGTGGACTGTATGATTATAACCTGGAAAATCCATGTACATTCAAGTGAAGATTTTAAAAACACATCTGAGAAAGACAGTGGGCTTACAGTATGTTACAATAAAGATGCAGCGATGTTTATCTGATGTTGTAAGGAGCACATTCAAAAAAAAAAAAAAAAAAAAAAAAAAAAAAATATATATATATATATATACTGTATGTGTGTGTGTGTGTGTGTGTGTGTGTGTGTGTGTATATGTATATGTATGTGATTGAGAACTGCTATGAAAGTGTGAGTTGTTGGTTTTTACTTTTAAATGAGCAGTGCTCATGTATATTTAATACAATTATAGTTTATTGTGATTTCTGTTTTTCTGTCCCCCAAAATTTAAGACCTCTTAAAATGATATTTAGGCGTTTGTGATAACATTTAAGGTATTTAGGACTTTTTATGACCTTACATTTCTGAATTTGTTATCCGCATTTGCTCCTAAATTCATTTTACAGTTTGCACACATATATTTTAGTCGCAAATGCGAGTAAAATGCCATCACTGTCGATCCCTGTAATGTCGTTGGCAACTTATAAATATCACACAGGTAGTGAAGGTAATTTTTTACAGTTTTTATTTTTATTTTTATTTTTTTTATGTTTGAGGACAATGATAAGCATGCTGATGAAAACAATGGTAATGATGGCATGATTGATGATAATTACAATAACTGTAAACGGTAAAGAGCATCATTATGTCAATTACAAAATCATGTCCAGGTTATTGGAGTGGCGGTCACATAAATAAAAATATGAATGCACAGAGGAGATGCCCCGACTAATATCCTTTCAGCATTTCCTGTGCTTGTTTCAGCTCAACTCTCAAGAGACGCCATTATCAATCATTAAAAAATGGCAGACTGGTTGGCACCTGATGCTTGCCGTGCAGATAAACAAACACGAGGGGGGGAGAGAGGTTGGTGGCTGCCCACGTTTTCTGTTTTCTTTCACCCCCACATTTGTAAGACATCTGTTGATATGCGGCACATAATTGATAGGAGGCTGGTGAAGGATCTTGGGAAGGCTAATTATTGTTTGCTTTGTTACTTTTAAACTCAATGTTCCCCATATAATCCTCAGTTTCTCACGGCCACCTGGAGACCCCACAGTTCCTCTGACATTCAAAACGCACCCGACTGTTTAAAACACGACAGGATGCTCTTCGCTCCTGTCATGTTGCTTTGGCTCAGTGTAGCTCCACATTGAAATATACATAACATATAATTTGCAGTACCAGCACAAAGCAGCAAAACTGCTTGTATATAATTTACTTTAAGTCGATACAGCCTCAATTGATTTTGAAAATGATCAAGAAGAGACACTGATGCATGCAGAGCATCTACTCTTATGAACATGCAATGCTTGAGTAAATGAATAGTAAAACATATTTGACAAATAAATTCCAGATTTATGGAAGCCACATTGGACCTTTGAGAATTGAACCCTGCAATACTCCTGACATTAATGCTGCCCAGAGGTACTCCTTACGCAGAATAGTACCTGTACGATCTTTTTGATAGCATGAATTCATATTGTCAAACATGACCTTTTATGTTGTCAGGTACATGGCAAGGAGAGGACGCTGGAGGTTTATGTAAGATCTTGTATGGTATTAAAAACAAGAGGTAATGTTGAACATAGACTACCTCTGTGAAAAGTGCTGTCAGAAATAAACGTGTTTAGCTGAGGCTGCACATCATGGGCATATGCTTCAGCTCAACATCTGAACTGACATTGTGAATATGACAAGCCCTCACAGTGTTATACATAACACATTCATTGGTTTTGGATGCCGTTAACATGGTGTAATTCGGTGTTATATCACCCTTCATAAAAGTACTGCGTTCAGCCAGCAGTTGTTGCTCCTTTTTTTGCTGCAGGTGATCAGTCGATATCGACTATGATTACATGACCCAGGTGTCACATAAGGGCTCTAGGTGACAGTTTATGACAGTAAGGTCCTGAGAGTTTGCGGGTGGCTGTAGAGTGAGCCCCTCCCATATATGAGGAATCGGCTGTCATTCAGGCTCAGCGTATTGATTTGGAGGCCCTCGGATCAAGATTTATGAGATCTATCCATCTCCCACTTGATGTGGAAGTTGTCATCACTCGGTCAAAGTTCTGCCCACTCCATTGCTGTGATTTGCGACCAATGAGTTGTCGCATCATCAACTTGGAGGCAGAGCAGTGAAATCAAGCATATTCGACTCCTTGGAGATATACTGCTGTCATGGTTAAAGTGTAGAGATCAGAAGAGCTGACACAACTGTTTAAGATAACAACTTAAATTTCTTATACATTACACACACACACACAGTGTAATTAATGTCTCCAGTGTCACATGATCATTCAGAAATATACAGTATTTACATAACTCATCTAACCTAATATTGACTCAATAAAATGAATCTGCATTTTTGAATAACTCAATTTGGTTGAGTGAATGATTAAATGACTCACTCATTAAGGCTAGCTTGATTTGTTCCTGAATGAATCAGTGTTCAATCCAGCTGAGTAAACAATTCATTGATTCACTCATAAAGACACTTGCCCGCCATTAATTACAGGTGCAACAATGTAACCTACAGAAAGTATTACCTATCTTTATGAGGCTTTTGTGGTTCTTATTTCAGTTTTAAAGCTTCTGGTCTTTATTCAATTTAACTGTATGAAAACCATCCAACAAGAATCTTATTTTGTGTCATATATATTTGGATTGACATGAGGCTAAGCAAATGATTATATAAATTATATTTTGGAGGGGAACCATACTTATTATCTAACAATGGTGACCAATAGGTAGATTTGAGGATGAAGGTATGGATGTTAAAAACTATGGCCTGTTACATGATCAATGAAGTTTGGATAGACGTTCCATGGAATTCATGAAGTGAAACTGAACTCTATACAGCCGACAACTAAGTCTGCATTGATTTATGATTAATTGATTGCATGCTTTCCAGGAGTACAGTGCCAGGCCTCCATCTGCAGGTTTGGCGCCAGAGACTAATAGCTTCCCTCAACTCCGATGAAGGGAAAAGTTTTTCACTGTGTTGCTATCACCTTGATTAAATCTCCCATTTGAAAAAAAAAAGCTCTCGGTGGCATTGCGATATGGAAGCAGAGAACAAAATGAAAGGTTCCCATTTCTCACAGATGATTACATTATTGAACCTGGCAAGGCTTGACCATCACCAGCCTTGCCTTCTTGAACTCTTATCTCTGTCGGTCTCACTCTCTCTCTCTCGCTCATAAAAGATGAGTAATAAAACCCATCTCGCTTGCCATTCATCGCTTAACACACATAAATAAATCAGCACAATGAAAACCAATAAATGTTTGGGGTAATCAGCGGCCTTTCCGGTAAACATCGCAAATTGATGCCGGCTCATTTTTATTCCTCTGTGGACCTGAGCGATACATTCACTGCCGGAAGGGAGAGGCAGCGCTGATGAGACCAAGATGCATTTGGCACTCGACTGCCGGCAGTGTACTCGGCGATACAAAAGACTGATAAGTGGATTACTTTCCTAGACCTGAGACTCTGTGTGTCAATAGAACTTTACAGTAAAACGTGGATGGATGGGAGGCCCTTGAGTGCGTTCTGCCGTTATGTATGAATGTAAGGAGGTTTTTGTGTTATATATGTAGCGCTCAGGTTTTGCTCAGACTTTTTTTGCAGAATTGATTTCATGCAGTTTCACACACACCTGTAAAACAAGCAGGTATTACCCGCCTGTGGCAACTTTATATAGTTAAGTTAGACCTTCATGTTCTGTTTGGACTCTCAGAGACCCCATGGCCTTTTTCATAAAAAAATTAAAATTGTATCTCAAATTGTATCTCAATTTGAAATATCAATTTAAAAAAAATATCAATTTCAATTCATATATATTGCATTGAAAATGAAATTGAAGTGAAATTGCATTTTCAATGTTGATACTTCAGGATTTTTCTTAATCTGATGACATCTGACCTATATGACCTATATGACCTCAGATGTAAAACATTATGCATACATTTTGAATTATGATTTATATATGTATAAATATGTAGTCAATTTATCACTATCATTATATTGTCATTCTGTTTCTAACAATATTGAATTGATCATTTTACATCTATCATTATTGCTATTATTAAAATAAACATTTGAATATATAAAACAAATGCGTTTGTTATGCAATATATAAATATTTGTATTTTTTAATTAAATACGTACTTTATTTTAATATTTATTTATTTAATGATGCATATATATATATATATATATATATATATATATATATATACAAATTTGTTTATTATGCATTATTTATTTGTTTGGATTTTTTTTTTTATTATTTAACAAATACTTTATCTATTTATTATGAATGTATAAAACAACTAATGTGTTTATTATGCATTATATATTTGATTGGATTTTTAAATTAAGCAAGTACTTTATTTATTTATTTTACTTCCATATCAATATACATTTATTTAAAAATAAATAATGCATTCATTTATGCATTACATATTTGTTTGTTTTGTGTTTGTTTTTTAATTAATCAATAAATATGGCATTCAATGGGCATCATTTTATTTTATTTTTTACATTTATTTATTCATTCATTTCATTACAGTTCAATTAATAAAGAAGCAAGTGGAAAATCCGAATCTGGCATTTTTCAGTGTGGTAAACCTTCAAAACCCGTCAACTGTGAAGTTAACCCTGCATAAGAGATTGCAAATCATCAGAATTTATTTTGCTTATGAACGCGCTGCACATTTTATTGTTTTGAACTGTAATGTGCATTATATTGTGAGGTAGTGTAGTTGTAAACGTATTAAACCTTTGCAAAAGTGATAATGTTTTTTTAATCAAATCCGCATTGTCTGTTTCTTTTTATTGCACCTTTTCAAAAAACATTTCTCATGACAGCATCCTGTCAGCTCAGGTCAGCGCTAAATGAAGTCCGGGTCGTAACTGGTGAATCTAAAACCGCTCTCTGCGGACACCAGAGGAATATGTAATAATTCACCACTGCAGTGCAGTACCGCTGGGTGCATTAACCTTCCAATAGATGAGCAGAGAGTCCTGGGAGACCCAGCTGAGCTTCTGGCCCATCTCTAGTCCGGAGAGATGGAGTCATCCTCACCCTCCGTGCCGACCAGCATCTGCATAAACAAGCACATAAGCTTCCTCTCTTTGAGTTTATTAGAGTTCTGAAATCTCAAATGTCTCGCCCTCCTGCAGAAGTATGTCTGGTGTCTGGCCTCCGTTCCCCTGAGACTGCACTTTGAAGACTCCTCACCTTTATTAGCCGATGGCTCAAGTGCCAGCTTTTAATGAGAGAGGGGGAAAGACAAAGAGAGAAGAGCACACATACGAAATAAAGCATGACAACAGATGAAGACAGGGCGCAAACTAGGTTGCATCCTTCTCCCACTCACCCTCTTTTTGACAAATGTAATTTATGCATCCAGTTATTATAAATAGCATATTGATACCACCGCGCTATTCCTGGCCTGTTTGTGAAGCCGCGTGGCTGTCACAGTAAGTAGGCCGGCCACTGTACATGAGCGGCGGAGAGATTCAGCTCAGGGACAGAGACATACCAACATTTCCCTGCCTTCATCTAAAGAGACCTCCACTGTCCCATTTTTCCCAGGTCTTCCAGGGATTAAGGAAGAGATAGTTTTGACATGTGACCTACTGGTTTGGTTTGCTTCTAGTAGAGGATTGGGAATTTAAACCATGGAAATGGTTTCTGTGTTTTTTTTGTTGTTTTTTTTTTTGATCTGGATCAATTTAATATCAACGTTTGGTCTGTTTAGCTCGTTTGAAAGCAGTTGGAAAAGGTTTTTTGGGATGCAGCTTATGGTCATTTTACGAATTATTTGAATTTGTGAATTGCCTGAAAAATCCCTTGTCCCTTTCATCCCATATACCGCTTTTGTCATTCATACATTCATTTATTCATTCATTCATTCATTCATTATATATGTATTATTAATTGATAATATAATTAATACAACAATGATATTTGTCCCTTGGTTTCTTATATTTGAAGGTCCAGCTTCCAAGGTCCAGGTCCAGGCTCACACACACACACACACACACACACACACACACACACACACACACACACACACACACACACACACACACACACGCACTCAATCACACACACTTATCTAAATGGGGACATTCCATAGACGTAATGGTTTTTATACTGTACAAACTATCTCTCCCCTTACACTAAACCTACACCTAAACCTACACATCACAGAAAACGTACAGCAAAAAAACCTTAAAGGGGTCATATAATGCCATTTTTGTTGCTAATATGATTCTTTAGGGTCTAAATTAAAAGTTTGCAATATACTTTAATTAAAAGTTCTCATTAGTATTGTAAGAAAACACTCATTTTACCTGGTCAAAAACAGCTCCGTTTAAGTGCATGTGTCTTAAATGATAATGAGCTTTGCTCACCCTGCCCTTCTGTTCTGTGGGGCATTTTGACACATGGCAGCGGGAGTCTCTGAGGACACTGTGCAACCGTATCAATTTGAATCGGAGTCGGAAAACAGGACGTTTCTGAATGGTTAGTTAACGTAATGTCACTCTGATATATCTTTGTGTGTACTGGCAGGGTAGAGTAGTGAGATACGAACGCTATATATTTACTGATACTTCGTTCATTGACAGATTGATGTTACAGCTAATGGTCATGAAAAACTTGTTTTCGGTAAATGAAGGCTTGTCAGTGATGCGTAACGTTATCTATGCAGTGTTGGTACAACTGTCAGGGCTGAAGCACAAAAATTTTACTGATCTGTTTAAAAAATAACGAGTCTGTGAGACTATGAATGTCATTAGGCACATAAACAACACATACTCAGACAGGAGCTAATACCTTTTTCAATGTTCTCGTTTATAAAGCAGTCTGGTGAAATGATTCGCGCAAACATGAAAGCATTGACGACGTTGATCGTGGGGAATATTCCCGCGCGGACTATGATGATTGACAGCTAGCTCACGAGCGAGGGCGGTCTGTGTTGAAACGCTGCTGTCAATCAACAATCGTGGGAGTGGCGTCGATTTTGTGATGTCACAAAATCGAACGGCTTGATTTGAGAGAGGGGAAAACGTATAAGAAGATTAAAAAAAGACCACTGGATGGATTTTTATCATTTTATGATGGTTGTGTACAGGCACTGCCAACACACATTTCAGTACAATCAACTTGTAAAAGTGCATGTACCATTATATGACCCCTTTAAATAACTTTATTTTTATACAAGATTTACAAATGAGGACATCCCTAAAGGGAGGTTTTTGGAGATTGTGTCAGGTTTTCATCATTTCTGGATACAAATTTGTCCCCAAAATATAGTAGGTAAGTAGGTACACACACACACGCTTACATTTTTGGCATCATCAAGTCATTAAAAATGATTTTATGTTTTTATATAAATTATTTTTGGTTGAGGATGAGTTTTTTCTATTTTTTTTTTTTTTTTTGAATGATGTTCTTGACCCATCTCTTGCAAGTGACGTTCTCTACATGTGTGAAAATACTTCAGAAACTAGCATCTTCTCCTTCTTAGTCATTACCTGGCTATGGTGGTAAACAGCAGTACTAGGGTATTAGGTGGTACTCACTTTGATGATGCAAACTGCAGTTCTGACTCAAAAGTGCTAGTGAAAAGAGACCTGTGGTTGCAGGGGATGAGGGTGGAATTGAGCTCCAGTTTGGACCAAGTAATCGAAAACAGCCTAATAGTCACCAAAATGTGTACCGGACTGCACCGGCTCGTTCTCAACAGATCAATAGAAATGAAATGCATTGACTCGGTGGAGGCAGTGAAAGCTTATTCCTGAAAGTGCAGTGCAGTGAAAGGTGTGAGAGAGAGAAATGAAGAGAGATGGAATGTCTTGCAGGGAAAAGAAAGAGTGAGAGAGATGTAGATGTTTTTTAATGAATGTCTTGGATAGTAGCAATAGAAAATGCTGTGATTGCCGCTGCATGAAGGTTCCTTCTCTGCCATTTCTAATTAAGGATCCCTTAAAGGAGAGAGAGAGTAGTGCTCGTGCTGGAGGTGAGTAATTAAGCTGACTTGATCTGAGGGTCTGAATTCATATGTTACAAAAACTCTGTGAGGGGTTACAGCTTGAAACCACTTTAAAAATAACAGCGTGTAGTTGCTTTTCTTCTGCTTTTGTGTTCAGAGTCTGAAGAAAAGCAACTACACGCTGTTACATATATACTGTACACTCACCTAAAGGATTATTAGGAACACCATACTAATACTGTGTTTGACCCCCTTTCGCCTTCAGAACTGCCTTAATTCTATGTGGCATTGATTCAACAAGGTGCTGAAAGCATTCTTTAGAAATGTTGGCCCATATTGATAGGATAGCATCTTGGAGTTGATGGAGATTTGTGGGATGCACATCCAGGGCACGAAGCTCCCGTTCCACCACATCCCAAAGATGCTCTATTGGGTTGAGATCTGGTGACTGTGGGGGCCATTTTAGTACAGTGAACTCATTGTCATGTTCAAGAAACCAATTTGAAATGATTCGAGCTTTGTGACATGGTGCATTATCCTGCTGGAAGTAGCCATCAGAGGATGGGTACATGGTGGTCATAAAGGGATGGACATGGTCAGAAACAATGCTCAGGTAGGCCGTGGCATTTAAACGATGCCCAATTGGCACTAAGGGGCCTAAAGTGTGCCAAAAAAACATCCCCCACACCATTACACCACCACCACCAGCCTGCACAGTGGTAACAAGGCATGATGGATCCATGTTCTCATTCTGTTTACGCCAAATTCTGACTCTATACCATCTGAATGTCTCAACAGAAATCAAGACTCATCAGACCAGGCAACATTTTTCCAGTCTTCAACTGTCCAATTTTGGTGAGCTTGTGCAAATTGTAGCCTCTTTTTCCTATTTGTAGTGGAGATGAGTGGTACCCGGTGGGGTCTTCTGCTGTTGTAGCCCATCCGCCTCAAGGTTGAGCGTCTTCACAAATGCTTTGCTGCATACCTCGGTTGTAACGAGTGGTTATTTCCGTCAAAGTTGCTCTTCTATCTGCTTGAATCATTCGGCCTATTCTCCTCTGACCTCTAGCATCAACAAGGCATTTTCGCCCACAGGACTGCCGCATACTGGATGTTTTCCCTTTTCACACCCTTCTTTGTTAACCCGAGAAATGGTTGTGCGTGAAAATCCCAGTAACTGAGCAGATTGTGAAATACTCAGACCGGCCCGTCTGGCACCAACAACCATGCCACGCTCAAAATTGCTTAAATCACCTTTCTTTCCCATTCTGACATTCAGTTTGGAGTTCAGGAGATTGTCTTGACCAGGACCACACCCCTAAATGCATTGAAGCAGCTGCCATGTGATTGGTTGATTAGATAATTGCATTAATGAGAAATTGAACAGGTGTTCCTAATAATCCTTTAGGTGAGTGTATATATATATATATATATATATATATATATATATATATATATATATATATATATATATATATATATATATATATATATTTTTTTTTTTTTTTGTGATCAGATGTAGCACATGTATGGAAATATGATAATATATTGTAATTATAATTTAAATCGGACTATTTTTCAAATTGTATTTCATAAACCAACATCTCAGGAAAACGTTATGGGGTTTCAAATAAAAAAAAATACTTTCTGTTACAAAATAGGGTATTGATTTCATACATGTCCACTGTAGAGGACATCAGGACTTAAATCATGTTTATCAGGCATTTTGGGAGACACAACGAGTGAATATGGAAATAAATTATACATCAATATTCCTATGAAATATTAGATATTATTATTAAAATGTTGCTAATTATTACACTTCTTTTTTTCATTAAATGTTGCTCCAAGGGAATATTAATTTATGGCCATTTTTTACACATTTTCTGGTGTATCAATTCATTCCGTTATATCTTTCATAACATAGTTGAGAATTATCTTTATACACATTTTGGTTAAAAGAAATCCTGAAACCCCAAAGTTTATTGGTGATTTAAGAAAAAAATCCCTTTGTTTTTGCCTATACATATAATTTCATGTCATTTTATTTTTTTAGTAGTCCTGGTGTCCACTACAGAGGACATAGCATAACATATGAATAAAATATCATTTTTTACCATTTGTTTCTATGCTCTAAAAAAAAAAAAAATTCAAAAAACTTTTTTTTCTGGGTCTCAGGAGGATAGGATCTGGAAATTTCACGCGCAGCTTCAAGCTTGCATAAATATGTAAAGACATTTGCAATAACCGCAAGACCACATAGCTTCAACTCAAAATGCACAACAAATACCAGAGCCAGAGGATGTAGAATGTTGTGACTGATGAATGTTAGAAATATTTGCCAATTGAAATGTTTCAGAGCTCTGTCATTGATCTTGCTATTTTACCAATAAACAAACATGGATATTGGTAAAATATAGTTGCTTTTAAAAGTTTACATGAGACTTTAACATGAGAATGTTTTTTTTTTTTTTGCTCAACAGAGGAGTTTTGGCAAAAATATTTCCCCACCATGAGCTCTTTCAGTTCTGCTGTGAATAGATCAGTCTCCACATTCTGGGTCACTTCAAAGTATCTCAGTCACTCAGTGTATCTGTTTTCTACAGTGGGAAGTCTTAGAGGTTTTGTCTATCTGGTTTTGAGCTGGAATTTGTCTTGTCAGAGGGATATCAGTGGCAGCATGTGCTACCATGCCAGACCACTGTGGGACGAACAGCAACTCCAGCTGTTTTGTAAAAAGACACAGTAAAACTGTATTCAAATTTACACCAAAAATCCATTCCACCGTACACACTCATACATGCACATTTAGCACATCACACTCAAATGCTTCATTCTTTTCTGTTTTTGTGTATTAATCCTAAGATTTACTCCTCTTCCGAGCATTCCCAGCCTTTAGGAAATATTTGTTCTTGCGCTTTTTATGTGGTTGCACACATTCAGTTAGTCTGTGACCATTTGGAGGAGTTTTAGGGTATTTACTCAAAGGCTTCTGTGGCCTCACCGCTAGGATTTGAGGAAAAAGATGTTCTCTTTTTTTTCTGTCATAAAAATCAGCTAGACTACATTCACATTCTTGTTTAGAGTGCTAAATAAGTGCTTAATATGTAAGACATGAGACTTGTGCTTTGTGGGTCATTCTCTGATATCAATAACTAATGTAGCAGGTCACCTCTCTCAGGTAATGGCACTTGATCTTTTGCTCTCACAGGTCTCTATAGAATATGGACAAAAAATAGAGGTCAGCTATGACTTGATTTCTTATGATTGTGACTTCAGGTCTCACGACTGATATTTTATTGCTCATAATTTTGATTTTATATCTTACAGTGTGACTTTCTATCAGTTTTTGGCTTTTTCAGATTATATACTTCATCATTTATCTGCTTTAATTTTCACTCTGAGATGGTAACAAGCTTACATGAAACTGCATAGAGGAAAATAAACAAGAAAAATGTATTTGTGTACAGAGGATTTGCACAAGGGACCTGTTTAGTGTACGGTGTAATTAACATTAGCAGCAGCTGCAGAAAATCTAGCTTCAGGCAATAGGCAATAAGCCCTGCATATAACTGCCCACAGCCTGAACATGTCACCTGCATGTTTAACACATGTATATAGAGTGTTGCATAATGGAACTGCACCAAAGGCACTACAGCTTTCTGAGACAATAGCTCCTGTCTAAAACAACCTTCTAAAGCAGCATCCTTAATTAAATGAAACCTCATAAATGACTGCATTAGAGTGCTCTACATAGGCAACAACTGCACGTGCAACACAAATAGTGAAGAGTCTTGACTCACAGTTTGAGATTGACGTAGTACTCCCTACATTATGGGGACCAAATGTCCCCACTAGAATAGGAATAGCAGTAAAAATGCAGAAAGTTTTCTGCGGTTAGAGAAGGGAGTTGAATATACAGTTTGTACAGTATAAAAATCATTAAGTTTTTAGGAAGTCCACATAAAACTTGGAAACGTGTGTGTGTGTGTACAGGTTTATATTACATTGTGGGAACCAAATGTCCCCACAAGGATAGTAAAACCTGAGATCACCTACATTGTGGTGACCAGCCAGCGGTCCCAACGAGGGAAAAGGGTTAATAAACATACTAAATTATATATTTTTTTGAAAATGTAAAAATTCTGAAAGTTGTGTGTGATGGGTAGGTTTAGGGGTAGGGTTAGTGTAAGGGGACAGAATATACAGTTTGTACGGTATAAAAATCATTATGCCTATGGAGAGTCCCCACAAATATAGCGAACCAGACATGTGTGCGTGCGTGTGTGTGTGTGTGTGTGTCCTAGTAAACCCTACATTATTGGGACAATTGTCCCCACTAAGATACTAAATATCTTAGTTTTAATACTAAATAACATTGGACATTCCTAAAAGACATTCATTTTCTTCAAGTTGTGTTATTCATTAATTATGCATCTTTTTTTAATGAATAAAAGTATAATAATTTGAATATTTATAGATAGACTATATAAATAAATATTGTAAGAATAGCAATGAAAAAGCTCAGCTGTCAAATCAGTGAAGATCAATGGCTCTCCGTTCACGTCCTAACCTGAACACACACACACACACACACACACACACACACAATGGCTATGACACGTTGAGTTTACGCTTTGAGTCAGACCTCTGGCCCTTCGTGAAGCATCTTACTTCTGTCATTGTTCCCCAGTGGCGGCTGTTGTTGTAACGTCTGTGGCCTTGACCATGCAAAAGAGTGGCGCTATTCATAGCCTGTCTGAGCCCCGGGTTGATGCATGAGATTCTGTCAGAGATTGACATGGGAGAAAAGACGAAAAGCTGGTTCCATGTGTGTCATTCTGAAGTCACTGTTTGTGTTAGAGACTTTGGGGTTTTATGATGTAGATCCAAACAGCTGCAGGCGACAGAATGGAGAGAAAGGGTCAAACAATGACAAATAAGTGCATTGTCTGATTTTGTGTGAGTTTATTGTGCGTGTGAGAGAGAGATTGAGAAAGTTTGCTGTGCAATTAGTTGCTGTGAAAATGTTGTTTTCAAAACTGCTGGGTTTTTTCCTCTTCTGTGGAAAACAACAGGCGAATATTTCAAGAATATTCCTGTCCACTTTTGTGCTATATACTCCAAGTCTTGTTTTCACCGAAGAAAGAAGTACATTTTTTGAATGACATGAGAGTGAACAAATGATGACATAATATTTATTTTTGGATGAACTATCCATTTAACCTCTACTTTCAAGACAAAGATTAATTTTCATACATTCAGATATGTCTTCATTATCTCAGAGGGCTCCTCCGGTTTGTCCTAACTGACTGTGGCACCAGGCCGTGCGATCAGTGCAGGGCCTGAATGTTTTTAAGTGTTTTCAGACACTCTACATCACTTCCCGTTGCCTTTGGCTGAAACATCAGCCACTGTTTCCACCCACACACCCTCATCCGTCTGAGGCCATGAATTATTAACCATATATTGTCCATGACATTATCTGCAGTCAGTGTGCAATTATTTCTCCCCCCTGCTCACAGCTGGGTGTGAGCCCAGACCCATGGTGATGCCACTGCTTTACTATCGTATGTGTGTTTAAAGAGAGAGAGAGTTGTTAAAGGGATAGTTCACCCAAATGTCATCATTAATTCACCTTCTATCTATCTATCTATCTATCTATCTATCTATCTATCTATCTATCTATCTATCTATCTATCTATCTATCTATCTATCTATCTATCTATCTATCTATCTATCTATCTATCTATCTATCTATCTATCTATCTATCTATCTATCTATCTATCTATCTATCTATCTATCTATCTGTCTGTCTGTCTTTTTTTCTTTCTGTCTTTCTGTCTGTCTATCTATATTTCTGTTCATTTGTTTGTTTGGACAATCATTCATTTGATCATTCTTGTCTGCCTGTCTGTCCGTCCATCCATCCATCCATCCATCCATCCATCCATCCATCCATCCATCCATCCATCCATCCATCCATCCATCCATCCATCCATCCATCCATCCATCCATCCATCCATCCATCCATCCATCCATCCATCCATCCATCCGTTTCCAAATGGACAAAGAAAAACTATCAATATTTCCTAAGCGTAGTCCAATATGTGCAAATGCAGTGGAGGACATGATTAATAAATAATTATTTTTATATGAAAAAAAGTTATACAGAAAAAGAAAAAGAAAACACAAAAAAGTGTCTTAAAAAGAATCCATTTGAATATATGCAACTGCAAATGCAGTGAAGGAAAGCATTATAAGCGAGTAATGACTTTGGTCATTTGTTTTGCTCCTCAAATATATAGACTTGAAATACACTGCATGAGTCAAATGGACTGCTTTAATGGTGTTTTTTTTTTTTTTTTTAGCAACTCAAATGTTCTTCAGAGTATCTTCTTTTATATTCAACAAAATAAATGCAATAATTTTCATTTCTGTTCAATGTAACATGTAGTTTTTAATTTCAGTCTGGGCTATGTCCTCTGTGTACACCACTACTCAACTCAAGCAGCCAGGGAAGCCTTTTAATGTGACACCAGCAGGCATTATACAATCTGCGTGTAATAACACCACACAGTGATTTAATAGCGTGCTGGGGCTCCGTTTAAAGTAAAAAGTCTTCCCATGTACATTTAAAGACTTGAGGTCTCTTAGTAGGTACATGAAAGACATTGTGATGGCTGTTTGAGATCATATTGAGGCCTGTAGCTTCACTGAAGCTGTCATGTTGATCATGTGACTGGTTTATTTACTCATTAGTGTCTGAATGGGCACCAGCACAATACATGAGCTTGTTAGAGAGTTACAAAACAGCTGAATGAAGTTTACATTTGAGGAGTACAGACTAAAAATATGAAAAAGAGATCAGAAAGAAAATAATAAGGCATGTCATTCCTTGTGGGCGGAGCTCAGTTTCATGATTCATCCTGCAGATTTGTGTTACGCTATTGGATAGATGTAGAAAATGTATAGACCCCTTTTGCGCCGACGTCACAGTTACGTTACGGCACTAGCTGGAGGCAAAACAAACGGAAAACTGGAGGCGGCCAATACAAACCAGCACAGATTCGGCTACATAATAAGGAGCTTAAATTATTATTTTTATTATTAAAAGTCATCTTGTTGTGTTCTTGGGTGCAAGAATCGATGAAAAATGAGTATGCTGTATCTGGAATTTTTATTTCTAGAAAATATTCATATCATTAAAATTGCACCGTAGTGTCACTCTTTACATTGTCGTCTTGGCGCTGGCTAGGCAGAACTGCGGATTGAACCACTCAAGTCTTTACATGACCATTCAGCACATAGTTATATTATAGGCATCTAAATATATTTATATGTCCTCAGTTTCTCTTCACCCTCGGTTTCTCTATCGGGTAAGTGTAGAAGTCAGGCCACTCAACCGGAGGTAGCGTTAACGTTAATCCTGTTAGTTCGTCCATTGACTGAGCGTGTACGGTCATCTGGTTCCGTCCGTTAAAATTAACTTTTGCAAATAACAATCGCGGTCCTGGACAGTGAGTGACCTTGCACATTAAGACAAAATCGGATTTTCTCCAGTCATTGTTAAAAAACAAGCTAACAAAACTTGCAAACTAACGTTAGTGAAGCGGCCAGAGGGATCTTTCCGCCTCCAGCTAAGCTCCGCCCACACAAATACGTCACCGTGTTTACCAACTGTAAAAGGGTCTATAGTAAGTATTGTTTACTATTGACATTTTTAATGTAAATCTTTGTTCAGTTTCTGTACAAAACTAAAGACTATTGCTATCGAATTGTTTATTTATTATTTATTAGTTAACCAAGGCAAGTCATTCCCTCACTGTCAATGTAACCCCCAGTAACATATATTTTTTCTCATGGAGTCATTCATAATTCATTCCTATCTTTAAGTTAGAGGAGTGCTGTCTATTGTCAGAACCCGGCTGGCCTCACAATGACAGACCTATTCAGGGAGCGGTTCGATAAGAGGGGGCTCTGAAGGGTCGTCTCGTTCTGGATCATGGCCGAGGTTTTACACATGCTTACCCAGAATGCCGTGCAGCGGGTATCAGCAAGCCCTGTGTTATGTGATGGGCAGCAATCTATTTCAGTTCCTTTTATATCTCCTGTCCGTTTATGGACTGGGTCAGATTAGATACGATAGAACCAAAAAGAGGAGACTCAGTCATTGGATATTTTGCCGCCCGTTGTTAAGGTATGTGCGTGCGCTTGGGAGCCCACATGTGTCACTGTCAGAAAATAAAACTGATACTGTATGACTTAATATAAAAGTGGAGTCGTCTGGACTCTCTTTTCATTGTCAAGCACCATGAAAGTATCACAAAAGAGCTCTATACGAATCGTTCACTGTAGACGACGCTTTCTGAAATCATACGATAGCTTTGTGTGAGAAAAAGACAGAAATTTAAGTTATTATGGTTATCATCTCCTCTAATGAGTTGATGCATGAATCACTTCAGCTTGATTCATAAACAAATCATTCACATTGGTTTTGAATGGTGACCAACTGGTTCATTCAAAATATTTGACTTATATATCTGAAATTTCAGTCTGTTTCTCCGATAAAGCTATCTCTAAACGATTTTAAATATAGTGTACAGGTCAATTTATTTTGACCACGTTTATGATAGTGAAGACATTGACTAGGATATTGTGTGTCATGCAAGAAAATCAGTCATACAGGTTTGGAAAGACGCTAGGATGAGTAATATGTATGCATACAGTATGTGTTTTTTTAGAGAAATAAAACTGATATGGAGCCAGGCAAGTGGATACTTAGTTTGTTAGACAGCATTAAAAACAAGAACAACATGTTCTCTCATACCCAAATAATTAAGGCTCGTGTTCCTGTGGTTAGTGCTCTTTATCTGCAATTTTTAGCATAATTTTAACGCAATTCTTGCGATAATAGCCAGAAGGGTGTTGTTTGTGGAAGATAAGATGGTAGACGTTTAGACAAGCTGTGCATGTGTGTGTGGGTTGGTAGTTGTAGTGGTGAATGTGCATGGAGTGTCAGTATGTCCTTAGAACAGCGGGAAAGATGTGGAGAGCTGTGCCGCCCACCAGCCCTATTACAGGCAACCAACCACTGTCATCATGTCACGCTGATGGTATGGTTGTGCTGTTAGTCTCTCACTCTCTCTTACACACACACAGGGAGAGCACACACATTGTTCATGGTCTCAACACTTTCACAAGCAAGAACTTTCTCTTTGACACAATACAAAATAGTAGCAGCTTTTGTGGCACCATTATTTAGGAGAAGCTTTTAGATTGTTGATTAGAACCGGCAATGTGTTGTATGCTGGTATCAGTATCAGATCCGATATTGTGCGCATGGACTTGTTCTCGTTAAAGTACCAAAATCAATAAAATGTCTTCAATTGAAGAGATTTCAAGATGAACAATGCAATGCCTTTGAATCTGATTCATTGCAGCGCTTTCACGGACAAAGCAAAATGTTAGCAGACAAACGTGCGAGTGCAGGAGGGTCAAGGGTCAAGATTTGGCTGTTTAAGCTTGTTGGATACCAGATATTGAATCTAAAAGCATATTTCTCCATTAACAGAGCCCTATAAAATTATTATTTTTTTAATTCCATATTTTCCGTTTACATTTGTCTAGATTCCATTGTGCTTTATGTATATGATGCTTTAATTTAAAACAATAACAGGGCCCTATGAAAAGTATGAAGTTAAATCATGGACAAAAATGTGTGTGATATTGTGCAATATTCGTTAAAATGTTTTGATAAATTGTATTATTATTATTGTTGTTGATTAGAAGTACATTCTGCTGTACAATACTAATACATTTATTTCCGAATTTCTTCAACTTTTATTTTGGAGGGTAGTAGTAGTCCATTAGTAGTCCACTTTTGATGTATTCATCCAAAACCTGCCATATTCCATGGCTCTGCCCAAAACCCTTAAAGGGGTCATTTGATGCCCATTTTCCATAAGTTGGTATGCTTCTTTAGGGTCTTCATGTAAAGTTTGTAACATACTTTGGTTAAAATTCCTCAATGGTTGTGTAAAACAACACCCTTTTTTACCTCCTCAAAAACAGTTCTGTTCACAGCGACCCGTTTCGGTTCATGTCTCTTTAAATGATAATGAGCAACTGCTCACCCCACCCCTCTCTTCCATGGGGGGTGTCGACACAAGACACTTAAAGTGCTGTCTTGGTGAACAGTATACAAATGGCTGAGGACGGAAATATGCTAATACGGGACAGTCCGTCAGTGGTCGTGGGCGGAGCATGAGCAATATAACAAAAATGAGAAAATCCAAACGGCTTGATTATTGAGACTGTTTAGGCTTTTTGAGGGTAAAAAAAAAAGGAGTGAATAGATTTTTTTATTGTATGGTGGTTGTGTTCACACACTGCAAAGACACATATGCAGACACCATAAAAATTTTAATTTTGCATCCGATAACCCCTTTAAATAGGGCACTATTTGTCATTTGTAGTGGTGTCTGAAACCATAGTGGACGTTATCGAGTCCACTCATTCAATCCCACAATGCATCACAATAACAAGTGTACAACCGATGTATGCTCAACGGCTAGAGAATACCCATAATGCACTTCTGACCAGAAGATGGCGCCAGCAGAAGAATCATCCATCTATCCATTTTCCAAACCGCTGGTCCAATGTGGCTACAACGTAATATCACACAGGTGTACGTTTCTTTTTAATTGATTATTAAATTGTTTAATTAAGGTTTATACATAGTTTCTAGACAAACCTTTTCATTACTACTGGGAATAATTATTAAAGAGCAATCACAAACTATGCAAAAGCGGCAGCCCTTCAGGCTCACTCAGTGTCCGCTCATTTTCATTCACTCCCTCAAGTGAACTATATTAGTGGACTGATGTAGGGAATAGTGAATGAGGGTGTAGGTAGCGACTTCAGATACAGCCCATGACATTCTGTGTTATACAACTTTCCTGTAGCTCAAACGGTAGAGCGTTGGCATTTGCAATGCTATGGTCATGGGCTTGATTCCCAGGGAAAGCAAGAACTGATAAGAATTTAAAATGTGTACCTTGAAATGCAATGTAAGTTGCTTTGGATAAAAGTGTATAATTAGGGCCCAAGCCCTGAAAGGGCGGAGGCCCTATTGTTTTCGTAAGGATTATTTTTTTTTTTTTTCTTCATTATTTTTTTTTTTGCCTTTTTGCCACTTTTGGGGCCCTTAACATGCTCAAAAACTCTTGAAATTTTGCACACACGTCAGAACCCGCGGCCATCAGGGCCGGGCTGAAGCTGGTACCGGGGCGTGGCAGGGGGGCTCGACAGCGCCCCCTGGAATGGGGTCCGAAAACTTGGTCCATAAATCAAACACGCTTGCATGTAATAATATGAAACTCAGTACACATATAGATCTCATCGGGCCGAACAACTTTCGTGCTCTAAGTTTTACAAAAGCCCAACAGGAAGTCGGTTATTATACGTTGTTTGGAAAACGCATACAATGGAATGTGAAATACTCCTCCTAGGGATTTCATCCGATCGCCACCAAACTCGGTGAGAATAAAGTCAAGACATTGAGGATGAATTCTTGCGAACGGATTTTTGATATCTCAAACGGTTTGGCCGTGGCGAGGAAACAAATTTATGGCGAATAATGGGACACAGGAAGTGTGTTATAACTTCTGCATACATTAACTGATCTTGATGAAACTTCAGCAGTGTGTTTGTTGTAAGAGGCCGATCACATGGATGTGACTATTGTGAGTCAAAGTTATAGCGCCACCAACTGGCAGCAGGAAGTGTGTCACTTTCAAAATTCTTTGAATTCACCCTCTTAATTTTACCCGATTTGCTTCAAACTTTATGTGTATAATGTAGACACACGGCAGATGTAGACCTGTGAAAGAATTATTGATATCTTAGATACTGTTGCCGTGGCAACGCATCAAACTTTAATATTCTTTTCGGATGCGTTTGAGACTCTTAGCATGCTTGAAATTGGATGAAACTCGACAGATACATCACATTTATTAGCCAGTAGACATGTGAAAAGTTTCAGAAACGGGCGTGGCAGGGGGGCTCAACAGCGCCCCCTTGAACGGGGTCTGAAAACTTGGTCCATATATCAAACACGCTTGCATGAATTAATATGAAACTCGGTACACATATAGATCTCATCGGGCCGAACAACTTTCCCTCTGTCAAGTTTCACGCCAGCCCAACAGGAAGTCGGCTATTATGGGTTGTTTGGAAAACGCTTGCTGTGGAATGTGAACTACTCCTCCTAGAAAATTCATCCCATCCCCACCAAACTCGGTGTGCATGAAGTCAAGACATTGAGGATGCTAAATTGCGGACGGATTTTTTATATCTCAAACGGTTTGGCCGTGGCAAGGAAACGAATTTATGGCGAATAAGGGACACAGGAAGTGTGTTATAACTTCAGCATACATTATCTGATCTTGATGAAACTTCAGCAGTGTGTTCGTTGTAAGAGGCCGAACACAAGGATGTGACTATTGTGAGTCAAAGTTATAGCGCCACCAACTGGCAGCAGGAAGTGTGTCACTTTCAAAATGCTTTGAAATCACCCTCTTATTTTTACCCGATTTGCTTCAAACTTTATGTGTATAATGTAAACACACGGCAGATGTAGACCTGTGAAAGGATTTTTGATATCTTTAATACTGTTGTCGTGGCAACGCATCAAACTTTAATATTGTTTTTTGATGCTTTTGAGACTCTTAACATACTTGAAATTGAATGAAACTCGACAGACACATCACACTTATTAGCCCGTAGACTTGTGCAAAGTTTCAGAAACGGGCGTGGTGAGGGGCTCAGTAGCGCCACCTTTAGTCATAAATGGGGGGGGTTAGTTTTATCAACAGCAACAAAACTTGGTATGTGTATTGTTCTCATCAAGACGGACAACTTTCTAATTTACATTAACGATCTCTGACCAACAGGAAAAGAGATATTTTGGTTTGAATGTGGATTTTCTGAAGAATTTTCTCTCCCTCTCTCTGTGTCTCTGTGTGTGTGAGGGGAGGGGGGGATTTGACTATTGCTTTTATATTGTTAATCAAGGTTTCAGGGGCTTTTGGGGTCCTTAACGTGCTCAAAAACTCTTGAAACTTTACACACAGGTCAGAACCCACGGCCATCAGTGCCGGGCTGAAGCTGGTACCCGGGCGTGGCAGGGGGCTCAACAGCGCCCCCTTGAACACGGTCTGAAAACTTGGTCCATATGTCAAACACACTTGCATGAATTAATATGAAACTCGGTACACATATAGATCTCATCGGGCCGAACAACTTCCGCAGTCTAAGTTATTAGCTCCGCCCAACAGGAAGTCAGCTATTATGGGTTGTTTGGAAAACGCTTGCTGTGGAATGTGAACTACTCCTCCTAGAGAATTCATCCAATCGCCACCAAACTCGGTGTGCATGAAGTCAAGACATTGAGGATGCTAAATTGCGGACGGATTTTTGATATCTCGAACGGTTTGGCCGTGGCAAGGAAACAAATTTATGGCGAGAAAAGAGAAACACGAAGTGTTATAACTTCTGCATACATTAACTGATCTTGATGAAACTTCAGCAGTGTGTTCATGGTAAGAGGCCGGTCAGATGGATGTAACTATTGTGAGTCAAAGTTATAGCGCCACCAACTGGTAGCAGGAAGTGTGTCACTTTCAAAATGCTTTTATCAAAAGTGGGGGGGTTACTTTTACCCACAGTTACAAAAATCAGTACGCATATTGGTCTCATCGAGCCGGACAACTTTCTAATTTACAGTCATTAGCTCCGAGCAACAGGAAGTCAGATATTTTGGTTTGAATGTGGATTTTTTGGATATGTCAGACTCTGAGTTTTTAGTTACTCCTCCTAAGTGGTTTATTTTATTCACACCAAACTTTTTCAACATGATAAAAAATACATTCAAGATTATATATATATATATATATATATATATATAAATATAGCTGCGAGCAGCGATGAAGGGCCAAAGCCGGCGGCACCGCCACCCCGGTGCCTTTAGGTAACTAAAGGCATCGGGGTTGCGGTGCCACCGGCTTGGGCCCGTAATCGCTGCTCGCAGCTATATTTGTATATGTATTTGTATATGTATTCCATAATTGTAAATGTAAATACAATCCTAATACCTTATACAGGGCCCCATTTTAGGATTGGTATATGGCCCCCAATATCTGCTTTACAGCATTGGTTTCCTCTTTATAAAGATTGACTTTTATTTGTGTGTTTTGGCCTCAGGTTGCTTGGCTCTCAGAGGCCCTGGTCAGATTCTCAAATCTTTTACCTTTGTTCTTCTGACCCGTCAGTTCAGGTTCTTCCTGTTCAAGAACAATCTTTCACAAGGGAGAAAATTATAGCTTTATCCATTATTTATTTGACTTCACCCTCTTTTATTCTGTCTTTATCTATCTGTCTAGTCTACAAGAGTTAGACTTTGTGGAACTTTGCAGCAATGAAGGACGCTGAATTATAAAGTTGTTGCATACATGCAGTTTTAGTTTCTGTGCATTTTGCTAACCGTTTAAACCAAGCCACAGCTCTGCAGAATTTAGTTCCAACACACATACATATAGGTGAATGAAAAGGATTGAGCGAATTCGGACAGCCGTTGAGCGTACATCTATTGTGCAGTCGTTATTGCAGTGCAATGTGGGATTGAAAAAGTGCAGACATCCATCATGGTTTCGGACACCAGTACAGGGTGGTGTTGCCTCAAATAACGCCCTATTTGAGGGTATAGGGGGAAATTTTGGAATCAGCCATATTTTTCAAATAAGCCTGAAGGACTTGATTAGCTGGATCAGTTGCGTTTATTAAGGTTAGAGTTAGGGTTAGATGATGAAACAAAAAAAAGAAGAGCTTTTTGGCAGCAAACACTTAATATGGGTTTGGTTCACACAGGGATAAAAAAGTAGCCCTTGTATAAAATGAAATACTCTGCTGTATCTTTAATGCTGTGGGCCTAATTTTGTGCCAGAGGTCCTGGACATCTTGTTCAGATACATGGCATCATGGATTTTATCAAATACTAACATCAAAACCTCACAGCCTGTGCTAGAAATCTTTTAACAGGCCATGTTTGGATCTTCCAACAGGACAGTGATCCAAAAAAAAAAACCCATCAAAATCAAAACAAAAATGGGTCACTGAGCACAAAACCAAGCATATCTGCAATGGCCATCCCGGTCCCGGACCTGAACCCTATAGAAAATGAGTGGGCTGAACTGAAGAGAAGAAGCGCCAAAATGGATCTGGGAATCTGAAGGATCTGGAGAGATTCTGTATGGAGGAACAGTCTCTGATCTCTTGTCAGGTGTTCTCCAAACTCATCAGACATTATAGGAGAAGACTCAGAGCTGGTATCTTGGAAAAGGAGGTTGCAAAAAGTATTTAATAAAAGGGGGCAAATAATTTTTCCCAATGTGTTTTGGAGAAAAACATTAATTTTATAGTGATTTTCCCCCCACTTTCCATTATTTTACTTTAATAAAAGGTCAGATTTTTGCATTTTTTAAAAATAAAATATCAAAAGGATAAACAATGCAGATTTATTTTTTATATGGAAACGCGGAGTTATGAAGAAGGATTTATTACACACACTTGAACACATTATCCTTTTCTGGGCCACTGTGATTCTGGAGTCACAAATAGCACTTACATCACTCCTGAGTTAGGAGCTCCAGTGTGCTGGAGGCCCATTGTTGGATTTGGACATCAGTGTGGATTCCACAGCGGAGAGCATAACGGGTCTATTTTGGTCTCATCTCACCTTAGAAGGGCCTGATTCTGCTCGTGTCAGCAGCCGAGCCGAGCGTCTCTCGCAGTGTGTAATTTATCTGCCATCAGCTCTTGAGTAAACTGACCGAAGCATTTATTTCCGTTTTTTTGACAGTGTTTTATGTCTGCCAGTGTTGTTTAAGAAAACAAACCACCTGCTAACTGCCAATTTGGGTGTATATATCCTTTCTCAGATAAAACGGCACAAGCACTCAGGTTCTCATAGTGCCAATCATGCACTCAACATGCCGATGTATAAGGAAAGGCAAACAGACACGAACGGCTTTAGCTGTTCATCTCCACTAAGCGAGAATGAGATGAGGGGGAGGAAGTCATTTTTCCCTCTGATGAATTTGGACATGAGTTTCACCCTTTGCTGCTCCGATCTTATGCAAAACGATTCTCTCTCTCTTATCATGTCTTTTTATCAGGCTATAATCATGCGTGAACTCCAGAGCACGTCTATCCCGCTGTCTCGCTCTCTTAATGCGGTTCTCCTCCAGCAATTGCTCGTCAGGATCTGGTTGGTGTGTGTTTGTGTGGGAGGAAGTGCATGCTGTGTGGGTGATATGGGATGACTTTTCGTTTCCAGGTTGATGCTGAGGCCACCTGATTGGTGCCGAATCGACAGGATTGCAGGAAGGTAACGGTTAGAAGAGTTTGTGGAGATGTAGTCAAAAGAGAAGAAGTGAGGGATCCTGGGGGGTGAGAGCGACTCCAGGGCTTTGGCTGATCAGGAAATAGCAGCTGGAACTCACAGTAAGAGATCCCATAAGTCTGTGCAGCTGTCACTGTGGAAACAAAGGTGGTTTCGGCTGGTCCTTCTGTCTGTTGTGTTTAGTTGGAAGACTATTAGCCGAATTTTGAATTCCCACATCAGATGTTGTTTTGATGTTATGATGACGTAAAAAAAAGCAACATGATATAAAGAAAAAAAACATTGTGTGTCGATGATATGATGATTATCAGATTGATTACCTGACCATGATTTACAAAAACAGGTCCTAAAAATGCATGGTATCTATCTATCTATCTATCTATCTATCTATCTATCTATCTATCTATCTATCTATCTATCTATCTATCTATCTATCTATCTATCTATCCATCTATCCATCTATCCATCCATCCATCCATCCATCCATCCATCCATCCATCCATCCATCCATCCATCCATCCATCCATCCATCCATCCATCCATCCATCCATCCATCCATCCATCCATCCATCCATCCATCCATCCATCCATCCATCCATATAAATACTGTGTCAATATATATATAGTTTTTTTTACTTAGAATTTTTACTTATATGCACTAAACATCTGTGAGGCACACTTACTTTTCTTATTAAAATATACATTGGTTTAGGTGTTTATGTTTGAAATATTTCATTGCAGTTGCATTGGCTATTATGGAAAATCACAGTGCTTTTTGACTGGAAAATTATAGTTATGCTAGAGCAACCCAAAGTTAACATGTATAAAATACCATAGTAGTACCGGCAGTACCCTCATATCACTGAGAAAGGTGATTTTGAAAGGCAGGTTTTAAGTGGCAAGGTAAATAATGGCATGGTAAATTGTAAAATACTGTCATGTTTTTTCAGTCTGCTACTAAATTGTATTTATCAAAGCAACATGTTATTACCTTCTGAAACTATTACTTTACGATGATATATCACAATACTGTTAAACTTCTAGAGTGCGAGTTGACAGTGCTAAAGAATGCTTCCCCCTCTAAGCTGTGATTTTTTTTTTTCAGGAAAAGTCATTTGAAGAGGAACTTAAAGTTTGTGAACCTGCTGAGTATCGCTAACGCTAATTAGCAAGCCTCGCTAGCACGTGTTTAGAGCGGCAGGTTTAAACTAGCCTGAGCGTGACAGAGAGAGGGAGGGGGGGGGGGGGGTGAACACATAAAAAGTGAAATGAAAGCTTTGCTTTAAACAACTGATAATGAAGTGGCACTCGTGCCGGACGCACACGGATCCGCTCAGTGTGAAGCAAAGGGGAGAAAAATCTATTATTGCACCGAGCACCTAAAAGCAATCCACACTTATTAATATTTAATAAGCTTTCCTTTATCTTTTAATCAAGTGCGGGAAAAATTGGAAGGAATGAATTAGGCAGAGAAGAAAGGAGAAATCACTTTAATGAAATGAATTGCTGCGTTGTGTCATTAGTGGGCTCTGGAGCGTGATGTTCGGAGGACGGTGGGGGCGCTGGGGGATGAATGAATCTAGCCAAGCATATTTCAGTGTGGACCTGTTGAGAGCCTGGAGAATTTCAGGTTAAGGGAGATAGTTCACCCAAAAATAAAAATTAGGTCATCAAATACTCACCTTCGTGTCGTTCCAAACCTTTATGGCTTTCTTTTTTCCTTGTAACACAAGGAAAGTTATTCAATTTGGAATGGCATGTGGGTGAGTAATTGATGACCAATTTTTTTTTTTTTTTTGAGTGAACTATTCTTGTAGAATAGTGGTGGAAAGATGATATGTGGAGAGAGCTGAACTCTCTCTTCTCTTGTTTCCTTTACTTCTCTATAGTCTTGTGGTTCTTACCTCTTTCCCTAATACATATCATTTCATCTGTGTTTCTGCCTTAAACTCAGGCACTTAAGTAAACCTCTAGGATTATCTGCTCACAAATGACTGCATTTGAATATCACCATTCAGGTGAAAAATATAAAAAAAAAATCAGCTGAATGGTGATATTCAACATATTATTGACAACAAAATTTAACACACTAAAATAGATAGATAGATAGATAGATAGATAGATAGATAGATAGATAGATAGATAGATAGATAGATAGATAGATAGATAGATAGATAGATAGATAGATAGATAGATAGATAGATAGATAGATAGATAGATAGATAGATAGATAGATAGATAGTGAATTAATGATGACAAAATTTTTGTGTGTGTGTGTGTGTGTGTGTGTGTGTGTGTGTGTGTGTGTGTGTGTGTGTGTGTGTGTGTGTGTGTGTGTGTGTGTGTGTTGATGAGTCAGAAGGGACCATGGTAACTGACTCAGCATGATGCCAGTCTCTGCTCTGATTGGTCAGCAGTTAGTGTTGAATGTGAAGGTGAGGGGTCATTGCCCCTGACAGTGAGTTGGCACCTGGCTGTTTACACTGTCCAATCTGACTCAACCTCCTGTTGTTCATTCTGTCACCTTTTATAATCTTCAGTTTTGTCATACATACTTATCCTTTATATAAAGTGTACCATTAAATCCCTGTGGAATACACAAATCACAGAAAGCCCTTTTTTTCCCTTTTGTAATAAGACCCTTTGAACCAAAGGCATTTTAAGAATTTAAGGCGATTTCTGCTTTGTCATGCCATCCATTAACAGTTTGATCTCATTTTGAAATCAGTTGTAAGACTTAGTCATCTGGGAAGATTTGAACAGGATTTAGGTCACATCACTTGGGCATTGAGAATCTATCATGAAGGATTTTGCCCCGATGCCTGAGTAAATGTCATGTTGTTTCTATGCGAGTGTATACATTGTGTGCATGTGTGTTTATCAGTATCAAACTGATTCTGAACATCCTTGTGTTATTTCAAACGCTTGTCTGAAGTTTAAAATCATTGGTTACCCGTAAGCCAATCACATAATGTTTGGTTATGGCGTGTGTTATGCGCATGCTCAGCCGCATCTAACTTCCACTGTAAACACATGTATGATGCGAAAACAAAACCATCGAGCGAAATACCGGAGTGACCATGGCTGTGAACAACTTTTGCAGATTATGTGAAGTAAATCTATGCATCCACGGTACAATCAGTGTCTATGTCACGGCTCTCAGCCCGCCCTCTGTTCGTTGATTGGCCGGCTGTTTTCAGGCCGGAGCAAAACGGAAAGCTATTGCGCTGTCTCAGACTGAGTACAGAAGCGAAATGAAATTGAGCGGAAGTAAGAAGTCTGACGTAGTCAGGCTAGACTGAAGGCAGAAGGCATTTCAAATATAATTTCAACTACAATGTTTGAGAAAAAAGAGCAGGGACCTTGTTGCAGTCTGGGCATTGAAAAGAGTCATGTGATTGCGGAGTTGATGTCATTCGCCACCGTCGTTTTTTCAATGACGTACGACTCGCATTGACGGGAATATCCGATCTGTCCTCTTACGTAGCGGACGCAAATGCACATATCCGATTCATAACAGATTTATTTCCACATATGATTGAGGCCTTTTTTTTTTTGCAATTTTGCAATTACACTACCCTTCAAACATCTGGGGTTGGTAAGATTTTTATTGTTTTTTGAAATAAGTCTCTTATGCTCAACAAGGCTGTATTAATTCGATTACAAAAACAGTTGTATTGTGAAATATTATTACAATTTAAAAGTATATATATATATATATATATATACAGGAAAAAAATCTTATATTTTGCTGCCTAATATTTTTGTGTGAACCGTGAAACTTTTTTTCCAGGATTCTTTAATGAACAAAGCCTTTATTTTATATATATATATATATATATATATATATATATATATATATATATATATATATATATATATATATATACATTTGCATCCTTGCTAAATAAGGTGAAAATGGCTTCCATAAGACAACACAATAGAAAGAAGCGTTGTATGTTTATAGTACGTTCTTGTCATTTCATCTCATTCAAGACTGCAAATTCGCAACTTTTGCTGGTATAGATTCAGCAGTGCTGCAGAAAACACTGCAGGAGGGACGTGTTAACTAACTGTTAGCTAACTCGATTCCTGTCAAAGTGTGTGTGTTACAGTGTTTTGTTTTATTCACAAGATCACAGACAGAAACATGATTAAAAAAACCAGCAACAAAAATCCATAATGAGTACACTTAGGTCTTAATATGTTTTAGAAACCCGCAGGTTGTCTAAGGGTCAGTGTGGATACACAGTAATTGTGTAGGCATATTTTTATTTATTAGAACACATATTTTGTCCAACTTTTTTATATTTTTTATTTACAAGGGTCTATATAAAATAAACTCTCCCGCTCCCTCTCCAATATCCTGTAATGGCAGTTGTTTCAGTAGCTGTGATCTTGGAACTGTCATTCGTGATGCTATAAAAGGATTTGATTTTGTTAAATATAGACTCCTGAAATATTCACAGAGCCATATTTAAAAGCAGAGAGAGGAGGAGATACAGAGAGAACACTCAAAAGATTATCAAATGATCCCAGTTTTCCATCTTGCGTTAAGGAATGTCGATCTATTTCAGCGGCATCGTGTGCCCATCTATAAAGCAAATCATTGTGAACAGCTGTTGTGCACAGAGGGGATAATGATTACAGCATTTGCATACTTTTATTAATAATCAAAAAATGTGAATGAGTTACACATGCAAATGTGCCATTTGCAAAACTAAATGCAGGGGAAGAGACACAAAGGAGGAGAGGCAGAGGAGGACTAGAATCAAAGACTATTGTGGACCGCTGTGCTGTTGGATCTATCTATCTATCTATCTATCTATCTATCTATCTATCTATCTATCTATCTATCTATCTATCTATCTATCTATCTATCTATCTATCTATCTATCTATCTATCTATCTATCTATCTATCTATCTATCTATCTATCTATCTGTCTATCTGTCTGTCTGTCTGTCTGTCTGTCTGTCCATCTGTCTGTCTGTCCATCTGTCTGTCTGTCTGTCTGTCTGTCCATCTGTCTGTCCGCCCGCCCGCCCATCCATCCATCCATCCATCCATCCATCCATCCATCCATCCATCCATCCATCCATCCTTCTATCTGTCCCTCTGTCCATCCACCCACCCACCCACCCATCCATCCATCCATCCATCCATCCATCCATCCATCCATCCATCCATCCATCCATCCATCCATCCATCCATCCATCCATCCATCCATCCATCCATCCATCCATCTGTCTGTCTATCTGTCTGTCAGCATGTTTCCCATGTTGAGATGGATTGAAACTCAAACGGTCCCGCCAGGCAGATCGGATAGTTTAGCATATGCTGAAGTGCACGGTTTGAAAACCTGCCATGCTGGTTTTGGAATCGCATTATTTTCCTCTTCTCCTCCTATTTTGCTGCTGTCTCAAGCGTAGCCTCTCCAAACACTTTGGGGTCATGCCCATCACATCAGTCGCCGTCTGTGGAAGATAGTGTAGTGCGCTGAGAAGAGGTGTGCCAATGCATGTCACATCAGATTGTGCGTGTATCATATTCAGAACAGCAAGGCTAAACTTACTGGATCTGACAGCGCAGACATTCACGGATGTGTCAAACAATGCATTTTGTACTTTTCTGGTGTCGCTTTGACGATTTCTTACTCCTTGACATTTCGCTAACACCCCCTACCATAGGCAGAAGAAGTCCTGATGCGAACACATGAAAACATGATGTCAATCTAATACGGGGAAGTGTGAAAAAGAGAATGTGAGCGTATCTTATTTTTATTTGTGTCTATATTCACATGTGCGGTAGAACAACTTTGTGTCGTTGGTTTTTGATCAGTCATTCCTCATAGTTTGCTGCAGTATTATTCATTCTGAGTGAAACATATCGCACTGCCAGAGGCTCAGACACCTTCAGGCTGCTGCTGACCGACCTTCTGCCAAAAACAGCACCCTGTCCCACAAGGCCTGGCGTGACAAATAGAGAGCCCCCCAGGACAACTAAACTACTTTCTCAGAAGTGACACTTTAGGTGACTGGACTCAAAAAGAATCTAAGCACAGAATTATTTTACGAAAAAAATGTACTCTCGAAGGGTTCAGTATTGCAGCCACGTTTAGGCGAATGTTGTTCTTTGTCATATTCATGTGTAAAGCAGGACTAGATCGTATGACGTGTTGGAGGTCATAAATTTGTTTTTTGTCATACAGGGCACATGGTAGTATGATTTGGTCTGGCTTCAGATAAAATCAAGTCACATTCAATTGTCGTTAACAAAAAAAAAAAAAAAAACTATTAAAAAACATTTTTATAAAATATTAGATAAAAATGTAGAAAACAAAAATTGGAAAATGGTGTCTTGCAACTAACTAAACTTGAGCACTTCTATGATAGCATCAAAAATCGCTATTTTTAAACGTTAAGAAGGGTCGATACAACATGAAACTTTGCTCGAAGTATCACAAGGGGCTCTACACATGAACTCGAGCATTGAGAACATTGTTTGTGTACATAGAGTTTACTAAAAAGAAAGATTTTGAACAACTCACTGTAGCTGTTGTTGTTTCCGTCCGCCACCATTTTGTCAGTCAAAAATAGTCGATCTCCGAATGTGAACTGCTGAATTTTAGTGTTGTTTCTTATATGAGGATCCTTTTTCAAATACAAGGTCAATATTGATTTTCACTAATGACAAAACAACAAATTATCAGTGAATTTATATGGAACTAAGCTTTAGGTGCTTTCCATCTTTACTCTGCTCCCTGTTACGTTGCATTCGGAGATCGACTATTTTTGATTGACAAAATGGCGGCGGATGGAAACAACAACAGCTACAGTGTGTTGTTCAAACCCTTTCTTTTTAGTAAACTTTGTGTACACAAACAATGATCTCAATGCTCAAGTTCATGTGTAGAGCCCCTGGTGATACTTCGAGAAAAGTTTCATGTTGCGTCGAGCCTTCTTAGTGTTTTAAAAATTGCGTTTTTTGATGCTATCATAGAAGTGCCCCAAGCACTCCCATTCAAAAGGCAATTTGACCGAAAACAAAAATACAGTCAAACTTAAAAGTGGCGTTTCCATTTTAATTATGCTTTTAAACAAAAGTTTGCCTCGGATAGATTAACAAAAATACCCTAGTTTGCATTTTGGCAAGAGTTACCCTTTAATATCAAGCAATTCTGACTTTTTTCTCTCGCAATTGCTAGTTTATATCTCATAATTCTGAGAAAAAGTCAGAATTGCAAGTCATAAAGTCAGAATTGTGAGATATAAACTAGCAATTGCGAGATAAAAAAGTCAGAATTGTGAGATAAAAAGTCGTAATTTTCTTTTAAATTGTTTTATTCTGCGGCGGAAACAAGCTTCCATACTTTTAAATATGTCGCATTAAACGGAAGGAAAATAGGTTGTATAAAACATTCACCTTGTCTAATCAACATTCACAAAATGCCCTAAAACAATTTTACCCTCAGCGTTACCCTCTCAGACACTTCCCATTCTAAATCTTAAAGAGTTAAGAGTTCCTGACGTCACTTACAAGGCAGACATATGGAGAGAGAGAGGTGATATATTTAGGCCGACTGGGGAAAGACAGAGAGAAAGAGATTCAGGCAAAATTTCACAGAAAGAAATGCCCCCAGAGGTCTTCTGTCAGTCTTTGCATCCGTACCCTCAGCTCTCAAACACATTATTTATTCAAAGTCCCACAATTCACCAGGGAGCAGAGGAAGAAAAGCAGAGGGGTTCTGTGGAATAAAGCGCTACACTTTTTAAACACTTGCTTTCACAAGGCACCTTGTTTCACACCTGTGTGTATTTTAACTCTCTCACATACAATTCCCTCGCGATACAGAATGAGGTGCAGAAACTGAGCAATGGAGGTGAAGAGAAGCTGCATTTTGCATTTCTTGAAATAAATAAAAGTGTGTTCAACGCAGCAAAACAATAGTATTTACGTAAGCTTTGGTTCTGTGTAAATAAATTGGGTAACAGTGTCATTGTTACACGTTTCATGTAGGTAGTAATAACTATAAATTATGCATAATTACATGCAATTAACCCTAAACCAAACCCTCATTGTATCCCTATATTGTAAGTACATGTAGTTTATTATTACTCAGTATTTAAATGTACTTAAATAAATAAATGAAATAAACTGTAAATTGCATCAGAGTCCCTTTATTTTTTCATCATCACATGCAGAACATGTCGTGATTTCTCTCAGTTCTGCACAACTCAACATGTAATGTAAAGGTATGGCTTTGAATGAATTGTTTGAATGAATGACTCGTTGAATCGCTCATAAACATGGTCACTTGTTTAGCTCCTGAATGAATCCGTGCTTTTGAACAAATGGGTTGAATGAATGACTCAGTGGCTCGCTCATAAAGACTATGGGTGTGTCAGAAATCGCATACTTCCTTACTATATAGTAGGCGAAAAACTGAATGTGACAAAAGTTTTTCTGAATTCACAGTATTCATAAATACGGTGACCGGGAGGGGACATGTTCGGTTCACTTATTTTTGTCGTGGCCACAACATATAAACTCGTGGGAACGTGATATTAAGTCGTGGGAACGTCATAATATCTCGTGGGAACGTCATATTAAGTCGTGGCCACAAGATCATTTTGTTGAGGTAACGACATCATTATGTCGTGGCCACGCGATGGAAAGTCGTGGCCTCAAGATCATATGTTGAGGGAACGATATATTTTTCTCGTGGCCACGAGATCATTTTGTTGAGGTAACGACATCATTATGTCGTGGCCAAGCGTTGAGGGAGCCACAGCGGCCAATACTGTAACCGTACCATAGACTGGGCTACAGCAGAGATGGAGATGACAGAAGAAATAACATTTTACTTTAAATTAGGAATGTCATATAAAGATATAGTGCGGTCTTTGGCATTAAGACATGAGTACGTTATAAAGATAAGCGCATTCTTAGACTTTTTTTGTCGCACGCATATTTAGGGACCGTCTCAAAATTACATGCGACATTGGCATAAACGTTTCTAACTTCAATAGCATTTGAAGACAATGACTTACAGTCATAAAACCAATTGTACATTGTTCACCCAGGTCTCATGTATGATGCACACCTTTTAGATTTTTGATATTTATGACAATAAACTGCTGAATCATATGCAAATATTGTAGGCCTATTTCACATCTCTACTGTATGGGATCATACACAAAATATGACAATATTTAAAGCTCAATATCATTTGAAGACAATGACTCATAAAACCAACTGTATATTGTTCATATAGGTCTCATGTATGATGCACACCTTTAATATTTTTGATATTTATGACATAAACTGCTAAATCATATGCAAATATTGCTATGTATTTCACTACTGTATGGGATCATATACAGAATATGACAATATTTAAAGCTCAATAGCATTTGAAGACAGTGACTTACAGTCATAAAACCAACTGTACATTGTTCATATAGGTCTCATGTATGATGCACACCTTTAATATTTTTTATATGTATGACAGTAAACTGCTAAATCATATGCAAATAATGCTATGTATTTCACTACTGTGTGGGATCATATACAGAATATGACCACATTTAAAGCTCAATAGCATTTGAAGACAATGACTTACAGTCATAAAACCAACTGTAGCCTACATTGTTCATCTAGGTGTCAGGTATGTGGCAGTAGTGAAATAGGCCTACAATATTTGCATATGATTTAGCAGTTTATTGTCATAAATATCAAAAATCTAAAAGGTGTGCATCATACATGAGACCTGGGTGAACAGTGTACAGTTGGTTTTATGACTGTAAGTCAATGTCTTCAAATGCTATTGAAGTTAGAAATGTTTATGCCAATGTCGCATGTAATTTTGAGACGGTCCCTAAATATGCGTGCGACAAAGTCTAAGAATGCGCTTCATGTGTCTTTCACTTATAACGTACGCATGTCTTAATGCCAAAGACCGCACTATATCTTTATATGACATTCCTAATTTAAAGTAAAATGTTATTTCTTCTGTCATCTCCATCTCTGCTGTAGCCCAGTCTATGGTACGGTTACAGTATTGGCCGCTGCGGCTCCCTCAACGCGTGGCCACGACATAATGATGTCGTTACCTCAACAAAATGATCTCGTGGCCACGAGAAAAATATATCGTTCCCTCAACATATGATCTCGAGGCCACGACTTTGCATCGCGTGGCCACGACATAATGATGTCGTTACCTCAACAAAATGATCTCGTGGCCACGACTTAATATGACGTTCCCACGAGATATTATGACGTTCCCACGAGATATTATGACGTTCCCACGACTTAATATCACGTTCCCACGAGTTTATATGTTGTGGCCACAACAAAAATAAGTGAACCGAACATGTCCCCTCCCGGTCACCGTACATAAAAGATTTGGGAAAAAGGGATTCTGAAGTGTGCATATGGACTCTTTACTATCCCATGAGGCCATGGGAGACGATTTGTGAACAGCAGTGAAACGTTTCAACTGATGCTGGTAGGTCACATGATAATGACAACATGGCGAATGTATAGAGATTGCAATTACATTCATACTACACACATCCATACTATAAAACATACTAGTTTTAGCACTTCCAAAATAAGTACTTATTCAAAATATGTCTAATTTAAAGATTATCGGTCACTTTAGTTCCTGAATGAACTGTTTTTGAACGAATCGGTTTAGTAATTGATTCATCGAATCACTCGACCATCACATGTTGCCAGAATTGCAGTCTGTAAATATTACAGACTACTTTTTGTTAGACTTTGAATGATGTAAGTTTAATCAATGATAATAATTTGATATTTTGGGGCTTTTGAGATCCATCAACCGCCTTTGCTAGATGAAAGGAGGAATGTGTGAATGAATGATGAGGAAAGGAGGAGGGTGGTCAATATTAAAGTGTTTAAGACTTTTTAAATCAGACCAATGGGAAAAAGAGCGGCCAGGGACAGAAACAGTGATCCAGAGAAAGGACTTTGTAACTAATTTATGTAGCTGTAATGGAAAGAATGTCTCTCTGAAAAAACTAAAAAAAACTAAAAGGTTTTTATATCACATTTACACAGCATTAAAGGGAAAAGTAATAGAAATGGAGAGAGGTAGAAAAAGACAAAAAAAAAAAGCCATAGAGACAGTGATATATAGCAAGAAAAAGACCTTAAAAGAGAAAGGATTTATTAATTTATGACTGCTGGGTCAGAGACTTAAATTGGCCATCCAGATTTTCTTTTTTCCCCCTGCTATCTGCCTCATATGGCTTGATCTTACTCATTTCAATATTAGAATAAAAGAACTCAAGCCTGTGTGGATACAATCAGCCTTCACTTTAGAAACAGTGACTCAAACATCCAGTAGATCTCCTTATGATATTTACCTATACCACTTATATCTACAGTTCTGTAGTTTAACCACCCCTTCCTTTATTCTGCAGCGAGACCCCAGCCCCCACATTAAACAACAGGACGGTAGCATCAGGCCATCTTGAAGCCATTCCATCAGGAAATGGTATAATTTGGGCATCTGGTTCCTATTGAGTCCTGGGCTGCATTCTGTTCCTGTAATGTCGTGATAAAGGGCTACTGGGGCCAAGAGCAGGCGTCATTCTCTGGCCAGAGCTCGCTACACTCCTCCTGGGAGTTCACCATGATGGACCAAAGTCTGGCTTGCCTTCATTGAGTCTTGATTTAAAGATATTTAGTTTGCCTACCATATTTCCAATCTTTTTTTATGTCTTATTGTACACACATATTTGGTACGACTCTTAAAAATTGCATATAGTATTTTATCAAAATTCTAAGATATAAATGTGTAGTTATCATCATTATTTAAATATAAAGTTGCTATTTTGAGATATCAAGTAAGTCACAATATGTTGTTTTTTTACTCTGGGGAGAAAAAAAAAACAGACTTACATCATGGATAATATAATTTGTACTGAGAAATAGTACAAATGTTCAAAAATGCGAAATGCATTAGTGGTCTCAGTCTTCTGGACGCCACTGTATGTCAGATTATGGAAGTAAAATGAGTAGCGGGCAGCATTTCACATCGACTATAGAAATGCAACAATCAATTCATCTCAATCACGTGTTACAAATGTTGATCACAGTTCTGCTTGGGTTGGACTTGAAAATAAAGCTGATTGTAAGCGCAACTTAAGTACACTTGGATATTTTGGCAGGTTTTCACATCCAGTCATGGATCTTGCATGTAAACAGTCTTGAGTAGTGTAAAATAACTACCACATGGAAGCGATTTGTGGGAAATGCTGGTGGTTTCCTTTAATGAATGCAGAGGATGGCAGGGATTCAGAACTGTGCGATGGAGGGGAGGTGATAACCCTCGCTCGCTCTGCCCCACTGCAATGTCACTGAGAAATCAATAAAGCCTGTTTGTCCGTTAATTAATCTGCAGTCTGCATGGGCGCACTGTATTGTGTGTTCTAATCAGCAGCGTCTGCATTTCTTCCAATACGCTCTACCTCTTTTCCCAGTTCAATAAAGGATAATGCTGTGGCAATGTATGTTAATCCAGTGAGAGCTTATTTACAAAAAGGACAAATAAGCGGTATTTATAAACCCAACGCTATGATGTCACTGATCCTCATCGAAACAGAAGGACTGGAGAGTTGAAGACAAAAAACAATAGCATTATCACAGTGGGATTACAGCAATAGGATTGGGATGAGATGAGATGAGAAGGACATTAGGTGATGCGAGTGTGTGTGTGTGTGTATGTGTGTGTGTGTGTGTGTGTGTGTGTGTGTGTGTGTGTGTGTGTGTGTGTGTGCGTGTGCGCGTGCGCGTGTGTGCGTGTTTAGGCAACAGACAGTACACTAGGGATGCAAATGGGAAACATTTAAGTATTCTGGTTCTGATTACACTATATATATATATATATATATATATATATATATATATATATACAGTGTATATGGGGGGGGGGTTAATGCATCGATTTAAATATTGGGGGGGGGGGTATCCCCCCCCCCCCAAATTGCACCCCTGTATATATATGTGTATGTATATATATACACAAAACAAAAACAAACTTCAATTTTAGAAACACATTCTTTTTTTTCTTTTTTTTTGCATATAAACAACTGAGTCAGAACTTGTATTGAATGAACTGTCAAATGGAAAACAAAAATGATACTGGTTATTATTATTTTTTTATTTTTTTTATTTTTTCTGCCTCTTAAGAATTTGTTTCTGACTAAAAACTTAATGAGCTGTCAAATAAATAATAATAACTTGTTTCATTTATCAATTCATTAAGTTCTGACACATACGAGTTGTAATCTATCTATCTATCTATCTATCTATCTATCTATCTATCTATCTATCTATCTATCTATCTATAGCTGTTTGTCTGTCTGTCTGTCTGTCTGTCTGTCTATCTATCTATCTCTATATATACATCTATTTATTTCATGAATTGTTTTAGGGCCTAATTTGTTTAGGGCCCCTGGATTTCTGTGAGTTGGACACTGTATGTGATGTCAGGTTTTCACCAGTCTTCTACATATAGCATTTTAATTGACACATAGATGTTAGATCTGAGCAGAACCAGTACGAAGGAAAGACAGAACTTGCTGCTGCTGTTGCTAGCACGCGTGTGGGTCATCACAGGTCGATCACGGCCCCTCAGTGTCAGATTAAAGCTGTAATCTGCCCCACCGCAGGTGACCTACTTCAACTCGGTGGGCCTTGAGAGTGTGGGATTATCATGTAATCCTACCTCATCACCCTCAAGTGGGCTGAGAAGAGACATCAGGCGGGCAAGTCCACTTATGGAACACAGAAAGCTGACTCTTCACTCCTTATCCTGACCCTGTTATGCTGATGTATGTCAAGGATGAATCTCGGAACAGTTCCTTGTCTTAGTTCAAAGACTCTGAACAGCATAGTTCACCCAAATGAAATCATTTACTCACCCTTGTGTTGTTATCAACCTATTTAACTTTATTTCTTCTGTGACGCACATTAGAATATTTATTTTTCCATGCAATTAAAGTCAATGGGGTCCAATGTTGATTTGACCCCTGCATTTGTCAGGATAGCTTTTTTGTGTTCCAGAGAAGAAAGAAAATCATTCCATTGGAACAACGTGAGTGTGATTAACTGCATTGGAATCCATATAAATGAAGGACTAATGTTTAAATTGATATAGTAGCAGATTAGCAAAGGAAAAAGGCTGGAAATTTAAGTTATTCTTTGACACCCTTCTTCAATGTATCTTAAAAATGTTTGACATGGCATTTGCTGTTAAAACGTTTTGCCTGGTAATCTTATACTGTATATGTGCTTCATGTGGGTTTTATTGCAGTCAAAAAAGTTGATTTAATATGAATAAATCCAGCAGAAGTAATTTTAAGTGTCTATTCAGCTTAATATCTTCTTATATTTCAGCTTTGTTCTTCTTATTTTGGAATGATACAGAGATGGTGGAGACCAACTCAGTCTTTCCATGCATACAATTATGAATTCATTAAAATACATTTATTCATAAATATTTACAACATTACCTCCCTATTTCTTCAGCACACTATTTTTCTAATTGTAAAATGCTTGATGAGAATGGCAGAAGTGTTCCTCACCTTCAGCTATAATCAAACTCAACAAAAAGAACTAGATGTAGGTTTGCTGAGCTTTGCACTGAAGGAAAGAGAGAGAGAGAAAAAAATCCTTATTTATTAATTTTACTATTTTCGAGCCCTGTGAATTTGAGCAAAATAAAGAAAAGTAAAATAAAATAAAATAAAATAAAATAAAATAAAATAAAATAAAATAAAATAAAATAAAATAAAATAAAATAAAATACCACAATTGTGCAATTTATTTATTTATTTATATTTTTTATTAAGAAAAAAGAATAAAAAAGAAAGAATTTCTCTGTGAATTTTAGCAATCACAATTAGGCAATTTATTTATTTATTTATTAAGAAAAAAGAAGGAAAGAAAAATTTTAACAAATTTAATTAAATTAAATAAAATTAAAAATGTAAAATTTAAAATTAAATTAAATTAATTGGGCAATTTATTTATTTATGTATTTTTATTAAGAAAGAAAGAAAGAAAGAAAGAAAGAAAGAAAGAAAGAAAGAAAGAAAGAAAGAAAGAAAGAAAGAAAGAAAGAAAGAAAGAAAGAAAGAAAGAAAGAAAGAAAGAAAGAAAGAAAGAGAGACAAAGTCTGGCTCACCTTTAAAGTGAAAAAAAAAAAAAAATACACACATTTCTGTTCATTTTCTGCTTTTAATATATTGCTTTCAACAGTCCAAAACGAGTGGAATTAATTTGTCATAATGTCAAATATTTGATGAAGTCAATACATGTGGAATAACGTACACATGGCCTGGGAATTGAGAGCTGAAAATGTTTCCTGTCATGTGGAAAGGCAGCAATTAACAGGGGATTTCGTCCCTTGTAAGCTATAATTGAGTTCAGGATGAGAAATGCAGGAGACATTTCAAATCCATCCTGGCCTACAGCCTCAATCTTGAATGTGAGTGTGTGCACTTAAGGAGGACAGATCCCAGGGGAGACGTTTTTTTGGTTTGTGTTGTTTTGTCGCCGAGCCACGCTTCTCAGAACATGTTAAATGTTGACATGTGTTAAATGTGTCTCTTAAAAACAGACAGTGACTGATACAGGGTTTTGTACTTTGTTTGACACACAGCTGCTTTTAAAAGTCTGAAGCCAGCTGTCATATCAGTAGTGATGTATACGTTCAGTTTCAGTCTTCTTTTTCTGGCTGATGTATCTCCATTATTTCATGCTACCGAGCGTTGTGGTCAGAGAAGTTTTCCAGAACATGCTCTTGTTCTTGACCTCAGCTCAAAGTTTTTTTCTTTGATCAAAATGGCTGTAAATGGGTTGCAGTTGCCGAGCTTTCCTCCAAAGGCAGTCGAAACAAAAGGTTAGTCTCATGGAATATTTATACTAAAAGAGAAATTTGGCATTTTTACAGAAAGGGATAGTTCACCCAAATATGAAAAAGATTTACTTACACTTGTGTCATTGAAAACCTGTATGTTTTGAAGTCCAAAAAAGCGCATCCATCCATCATAAAAGCAATCCATACGGCTCAAGGCAGAGATGGATTTTTGTAAGAAAAATATCCATATTTATACAACAACAGCAAGTCGAGTTCCGGCCGAAGATTGACCTCTGACCCGACGCATGACGTGCAGAGTATATCAAAACAAAACCCCGATCACAAATTAGAAGTCTAAAGCGTGAATTTTTAATGAGAAATGTCGCTGGATTTTGAGTCGGAGCGTGAGTTTGTTGTCCAGCCCTATTTGTCACCTAAGCTTACGCTGCTCCTACATCCTAAGTCATGCGTCGGGTCAGAGGTCATTCTTCCTCTGGATCTAGACTCGCGTACAGCCATTGAAGCCAGTGATTATAGTTTATGAAGTTATAAATATGGATATTTTTTTCTTACAAAAATGCATCACTTCGCTACAGAAGGCCTTTATTAATCCCATGGATTGTGTTTGGCTGAAAGAAGAAAGTCAAATACACCTAGGATGGCTTGAGGGTGAGTCAATTATAGGATCATTTTAATTTTTGGGTGAACTTACCCTTAAAGTAATATGATAGCTTTGAGTGGTGAATCAGACCAAAATTTCAGTTGTTATGTACAGATAAACTTCACCCCCAGGCTGCTGTGAGCGAATCTGAGACAGTAAGCTGAATTCGAGAACAAATCATTCAGACTAAATCAACTAATTCATTGAAATGATCTGACTTATTGATTTTTAAAAGGATCCAAAAAGACACACACACACATTTAGGAAGATATGCCTTTGTATTTTCCCCCCGAGGTAAAGCAAGACTATTGTTCTAGTATCTGCTGTCATTCTACTCTGAGACTCCATATCCAAAAGAGATCTTAAAAGCATTAGTGGGGCGGATGGGTGTATAGTTCATTAGAGTAAGATTAACGCAACAGCACTCAGAAGTGATCTGTTTGATTGAAACCACTTCCAGATGTGTGTTAACAACATGTCTGATATGCTCATGCGGAGTTGTTCAAGGTTGAGTTGTCCAAGTGCTCCACATTGACAAAGATTTTAATGCACTTGAGATTTTCCATCTTTCCATTCACTCTGCTCTTTCTTTTTTTTTTAAATGACACACATTTTCTAAAAGTCTCATGAAATACCTAAAGTATTTGTAATGGACTCCTCACTGGCCTTCCCAAAAAGACCATAAGACATTTGCAGCTCATACAGAACGCTGCTGCCAGGATTCTTAGCAGAACCAGAAAATATGAACATATCACACCAGTACTCAGGTCATTACACTGGCTGCCAGTTACTTATAGGATTGATTTTAAAGTATTATTACTAGTATATAAATCATTTAATGGCCTAGGACCTCAATACATTGCAGATATGCTCACGGAATACAAACCCAACAGATTACTCAGATCATTAGGATCACATCAGCTAGAAGTTCCAAGAGTTCACTCTAAGCATGGAGAGTCTGCTTTTAGCTATTATGCCAGCCGCAGCTGGAACCAGCTTCCAGAGGAGATCAGATGTGCTCCTACAGTAGTCACATTCAAATCCAGACTCAAAACACATCTGTTTAACTTTGCATTTAATGAATGAGCACTGTGTCACTGTCTGTCCGACTGTTTATACTGTGTCTTATTTTAGTCTTTATTCTAAACTGTTTTAATTATTTTTAGTTCTTTCTCGTTTCTTTATTTTAAACTGTTCTTTATTCTAAACTGTTTTAATTATTTTTAGTTCTTTCTTGTTTCTTTATTCTAAACTGTTTTGTATATTCTTATTTCTTCTGTTTATTTTTAATAGTATGTAAAGCACTTTGAATTACCATTGTGTATGAAATGTGCTATATAAATAAACTTGCCTTGCCTTGCCTTGCCTTGCCTAAAGTTGTTTCCCAAGTTTTTACTTTATTTATCTTTTATTGTACTCGTCACTGCTTTACTGTTATTGTGGGAGAAATGAGTGATGTATTGAAATAGTAGCCTAACCTTAGAAACAGCGGGCCACTGTCAATTACTCATTTACCAGACAACTGCCTCTTTCCGTTTTCACATTTTCTATTTACCTCCTGTACTATTGCTTCAGAGGAGTAAATTACTGTGCCAAGGACAATAAAAACGTGTTAAACTGCCTCCTTTCTCTAAACGTCGGCATTCAGAGTGCTAAAATACTCACTGCCACTATCTGGAAATATGGTTCAACCTGAAGGCCTTGCAGGATCTGAGTAATTTGAGGACTGAGGTGTGTTTTGTTCCCACTTGTGTTTGTCAAATTTTATATATATTTTTGTAGGCATTGAAGTAAGGCTCTTAAGGCAGCAATTTAGGATGTGGAAGTCTGTCGTAATTGTGTCCTGAGAAACGGATCGACATACATTAAGTTATACAACATGTGCAAGTTTGTTTTAAGGCTAATTCTAAATCGTTTGATGGAATATTTCTGTTTTAAAACTAACAAAAGTCTCTTCAGGAAGGGTGAAACTGATGCCCATATGGCTTTTGAGTTTTAAAAAAAAAATGTTTTAAGATGCCAAAAGCGGGTAAGCAAGCCAGGTTAATGCGCATTGGCAAAAAGTAGCACCTTGGCAAGTGTGTAGTCATTATGGCATTGTGTCCTGGCAAGAATGAGAGTATTTCTTTCTGGAGTTGTGCCTTGGGGTTGATCACAGCTCTGGTCCTGGAGGCTAATTTGGCTGGTCTTCATTCTCACCACTTAGGAAGGGTATTCAAGTAATTCACATCTAAAGAGGTGTTATAATCTCTTATCATTAAGCAGTCACCGTCAAGTCAGAAGCTTGGGGATCCCTCTCTGAACTCAACTTGTGGCATTACATGTGTCAACTGTTCACTAATGTGGATTTCTTTGAATTCCAGTTCAACTTTTTGTGGGGTGTGTCCAATTTAGTTTGATTTTACACTCAGGATTTGAATTGTAATTCGTAAATTCTGTGCATCTCTTTGCATCTCACCTTCCTGAAAAAAAAGGTAATCTCTGCTTCAAAAAGCCTGAAACCTGTAGAGAAATAACTTTTATATCTTCCAAATGAAGCCGTGTGTGGTGTACCACCTCTTACCCCTTTGTGTTTTGAAGAAAGAGAGCTTAATGTATAATCAATTCCCATAGAAATGGACTTTCTCACACAGGTAATTAAAAGCCAATAGAAAAGCACTGTCCATGCATAACATCTGAAGGTCAGATTAACAGCCAAATAGATCAGGCCCGGTCACGTCCGTCCACCCATTCTGAATGCGAAATGGATTAACGACCTCCCCGCTCCCCAATAAAGATGCGTGCTCATTGATTCACATTGCTGAGTGTCAATTTGTCCCTTGACTGAATGAGTCTTTGCGCAATTATCCAAGACATGCTGCATAAGGTATGGTTTAATTTCTGTTTGCTGAGGCTAAAATCCATTAAGTCATCATTTACATGTGGACAAGACTATAGGGGGAAAAAAAGGAGAAAGAAGCTCTCTGGTCCCGTTCAGTCTCACGCTCCAAACGCGGTTTTGTCATTTTTAAGTATGTGAAAAAGAATATTTTTTCGACTGGAAATGGTACATTCGTAGCTCAAGAGAATCATTTGAGATGAATTATTTGAACCCTTCTCTGGATATTTCTCCCACAGGAATATGATTAATGTGCTTTTGTGATTAAAGCTGAATATCCTTCGCCGGGTTGTGATAGTTTTGATTTATTCCTATTTCTTTTCCAATTTATCACGTCATCTCTCTCTCAAAATACAGTACATGGCTGAAAGTATGCAGACACCCTTCTAATTAACTGGTTCGGTTGGTCCTCTTAATTCCAGTAACGATAAATCTTAATGCTACGGCATACAGTGTCATTATAGAGTATTCTATGCTTCCAATTTTGTGGAAATTATTTGGAAAGGACCCTTATCTGCCATGTGCACATAGCAAAGTCCATCTAGAAATGGTTTAATGAGTCTGTAATGGATTGGAAGAACCTCACGGATCTGCACAAAGCCCACACCTGAACCTCTTTTGAACACCTTTGGGATGAACTGAATGCCCAATTCATGCAACTACATTCATGCTGGAAAGCCTTCCCAAAAGAATGAGAGGGTTTATATATTGGTTATATATATTTATACCCCAACTCCTCACTCTCGATTATTCCTATTCTAGCCAGGAATGAGTGGGGTGAGGGGGACTCTGGGTTCGGTCCAAAATCTGAGCTCGGAGCCCAGATTGGAAAACGGATTGGAGTGGAAAGTTCTCAAAGTTTTACCAAAGTAAATTGACTAGCGTAAACCTTAGTGAATCACCTTGCATGATTCATTTAAATACTCTCCTCCCATTAATTTTACCCTCTGCAAAAATAACCCTGTCCATGCCTTTTCAACACTAATTTTTAAAAGACAGTGCATGTCTTTATTAAATCCTTTTTTAATGCCAAAAGAAGGTTTGAGCTGGAGCAAGCTGATAGTAAATCTGGCCCTTAGTGCAGTATTTTATGACTATCTTCAAGAAAATACTTGTATTGCTTTTGTGTTAGTTTATAAAGATACATTAGGAATCAAATCGGTATAAAAATGACAGAACTACAGGCTTGAAGCAATTTAATTGTTCTGTCCTTGGCTTTATATTTACCGTTACCTTTCTCTCATTAGCTTTGGTGATCACAGGCCACATTACACGCTCATTAACTCCAACCCATAAAAGATTCATATATTTTTTAATGAGGACATTTGCTGTTGTGTTGTATTGGCCTCATGCTGTTGCTCCAGTTGATGGCAAACAACACAAAATGTTTCAGTTTTTAGCTTGTTCTTTTGACTCATTTGGTTCAAGAAAACAGTGTTGTTGTTGTTTTTTTACACAGTCAAATACAGTAAGCAGAGCTTAATCCTCAGTTAATGGCAGCAGAACTCTGGAAAAGTGAGAGCTAGCAACAGCACTAATCGGAGTAAGCAAATATATAATCCTTTTTGTTTTGTCGTTCTCCTTAATTTATAACTCTGCTGCATTTCCATTTCAAGCTGTGTTTTACCTTTGTGTTGTTCTTAGTTTAGTGAACTTCCTGTAGACAGCTTTGCTGTTTCATAATTCCTTAATTAAAAAAGTTTCTCCCTTGGAGAGAAGAACTGCCTTAATTAACCCAGACTAAGTGGCTGAAATAACTTTGGCGTGAGTCACATGACCTTCCCAGCATCACGTTTGCGCTCGATGAGGCGTCCAGCCTACAGTCTGTTCAATGACCCCCGTGCACAGAGATGCACCACACACTTGTGAACATCACAAGGCCCAATCAGATGGATCGTCAATAACTTTACAGTTTGCAAGGTTTGTGGAATCAAATCTTAATAGCGTGAGCATACTTAAAAAAGAAGCTTGTTAAATGATTAAATAATGTATGTAAAAGGTGTATAAATATGTATACAAATAAATGTATTTTACTAAAAAATGATACCACTCAAGTTTCTTATGCTCACCGAGGCTGCGTGTATTTGACCAACAGTAATATTGTAATATATTATTACAATTTTAAATAATTGTTTTCTGTTTTAATATTTATTCCTGTAATGCAAAGCTGAATTTTTAGCATCATGCCTCCAGTCTTCAGCCTCACGTGATCCTTCAGAAATCATTCTGCTGATCAATGTTTTTTAAAACAGTTGCTTAACAGTGCTGATTTTTAGATTTTTTTAGAATTCTTATTTTGTTCATTATAAATATATTTAGTTTATATTTATCAATTAATTGCTTTATACAATTGTAGTGCATTTAAGTTAGTCAGACTGTCATTATGCTTATAATCCAGAATCTGCGTCTAAATATGTACATACACAATTTACACATATTGATATATCAGTCTTTTAAATGCTCTTAAGCATGTTTCTTTGTTGGGTACCGGATCAATAATGTGTTATCTGCTGTATTTCCCGTATCACTGGCTAATAAGCTTATAGAGAACAAGTCAATTTTGATTCCCCACCAAAAAAGAAATTGATTGATTGATTCCCATCCATAAACAGTCCCAAGTTGCTCCGACAATAGATCTGCCTGGAAAGATGCATGTAATCAGACGGGCTGTTGCTTCTGTGGTGTTGTAGGGCTCTTTAAAACTGGATGATGCTGTTTGATCATTAGACTACTGTGGTTGACACTGGCACAGACAGTTACTGAAGTCTCTTGTAACCCGGAGCGCCTCTCTATGTAGTTATAGCAAACTAACAGAGAATCCTTCGGATAACTGTCAATTGTGAGCTTTCCAAACAGTGCAGACCCAAGCAGTGTATTAGGATTGTATTAGAAAGAAATTGCTGGGGAGAGAGATAGATACAGGTTTTATTTTTTATTTTTTATTATTATTATTATTGCACGCTTATGTCCATTTCATATGTACATTGGTCTGGTTTATTTGGCTGTTTGAATCTCATCCCTTCAGGCTTGCGTTATCAGAAATGTTGTCCACATCTGTTCACAGACAGTTTAAAAGCCGCAAGGCTATATCACGAGGCCCGACTGTGCCATTTATCATCCCTCTTGCCTTGAGCAAAACTTTGCTGTAGGATAATGAAATGTCTGGTGTTGTGGTGGAGGTGGACAAGCATCTGGTGTCATTGTTAAATGTTATTTTTATGTTTCTTTTCTTTTCTAACACACTGTTTGGCCTAGCGATTTGTCTCCTCAGATTAGCCGCATATCAGTTTTCGAATGTGAATCCGTGTGTCTGTGTACCGCGGTCGGATATTTAATGAAACCGGTGGAAAAACAGCTATCAGAGTGAGTTATTTGAGCCGGGAGTCTTGGCAGCCAAAGGGTGCTATCTCGAGGACATCTCCTTGATCTATGAAGGAGAGAGACGATCAGAAAAGGCGATTTTCAATGGATTTGGAAAAGCCTGAGAAGTGCATCACACCATCCGAAAGCAGCCACATTAGTAAAACGGTGACTGCGGGGAGACATCCAGACCCCAGGGCTGTAGATCAGATTCCACAATGCAGATGAATAGGGACTGACATTGGGGGGGAAAAAATTAATTAAACGCTGGCTTTTTCAGAGCAAAATTAATCACAGATAGCTCGCTTTGACAAGTCAAATTGAATGACGTGATGCCTTTGAAACAGATGTGGTTAATATTTTCACTGCAGCCCTTAAGCAGGAGTATTACAATTTCTGTGTGGTGTGTGTGGGCTTTGTTTTCATAAAAAAAATCATGTCAAAGTGTGATATTACTACTTTTTGGAAGAGCACAGATACTAAAATATTCTAATGTGTCTTTTTTTCTCTCTTTCTTTTGCTCTTCATGATGCTTTCAATTCATCTGGTGACCGAATCAAGGTAAGAAACATTCAATATTTCATACAATTAACATTGGTCATATAACTTTTTTTTTTTTCCGCAAATATGAAGGTTATACTGTATGTTCCATGAATGTGAAGTGTTTTAATTAATGATCAACTACAATATTTTATTCTGTAGATCATATGAATCACATTTCTTTTGCCTTACATAAGCTAGGGCAAATAACTTTTTCTATAGGTCTTTTTTTTAATGTATATTTGTACAGTATGTGTGCATGGTTGCCCGTTTTTTTAGCCAGTCAGAAAACCAACCAATCAGAAATACCCCCTTGACTGTAAACCAAAAATACTGCACATTCAGATTTTGCAGATCAAATTAATTTTTGTAGCAGATAAGAGCTTTTTGATAAGATCTTTCTGAATTCGTATTAAATCCTATAGTAGATGACCTCAAAGCTATAAAAATAAAAATCTGTTTCATTTCATGGGGTTTTAAAATGACCCTCAACGGAGTTATAGAGAGGTCATGTGGTTGAGGTTAACAGTTTGGCTGAAATCCCTTACAGTACCTTTAACACGTTAAAGTCATTCTTACACGTCTATATCAGTGCAAGTAAATGTCAGTCGACCGACATACACCGCTGATTTAGCTGGAACTCTACAGCAGTAGTGCACTTGAGTCACATTTCCCATGCCAATACTCCCAATGCTGTCAGAACGCCTCTTCCTCCACGCTGTAAGTGTGCATTCTGTTTGTCAGGCTGAAAGGTAGATCCATAACAAACGGCAGACAGCATCTCCTCGCCTCTCCTGCAGCGCAGTGCATGAATGGCTGTAGACGCTGACAAGCGTCATGTTTCGACCAATCAAAGCGCTCACTGCCAGCTCTGACACGCCCTTCATCCTGCCCTCAATATACAGGTGCAGGCGGTTGGAGATTTAAAAGCCCGTAGAGCTTCAAATATGGCTTTCATTTGTTTCAATTTTTTGTGTTTTCTGGTTATGCCGAAGGTAATGTTGTCTGACTTTGCGCAACGTTTGATCTCCGTCTCTGCTCTAATGACTCTGCTCAAAACGCAACGTCGACAAGAAGCCTCAGAAGCATATTTAATGTGAAAGGATGGAAAAATGAGGACATAAACATAACGAAAGCTGAGTATGAGAACTCTTCACAGTGCATCTGCTCGGCCTTTCTGTCTGCCGTATCCATTTGAGGACAAACAACAACAAAAGCCTGTCAAATTGGTGTATAAACGTGCTGGGATTATGGAACATTATTGTTTGGGCCTTGACAGATGTTAAACTATCAAATGAGGCTGTCTTTAGTTTTGTTTTTTTTGTTGTTGTTGTTCTGTCGAGTATCTCATTCTGATCAAATGCGATTACACTGGTCGTGACACATATGGTTGTACTGGTCACCATTCTGTTGGTCTTAATAAGGAGGATGTAATCCCCGTTTCATCTGTTCGTCCCTAATGGTGCAAATGGGGGTCGGCTCAGGATTTGCCTGCCTCTTCATCTGATGTAATGCATCTGCAACAAACCCGACCCCTGACAGTGGCCACCACCAAATGTGAGAACTTGATGAATTCAGCAGGCCAGACAGACAGACCTACTGGAAATCACATCTGACAAGGCAAGAAAGTGAGGGAGAGACTTTATTTATGGTGCTCTATGTCTAGTTTTCTGTTTTCTTTCATCTCTGTGCACCCACTATCAAACCCGAAAGAAGGAAAAGAACACAAGGAGGATGAAAAGAAAGAACTTGAGATTAAAGGGGAGGAAAATAAAAACAGTATGTGGATTACAGCAGATTTGTGTGAGGAATGCATGATAGTCCGTCTCATCCTTTTATCGGCTTGACTGAGATTGCATGTAATCTTAAGGAGAGAGGGGGGGAGTGAATGAGAGAGCATGGGAAAGAAAAGGAGAGGGGGGGGATTAAGAGTGAAAATAAGAGGTCTGTTTGTTCGCCATGAAGATAAACTTTTCTTCAGGCATCTCTAATGGGTGAAACTATCAAAAAACCTGTCAAGAACATGTCTAGGTCATCCCATATGAAAAGAAAAGAAATGAGTTGTAATGAAAATACTGATAGTGACACGTATTCACATATCACTCACAAGTTCACAAGAGTGAAAGCGAGCAACTTCCCCTTTCCATTCATTCAACAAAGATTATAGAAGAAAATGCTATTATACTTCAACAATTCAATGTGTTACAGTATATGCCGGATCTTAATTATTTGTGACATTTACTAGCAGTTTCTGACTGAAAATTGTTTTGAAAGTAAATCCTACACACTCAAAAAAATGACTCATTGGACAAACTCAATTTAATTGATGGCAGGATTTCCATCCAATAAATATGTGTAGCCCCAACTTATAAAAAACTAATTCATGCAATGAAATGTAATTAAGTTGGTCCAACTCAATTTTGACTAACTTAAATGAGTTGGTCCAACTCAATTATGAGCAACTTAAATGAGTTGGTCCAACTCAATTTTGACTAACTTAAATGAGTTGGTCCAACTCAATTATGAGCAACTTAAATGAGTTGGTCCAACTCAATTTTGACCAACTTAAATGAGTTGGTCCAACTCAATTTTGATCAAATAATTTATATGAAATGGATACATTTAAAAATAAGTTTTATGCTTCCTAAACTTAAATTAGAACATTTAATTAAAAAAAACAATTAGGAAATCCTTATTTTGTACCCCATAGAGACAAGAGACAAATCTTGATCGAGATGTTTTTATTTAAAACTCAATAGTGCAATAGTTATTTAATGTGAAAAGTACTTAGAAAAATGCATTTTAAAGCCTTTTTCCAAACATGTACAAATGTCTTTGTTCTTACTGAACACAAAGGAAGATATGTTAAAGAATATGGGAAACTGAACAGTTCTGGGCCACCATTGACTTCCATAGTAGGAAGAAAAAATAACAACTATGAAAGTCAATGGTGGCCCAGAACTGTTAAGTTTCCCATATTCCTTAACAAATCTTCCTTTGTGTTCAACAGAACAAATACATTTATACAGGTTTGGAACAACCCCGGGATCAGTAAATGATGACAGAATTTTCATTTTTGGGTGAACTATCCCTAAAGACAAGAACGACAGAAATACACACAAAAAGTGTGTAAGAAAAAGCATGTAAGAGTGTTAAAAAATAATAATAATGTGTGGTGTGTGTGCGTGCATAAGTATGTTAATGACTCAATATACAACAATGTATTCTCAAATAATTCTCATTGTGTTCTCAAAAAAAGTGCACATCTCATGCAAACAGCTTGATTTTAAATTGCTGGATTTTTGCATTCAGCCTATGTCCATCCAAGTTCATTAGGATTTTCTGGATAAACTTGAAGGTGTACTTGAGGTTGTCAGGAAAATTAAGATCAAGAGCATAAATGAGACCGAACAGCATGATGAATGCCAGGATCACGCAGTCTAGGTCCCTCAAAACCTTAATGCCCTCGATCACAACTCCTATGTCTGCTGTACAATCTCCTCTTTGGATTTTGTAAATCCCCATTTTCTGCATCCTCAGTGGCCTGGACAAAACACAAAACACTTTGGTTAAGCCCAGGTGAATTTGACCCTTTATATTTTAAAAGTAATCAGCAAATTGCATTGCTACTTTTCACTTTTACTATTACATTGTTGGCTGCCATTTATTTCCATTTTATGGACATAGACATACACATCTGAAAACTTCTACAAATTCTATTGTGTTCAGATGAACAATGAAAGGCATACACAAAGTTATTACCCCTGCAAAATTATTACTATTAAAAATATTATTTTATTAAAATGAATAAAACAAAATGATTATTCCACTAATACATATTTTATTGTGAAATTAAAATGAAAATTGAGCATTTAATAATAATCAATCATATATTCTTTTAAAACATAAAAGTACTAACAGAATTGTTGTTATATTCATAATAATCACTTACCACATACTCCTTGAAGAAAGAGTCTGGATCTTCAGTCAAGTAGATCATCAGGCCTTTCAGGGTGCACTCTCTCCTGATGTTTATGTTGTCACACTACAGCAGGGGGAAAATCAAGACTGAAATTAGCCAAATGCAGAAAGCTGTACAATAACTAGACAAAACAGAAGACATTGCATGCATTTATACTAACAGAGTCTCTGATCGCCAGGGCGTTTTTGATCTTTTGCCCCTTAACTCCTCCTTTGCTCTTGAAGATCTGCATCAGTTTATCTGAAAAGTGGTTCAGCTGTAGGAACATTGATTGCAGTGGCTTCGTAGTGATCTGCATGAACTCTGCGTTCACCTTCAAAATGGAAAAAAACAACAACAAAAAACAATTTCTTACTACGAAAAGAACCTAATAACGACTAAAATAAAACACTACATAACATGTTTACTTACTTCACTCTGCTGAAAGAGAGCTGGCCATTGATTCTTGAACACCTCTATCATGGGCATTGGCTGACGACAATGGGTTTGAAGTCTATTATGGAATGTGGATTGTGTTTCCGGTATCTGTGGGTGTTAAACGTACTGTAAATATTACTTTCAAATGCACATCCTACAAACATACACTGAACTGTTTCATTATGCCTGAGATGTCCATTTATGTGTTGAAAATAATCTTTCTGTTGCTAGCTCCTTGCATGAACACACATGATACTGGAATGTTGTTAATTCTTCTGGCTTTGGAGTTTCCTGTTTAGCATGTATTTTGTATGATTAAGAAGCTTACTCCATGTACTAAACGTGCATGGGCAATCTGTGTATGGACATGGATAGCGAAAACTGCCCCTAAAGCACACATGAGTCTGCCTAAAATGCTGCAGAAACAAATACCTGCTAGCTAGTTTCGATGGACACATTCTTTGCACTAAAAAAGAAACAATCCTAAAAAGAAGAATAAAAAAGTATTATAAGATACCATATTTAACAAATGACACAAGCAGCCTAAATCAGAATATTTGAATATGACTTACTATAAATAGGAGGTTGCTGTTCACCTGGTCATGTTCATAAAACTGTGAAAGAGAAGATGTTGATTAGGAGTGGGAACCAGTATTCACATGAAAATATGCTTTTTGTTTACATGGTTCTGTTTTACCCAACTCGTTCACTTAAAGGATTAGTTCACCTCAAAATGAAAATTTCCTGATAATTTACTCACCCCAATGCCATCCAAGATGTTCATGTCTTTCTTTCTTCAGTGGAAAAGAAATTAAGTTTTTTGAGGAAAACATTTCAGGATATTTCTCCACACAATGGACTTCAACGGTAACCAAATAGTTGAAGTCCAAATCAATGCAATTTCTAAGGGCTCTGAAGTGCTTCAAAGGGCTCTGCATGATCCCAGCTGAGGAATAGGGTCTTATCTAGCGAAACAATCAGTCGTTCGTTTTCTAAAAAAAAAAAAAATCATGAAATGTTTTCCACAAAAAAATTAATTTCTTTTCCACTGAAAAAAGAAAGACATGAACATCTTGGATGACATTAGGGTGAGTAAATTATCAGGAAATTTTCATTTTGAGGTGAACTAATCCCTTAATATTACAATTCTCTCAAGTAATTAAATTGATTTTAAAATAATTTTAAATGTTTACTTGGTACAATTGTCTATATCGTCTACAATTGTCAAAAACAGACGACTATCGTCCATTCTGTCACATTTTTCAGGTGTTCTGGTGTAACTTAGGCTAACCCGTCTGTCACTTGCTCTGATTTACCTTGGGCAGCTCAGCTACGATGTTGTAAATAGGTAGTTTACATGATCAAAGTAATCTTAATATTGAGATATAAGTTCTACCTTATGTACGTTACCTCTAGTTTTAATTATTCAAACAGGTCTTTGAACAAAAAAGGCCTGTCGTGTATTTTTCCCCCACAGCGCTTAATGTCATATGGTGATTGTGAAACACGGAACACCTCACTTCATGATTTTATGGTGAAATGTCTTATTTTTCATGTTAGGCAGGTCAAATTTGATCAAGAAAAACGCAATGTGGCCAATTCAGCGTGAGTGAGTGACGCAGCTAAAAATAGACTCGGCGCCGAAACAATCGCGGCGATCGCAAGCCTCCAATTCATTTTATGACGGATATATCAATCCAGCTAGCAAGCCAATAAGTTAAGAACCAATTTTGCACAGTTACAGTCAAATTCGGGATCGTTAGACTGGTCTAACACAGAATTTAAACGTTGCGTGAGTAAGTTAAGCTATCGAAGGGACACTTAAAACAATTCACCTTGCATAACTTTCACTGCTGTTGCATATTTCACTCAAAATCATGATATAAGTTACACACCCTCTTACAGTGAGGTAAATTCTTTATTACAAATACTCAAACAAGATAATACTTACTTACCAATAACGAATACGACGTTGCAGTCCTTGCAGCGGCAGACGATAAAATGGCGGCCACACCCTCTGAGCATCTTCTCTGAGCTTGTCTTGCACATGCGCAAATGACGCTCTCCGAAGCCAAATTAATTTGAGTTAACCAAATTAAATGAAATCTCATAGATGACACTATTTATACATTTTACGTTAGACTTATTAAATATATATACGTATTATTCCTAATCAGATATATTTAAATAAAGTGAACACAATTTAAGTGTGTCATACCTAAGAAGGCCTTGAATCATTTTTTTGAGTGCACCAAAACTTTTAGTCCTCACCACCTTTTAATTTCCAAATCTCCTCCAGTCCCCTCTAGATAATGAGCTCATGGCATCAGTGACTACTATCTCATTGAGCTTTGAGTTCTCTGAGGGAGGTCAGACTCCCCTGACAGTGGCAACCACGAGCTAGATAACCACTCTTAAAAGTTTGATCCTATGGGCACACTCTTAAAAGACTCGTGTGGTCCTGCAAAGATAAAACTGCAAATTCATCACTATTTAATCATGAAGTGAAGTTAAAGCACTCTCAGACTTGATTTAATTGTAAGTCTATGGGATTCTATTGGCTGATTTAGTGTTGACCATGCGAAACATATCTGCTAAGTGTTTACAGTGTGACACCAGAGTAGATGCTATATGATAAAGCAGGATCAAGTAAAGTGTCACAAATTATTCTCTCTTCGCTTTGTCATTATTTGTGTGTCTCTGGAAGCTTCTGTGTCCATTCTCAGTCGGTTCAGGGCCTCGCTGCCAGCCCCGCAGGCCTGTGCCAACAACATAAACATTTTAGTGACAAGGACGGTCGACTGTTTACTGACGAAGCAAAAGTGTTACTGGCACCGGCCACTGTGTGTGTGTGTGTGTGTGTGTGTGTGTGTGTGTGTTAGAAGCTGAATGTTGAAACAAGCCCCCTAGTGTGTAGGCTCTTCTGAAGCCCCCCTGCAGATCCTGCAAGAAATCAAAGCGGCACCATTTCAGTAGAGACCCCATTTTGTAATGTACTGTCAACCTAATTTACTTCTGTAACTTGACATATTTTTAGGTGAAACAGGATATTCAATATTCAAGGTAAAAATGTTGGACGGGACTTGATTGATCGTGAAAAGTGAGCATTCCATTGTAGAATGGAGCCAGACATGAATGCAAGCAAGTTAAAATAAATCTATCTGTTGCCAATTTTCCATCCATCCATCCATCCGCTAGTTTGGGACCAAATGTTGGTTTGTAGTTACTCATAAAAAATGGAAAAATATGTTTTAAATCTTTTTAACAGGCAACATTCATAATCTGGACTTGTAAAAAAGTAAAACAAAAAAAAGTAATGAAATTGTTTATTAATTTGCAAGTTAATTGCGTCAGTTTTGACTTCATGTCGAATTTAAAGCTACAATATGTAATTTTTCCATCGCCAGATGTCGCATTTTCAAAACAATAACAAAGACGAAGCTTGATGACGCTATGAAGGAGAGTGGAACGATGGGAGATGTCACTTTCACCATCCAGAGATGTATTGAATTCGCAGATCATATAAATTTATATCAGCTAATAAATTTGTTTTGATCACACTATGTTATGTAATCGTAATGAATTAGCTGCCAAGAATGTGAAATGTAATGCTATGTTAGCCTGTTATTCATATGTGACTATTTGTCAAATGAGTTGGTGAATTAATGTTGCGCAGTTTTACGCGTTTAAAACAATCGTACAAAAAGTACATTTGAACAAACCCACAGAATTTGCAAGTAATGGCTAAATATTTTTTGTGCAACACATAGACTTAATTTCACTGCCATAGTCTTGGTCACCAGACTTGATAAAAAGCGTTAATGAAGTACAAACAAAGTGCAATATAACTGGTGTACAATAAATAATGTATATTTGCTTACCTGTCTATTAAAACACATGCGAGAGCGGAGTCTCTGTGGACAGATCAAGTCCAAATTTGTCGTGAAGCCCTCCCTATCCTGAAAACGCCACGCCGATATTGATCCTTGTTTTATTTCTCCGGTTTTCCCAAAGCCCAAAGTTGATCTATGTTTACGTTTTTTTGGATTGTCTGTACTCGCCAATCTATAATCGTGAACCATGATGACTGAACGAAACAACAGAGGCGTGCAAGATATTGTATCATAGATATGCATACATAGATTCCTCAAACAGTAGCTAATGAGGTTTCTATATATTGTACCTAAGATTTCCACAAATGGAAACCGAGTATAGCGTGAGCCATTATTAAAAACTGGAATTTCTCTGGATTTAAAAATCCTTGGGAACTTTTGGGATAATGTAAGTACACAACTGCATGAAATATATCACAATGTGAAAGTGTTTTTTTGAGTATTTTATTACAAAAATCTTACATATTGTACCTTTAAAGTCGTCATTCCTTGAAACCTTAATGTGCTGGTATTGGGCAAAGACAGTTAATAGGTTCTGTCTTCCTGTCTGTCTCTCCCTCTTACCCTTCCTCAATCACGTCAAACAGATTGATTCCTGAATCCCTTCTTTTCACTCATGTCTTTAACAGCAGTGTAATGGAGAACAAAAGCAGGGTTGCCTGCATCCTGCAGGTTAAGTTCATGTAACAAGACAGTCAATTAAGCCTGACCAGTGAATTCATTAAGCAGGTCAGCACTCTAGCAAGCGTGTTTCAGTGGCACTGAGAAACAGGAAATGCTATTATCTGACAATATGCTAAAAATAGAGCCAAAAAAAAAAAAAGAGAGAGAGAATTGAGGATGCTTCCCTGGCATTGTGACGTTCCCTTAGGACCCATGTAACTCAAATCACATTTATGTCTGTGCACACAAATCAATCGCAGCAGGAAGCACATTTTAGGCATGTGCAGACAAACACATGCACACACATGATCTTAGTTTTTTCTCCCATGGTGCCGTTCTGCCACAGCAGGAGGATCAAGATTCGATCACGTCTACCTGCTGCTCCAAACACCCCTGAGTGGCGGCGCTCCAAACATCCCAGCGTTCTGGATCAGCCATGCCCTCGGCGGTTGTCCTTGCACCATGTCCCCCCCCCCCCATCTATGTGCCAGCCTAATTCAAACCGCCCTGTAGGGACTAGCTGCCACATGCATGGGAAAGAGTGCCAGGCATGCGGTCAGACTAAAAGCCCTGGCATGGCCCCCATAAACAGGCCCCATGTGTGTTGGCATGACCCGTTGTGCCAGACCATCTCTACCACCTGGCTTGCCTTCTGTGGTTCTGGACTGACAAAAGCATAATGTTTCCCCTCTAACATATCTTTATCCGAAGTAAGTTTCTGTTAGTTAACGGGATATCCTGTTTCTCCCACCAAGTACTTCAATCTTGTGTCTGGGGAACAGCAGACCATGTTATCTATAATTTAATAACTGCTTGTTAAAAGAGTTTTTGTGGACGTGGACGGCTATATGATGACTATGGTACCATATAGTATATGGTACCATGATAATATGTGCTTTTGCTAGCTACATGTAGTAGTTCTGACACAAGTGTTGAAATATAGAGTGCCAAAGATTTGGCAATATTCATTGAATATTTTTGGTGTGATATTTTTCATAGCCATGAAAAACCTGCAAGGAATTCTAATATTGTGAGTTTTTTTCTTAGTTATGCTCAGGTCTAAAATATTTCGTTGGCTTGAACTTGCTCTTTGTGAAAACTGTATAATTTTATAAACTCCTTATCTAGTTGAGTGTCTGTATTGCTTTTCCTTTTTCATAAATTGAATGGCATTTTTCCATGTAGAGATTTTGTGTGAACCAGTGTTACTTTAATAATATATATTTTATTTTTATATTTAAAATTTTGATGTGTGCTTTTGTCATTTTCATTGATTTTTAAAAAAATATTTCTATTTAGCTTCATATTTATTTCAGACTTTATTTTTTAGTGCTTCAACTTCAACTTATTCTATTTCAGTTAGTTGCAAAGGCAACATTTCTATTTTTTCCATCTAATATTTATATTTTAATCAATTTTATTTCATATGACGAAAACAATTTTTTAATAGTACTCTAATAGTAAGAAATGGTTACAAAATTAGCTTTGTCAAATTGCTTTAGATTGAAGAATTAAATTGGCGTGTAAAAGCTTCTCTCTATCTGAGTTTAATTGCAGGTGTTGATGTGTAAACAGTTGCTTTTAAAAGTAATGCGTTACATTATTGTTCTGTTTTTGTGCAAGTGAGATGCGATGTAAATGCCTAGTCACATTTACTAGAACTACAATAACCATCATGTTATTTGTAATGCATTATTACACCCAACATTGGTAATACGTAGAAAAGAAGGAAAACTGTCACGTTTGTGAATGGCAAATGTGGCACCTTACGAGTTTCGTGTGCGAAAGTGTCTCATGTTCATCTCTAGATGATGCAAACACACTTTCAGACAAAGCTGCTTGTGTCGACTGCCACACTGTTTCGGTAGAAATCAACAGGTTCGGTAGAAATCAGAATAACAATCTTCTTTCAGGTGTACAGACTGTATTGATTCCTGTTGCATGTTGCAGTGCTGATGAGGCGTCTGTCAGTAAACAGGAACAAGAGTGTGAAAAAAAGAGACGGAGTGAAAGAGGGAAAACATAGAGTGAAACACAACGTGCTCATAGCATGTATTGATGTCCCCATTAAAAAGATTTCTTTCCAGCGCTCGTGTTTTTCTTGGTTCCCAGCTGATGAAAGGCAAAACTAGAGCGCTAACAGTGAATCGATTGGTCCAGATTATTTCTCAGTTCCAGTGCAGAGGTGGGCAAAATGTCAGCGGGACGCGAGACAACAGAGAGCAGTGTTTGAAGCGGGACCTCACCTATTCACTCTGTGGTCTTCGGCTCACCTTTTATATTTCCACATCAGCCTTTCTCTCCTCTAATCAATGCTCATTTAGCCGTTGTGTATCCAAATGCCATCTTAAATCGAATAATTGCTTTTTGCCCTTTTCATTCAAAGCTGTTTGCCTGTGGTCACCAAGGCTTCAATAGGCAATAAAATCAACCGTGGTTTTGCAAAGAGGCAGACAACGAGTTTCTGTTTCTTTACAACTCTCTGGGAGCTGTGGGGAAGATCGGTGCCGTAGGAAGCAAAGAAGAGGAGAGGTGATGACAAACTCATGCAATTAGTTTTTCATGCAGCTCTTAAATCAAAGATCCAATTATTTGACTTTGCCGTGACACATAGTCCCCTGCCTCAGCACCTGATTAGGTTCACCTCAGGATCCGGAGATAAACCAACACAGGGGCCCGTGCAGAACCGCGCATGCTGCGAAAAAAATGTGAGAAATGAATTACCTAAACTGTTAGCGGCTAAGAAACGGGTTATTTCTTCCTCTGAAAATAATAATAGATAGTAGTAATGAAGTCTAACTAATCAGGTTTCAGGGTGTGTTCTTTTTGTTGGATTTTTCTTTCTAAGAAATGTTTTTCTCTGAAGCTTCTGAGTGTGTGTGAAAGATGTAAACAGTATCACACAGACCTGAATTACAGCATTTTTATTTCTTTTTTGCACTAGTTGTCCCAGAGGTGATGATTCTGTTCTCTTGAACATATGTTTGACTCTTTAAAAAAAAAGAAGAAAAAAACACATGGCAATTCTTGTCATTCATTTTCATGGCAGAAAAGCTGCTGGGGTTTTCTAACAGAGTTCTTCAGGGAGGGCTTAGGGGTTTCTGGAAAATTTGAGAGAGGATCAAAAAGGTTTTTAGTGCTGTTAACATTTTAAGCTGCAAGTGTTTTAACACATTTACTGTTTGATATTTTATATTATGCTTTATGATGGCTGGTTAACAATCATGATATAATATATATATATATATATATATATATATATATATATATATATATATATATATATATATATATATATATATATATATATATATATATATATATATATATATTCTATGCACGTTCCTAGTTTAACAATTACCTTATCTAAAACTAAAACTATTAAAACTACACTGTGTAATTTTTTAAGTTGATTCTTAGCAAAAAACACTTTGTTCTTTCAAAATGATATGTGCTCATTAATGTGTAATTACTTCTACCAACTAATCAAGTATTCTCATAAGCGTAGAATCTGCCATTTAGAATACATACGAGCGAGTCGCTCGAATGGTGGCAGCCATGTTGCGCCTCCATCTTGAAAATACATTAGCCAAAGAGGGACATACCTGGAAATTCAAGCTTTCGTGTTTTTACACTCAGTGGCACCGTGACGAATGCGAGGGGAGATTACTCGCGACTGCCAGCAGATTTGAAATAATACGGCCACCGTAGGAGTTAAAACACCCTCGTAATGGGAGGGGCTAGAAAGTCATATTCAGCTGGCAGTCATAAACAATTTCACTGCTAGATGGGAGAAAATCTTACACAGTGTTGCTTTAACAATTGTTTTCCATAATTAAAATGAAGTTCAAATAAAACATATTAGAAATATTAGAATAAAATCTAATATTTAAAAACAACTAAAATAAAATTAGATATGTTGCCTTGACTGAAACTGAAATAAAATTGCTAAAAATAAAATAGAAATAAATTAAAGCTAAATAGAAATATAAAAAAACACAAAAGCACATTAAATTGCAAAAAATAATAATAATAATAATAATAATAATAATAATAACTTTAAAAAATAACATAAAAATAAAAACAAAAGATGTAAAATAAAAGCTAATTAAAAAAGAAATAGGGTTAGGTTAGGGTTTGGGTTAGGATAGTGGGTAGACAAATATTTGCTTTCAACTTAATACAAACTAAATATTCTCCAGATAATGTTTTAATAATTTGCTTTTTGCTATACAGTGAAAATATATAGCCACTCAATATAAATAATTCGTTAACATTAGTTAATTTATTAACTAACATGAACGAACAATGAGGAATACATTTGTTACAGTATTTATTCATCTTTGTTAATGTTATATAGTTAGTTAATAAATATACAGCTATTCATTGTTTGTTTCTTAGTTTACAGTGCAATGTCCAACGTTAACAAATACAACCTTTGATTTTAATAACCTATTATTAAATGCTGAAATTAATATAGATGAATAAATGCTGAAGTATTGTACATTGTTAACTAAGGTAGTTAACTAATGTTACAGTAAGTAACGAACCTTATTGTAAAGTGTTACCAATTCTTCTTTATACATGACATTATATAGACATATTTTAGGATGGGGGGGGTGTCCAATCAAACAGTAAGTTATGTTCTCGGGACAAGCAGATGTTTTCTCATTCTTTCACTTTCTGCCATGTTCATGGAGTCCAAGTGGACTTGACAGTCGTGGCCGGGTGATAACGTCAATTACGGTGAGCAGAATTTACTGTACAATAAGAGCCTGGCAGGTCTGCATGGATAACATGCCCGTGTCTCTTCTCTAAAGATAATCCATCTGGTTATTGCTACAGAGAGGCATCCAAGCTGGCACGGCCGTTCTTTGGCTGAAGCTCCAAAGGGGACACTGTACAGTGTTTGTGTAGGGTTGTAAAAACATCCTCACGGTCCCACAGCCGGCCCGTCTCTCGGTGTTGATAATAAAATTCTGTATTAAGCCTCTTTTAATCTCGGATTTTGCACTGAACCCTTTGTGCCCCGTCGCACCTGTTCTCGGAATCAGACAAAGCGTGTGGATGGCGGAGGTTGCAGCATTTGAACCCCCCGATTGACCCCCCCACTGCAACACCTGCTCCCACCAGACACAACTGTACCTCAGCCAATCTCCATGCCAAGTCTCCCAGCCTCGTGAACCACAGGACCTCATGCGTGGCTGGCATGCCACGAGCATGGCATCTGAATTCTCCATGCATTCCAGGATGGATTATTCACCGAGGGCCGGCCAGTCTAGAACGGCATATGACATGACAGCTGGGTATGGCCTCGAGTCCAAGGGGCTTCCGTTTCTAGTGCCCCATGTGAGAAGTGTGGGAAGGCTAAAGTGTCGTCATCGACTTTGATATTTTATAGATGTGAGGACAGCTTGCATGGATTCGTTTGGGGAGAGAGCATGCTTGGAGCTTGGTTTGGGATGAAACTGGGCAGCTGTTTTTGGCATTTAAAACTTTGAACTACTTTAATTGAGCCTGTGGGTTCAGACATTATGTCTGTTTTGATATCGTCATGAAATTGCTGACCAAAATGTTTCTTGATGAGTTTTTTTTTTAATCAGCGTAAACAGAGATGAGACAAAAAAAACATCAAGATGCCAACTGAACATTATTAATTTGAACATGCTGATGATAAAAATAACACTGCAATATATCAATAATACATTACCAATGTTGTTAAAAAAATGTAGAAAGAAAAGAATGCTATCATACCACTTCGCTAATGGGGCTGTGTTATCTTTATAATGTGTATTATGAATATAAATATATAAATAATATAAATATAAAGTATTAGAAAAATACATTTTGTTCAGTTTTTGCATTAGTGGTGAGGATTTTTCAGTGAATCTTTCTGCAGACTACATCGTTACACCAGTAGATGGCGACAACCCTTACGAAAAAGAAGTTTATTCAAGCTTGCTATTTCTTTTTAAACTAAAAATAAGAAAGTATAATTTTAGTCTGATTTTTATGTATTTCTCAGAAATATACTTACAATTAGACTTGAGTATGCTTGACTTGTACTCACAGAAAAGTATATTTGGACCAATCTGTTGACTACTTAAAAGTATATAATTAAGTGTTCTAAGTATACTTGGCTTGTAGTTGTGTTTACACTTTTGATTGAGAAGCCTATTAAATACTTTCTTCATGTAGTTTTACATAGGCCTACTGTCTTATAAACTTACATTGTTTAAAAATTATGATTTTAAAAGAAAACCATCAGTACACTTATAAGTTAACTTTTAGTGTAGTTGCAGTACAAACGAAAAACCTAGTTGTTTTGTTAGCTGTGTTCTCAAAGTTTACTGTTACACTTAAAGTATACTTAGAAGTATACTTTTATACACTAAAAAGTGGGCCAATTTAGTTCCAAGTGTATTGAAAAAGTACACTTACAAGTATACTTCTAGTACATTGATAGTACTTGACTTACTACATAAAGTATACTTAAAATATACTTGAACTTTACTTAAGTATACTCAATAAAATTAACAAAGTATACTTATTTATTTTGTAAGGGAAGTGACTTTTTAGCAAGTGAGTGAGTGAGTCAGTCAATAAATCATTTTTGAATCATTCGTTTCATAACACCAATTCATTCAGAAAGTGAAGCAAATGAATATTTTCAAGTTTTCATTGAATCACACACTTAAACACTGATTCATGCCACTATTAAATGTTGCTTGGAGACACGGACTAGGTTATTTTGGGTTTTTTTTTTTTTTTTTGAAAATGAAAAATGCACCAAAGTAACTGACACTATTGTGCCTAAAAGTGACTCAATATTAAATTCTTGTTAATTCAACTGTTGTACAAAAGCAATATCACAATTGTGCGAGATTAATGAGTTAAATCCATAACTTAAGCGTTCATTGTGAATGCATTGTTGCCGTAAAAAGTGCTTCACACAATGCAATATCATATTAAATCTCAAATTGTGGAAAATTAAATAATAAATAAACATGGGAAAATAAATAAATAAATAATTCAGTATGTTTGAAAATTAGTTTAAACCTTGGTCTGCTTCTCATTGCCTGAAGACTCCTAAGAGCTGTGATGAAACTAGCTCGACTATCTCTACCCTGCAGGCCTCGGCACTGCTTAATCATTTTTTCCCGCCGAGCCCCATGTCATCTTTCCCAAAAGGGAAGGAGAAAGAGAGGCAATAGGGAGCCAGAGGAGAGTAGGACATTTACTAAGTGGAAACACACTTTAATGTAGAGTAATGTGGAAGCAGGGGGCTATTTGATGTTGGTTGCTGTTAATGTGTCCATTCAGAAATTTATGAAGTAGCATGCTTTTGGTTTGTGAATTTTAATTGAGAACAAGACTTTCATTCTTGTGTCTTCTGGTATATAAATCAGTGGCCATTAAACACTGTAATTTATCCTAGGATGCTGGTTCTTTCTAGGAGAATAATTTGAAACTAACAGCTAATTAATTAGTTTTATGCAGTAAAAAATGGCCAGTCAAATTTTCATTTATTATTGTAATACCTTTAGGCAGAGGTTTTTGAGTGCAACTCATCTTTTTCAGATGAGCAATTGTTGAAAAGCTGTATGTGGTGAGCTCTCCAAATTAGCATGTAGTCTGTGTATACCTATTACAGTCATATGTTTAATTTTTATTTTTAGATTTACATGTTCAAAGTTCAGTGAATCACAATAATCTTTTGTTTAAAATATCCAATTAGCTAAAGCTTGATATTAGCTTGCAGCTTACACTTGCATGAATTTCCATGAAAGTAATATTCAGAAAATATCAAAAGCAGGCAGCTCCATTTATTCTCAGTATTTTTGTCTTGTTTTACAGTACATATATCTGAACATTAATAAATTAAGATACATTTACTTCAGAAACAAAATGACGTAAGATATGTAAGAGGTCATTTTATGCCTCTATACAAAGTCTTGATGTTGTTGTTTTTTTGAGTCTACTAGAATAGGTTTTAAAAACAAAACTATGTTTTTCACATATTGACATTTTTGCAGTGCCTCTCTTCCCAGTCTGTCAGTAGCACTATTTAGTAGCTATCCCTGTGAAGCTCCTCCTACCGAAAAGAGCAATGTGCTCTGATTGGTCAGCTGGACCAGTGTGTTGTGATTGGTCAACCGCTTCGAATGTGTTTCGGAAATGTCACCCTTACCATAACCGCGAGTTTCAACACACTCAATCAGAGCAACTCAATCAGGCCCCGCCCTTTTTTGAGTTTACCTTGGGCAGGATTTATTCAAATGAGGAATATTGTGAGCTGTACATTCCCAGATGAAAACTCAAGGATACAAACAAGGTGTTTCAGGGAGTTCAGAAACAGTGATTTGGAGAAGAACTCCCTTTGGAGTTTATGGTTAAAACAAGGAAAAAATCAATGGGGTAACCGAAAAATAATCTTGTTTTCCATTTGAATTAAGTTGAATTAACTGAAAACAAGAAAAAAAAATATTCTATATAAGTATAAGTTGTAAGTAAAGTAGCTATATGTTATATGTAGCTATATGTATAAGTAGCACTCAGAGTGCATGATATCTCGTGTGCCAATCACTCCAGTTTTTCCGGCTGTATTATTCACGCAAACTAATTTTCAAATGTCACAGTGGGACGCAACACTGAGCCCTTTCCAGCAGACCCCCGCAGATTCTGATTTGGGAACAGGGGCGGAGATGAATGGCTAATATGTGGAGAGCAAGACTGCTTTTATCTCTTTTGATTTAGACTTTTCTTTTAATTCCTCCATGTATTTAATCTGCTATTTGCTGAGCTCCACCGAGCAGCGTTGAGGTGAGTCAGAGACTAATAAAGGTCTGGCATGGAGTCTGCCTGATGGAACATCCCTCTCATCTTGTTCCATCTGAGGAGCCTTTTATTTGTTTTGATCGGGAGCTTCCGGGCTTCTCCCCTCTGAAGCTTCCAAAATGTGTTTTTTTTTTTTTTTTTTGGAGTGCTCTGACAAAATGTGTATTGTTTCGCCTGCTTCTTTGAAATACCTCTCATTATTATGACAGGGAAAACAGGAACCTGCTTGCACCAGAAATTGTCTTTGTTAATCAAAGAAAAAAGCGAGCAAGGATCTGTGTTCTGCCTTGTGGTTCATATTCTTATTAGCTGTGCTTTACTATTAGTATTAATCAAAATAACATTTAAGAATTGAATTAAGCTCTTAACTATAAATAGTAGCCTAACTTCGGTGTGTATTTCATTTTACATCTTTGAGAAAGTTATAAAAAGTCTGAATCATTTCTGTGGATCAGTTTTTTTGTAGGATAATATTTTGTAATATTTTGTAGTGTTTAAGTTAGTTCTGAGGCTATTTTTATTTTTTTTTTATTTTAAAGAATTATAACACTTTTATTCAGCAAGGGCACATTAAATTGATCAAAAGTGACAGTAAAGACATTTATAATGTTACAAAAGTGTCTATAAATGCTGCTCTCTTGAACATTCAATTAGAATCCTGAAAGAAACCACAAAAAAATAAAGCTTTTCAACAGTGATAATACACTGTAAAAAAAAAAAAAAAAAAACGTAAAAAAACGGCAATTTTCTGGCAGCAGGGTCGCCAGAAAATTTCTGTTAAAAAACGGAAAAATACTGTAAAAAAAAAGGTAATTTCTTCCCGTTGAAAAAACTGTATATTTAACATTGGATTTCAGTAATATGATATAATGTTAATTTACCGTCCTATTGAAGTTTTAATATCTGTTTTGTGCACTGATAACCACCAATCACAGCAGTGATGAGAGTCACATGATCAATCATAGCTCAACACAAGCAGTTCTTCCACAAGAAAGTTAATAATAATATATATGTAGAAACTGCACAGTGTCATTCACACAAACATTAAACACAATCATGGTAACACATGAAATTTTAAAAATGCAATAAACATTATTTAACAACATTAAATGTAACATAAACCCCTAATGTACATAACTGATTAGAAAAAACGAAGAAAACTATGAAGAAACAAACATAGTTATTTCAACAAAAATACATCAAATGTGAAGTGTCACAGGGAATTGTGGGAATGTCAATTTACGTTTTTTCCACTGTAAATTATACAATGAGTTGTTTTTTCACTTTCAAAAACTGTAAATTTAACGGTATGTTACAGTAAAATTACATTAAATGTACCGTTAGATCTATCAGTTATTTACCGTATATAGTACAGAAACTTTCTGTTAACCAATTAACAGTTTTTCACTGTAGCATTTTTACAGTCTTTTACCGTTAAAATTACGATCATTTTTTACAGTGTAGGAAATATTTCTTGAGCAGCAAATCTGCATATTAGAATGATTTCAAAAGGATCATGTGACACTGAAGACTGTAGTAATGATAATGAAAATTCAGCCTTGCATCACATGAATAAATTGCATTATCAAATAAATTAATATAGAAAACATAGATTTTAAATTGTAATAATATTTCTGAATATGTGACCCTGGATCACAAAACCAGTTACATGTCGCACGGGTATATTAGTGGCAATAGCCAACAATACATTGTATGGGTCAAACTTATCGATTTATCTATATAATCTAATTATCAATTTTCTTTTATGCCAAAAATCATTAGGATATTAAGTAAAGATCATGTTCCATGAATATATATTGTAAATTTCCTACCGTAAATATATAAAACATTTAGAACATTTCAGATGATGTATAAATCTCAAATTCAAAAAAATTGACCCATGTGACTAGTTTTGTGGTCCAGGGTCACATATTATTGTTTTACTGTATTTTAATCAAATATATGCAGCCTTGGTGAGCATAAGAGACTTATGTAAAACTCTCTGGCACAGCCATGATATTAGGGCATTGTGGGTGCTTGGGGTTGGTAAGATTTCTTTAATGTTTTTTTTTTAATAAAAAAACATGTGAGATTATTTCATATAGTGTATCAGAATATGAGAAGGCTAAAAGCAGTGTTAGAAGGGAGGTCAAATAAGCCGAGCAAGCCATATCTGAATAAAATGATTTATATTATACCTGCTAAACTGGGAGAAAAACATGGGTTGCTTTTGGTCCATTTTGTAGTCTGAAAAAGAAGGGTTCTACAGTTCCTGCTGCCGGGCATCTTGGTTATGGACAAGCTGAGCAATCAAAAAGATCTTTCAGCCACTATTTGAAGCAAAAATGCAAATCCTGCACTGAAGAGAAGGCTCAAATAGATTTAGAAACTACTTCTTCCTCAAATCCTTCCTCAGATATTTCTGCATGTTTGAATGATCAATTCTTCCAAGTTTGCTCTTCTCTTCTCCACAGTTTTTGCAGTTTAGGAAAAGAGATTCAATTACCTAGAGTTCGGCTAGATCAATACAGCTGTTACCTATAATAATGCTGTCTGGGCATTGTTGGACATGTCAAACTGTGTTTTTGTTTTAGGATTTACATGGACCTTGTTAGTAAGCTTCAGTGGTATAGAGATCAATCCTGTCATTTTCCTTTTCGAAAGTTTTACTAGACTTGTTCTGTTTTTGAAATCTAATGTAAGATGGTGGATTGAAAGAGACAGCTTTGAAAGACGTTAAAGTTTGATCTTTTCCCCATTTCATGTTCCTCTCTCATACAGTATGAGCACTTTACACCTTCATCCCATGTACAGATGAAACAACTAGTTTTGGATTCCTCCTCTGTTCTCCCATTTTCTAGTAGGCCTATAAAAATGTGCCAATTTGATAAACACGTTGCGTAGATATAGGTGAAATAAAGATTTGTCTAAAACACTGTATCATATTGAAAAATAAAAATAATGTGATGCTTTAATGGACTGTCATAGGCTTAATCTTTAAGCCCCCTAATGAAGACAATTCTTTGGAGATTCGGCGTATAAATAAGCTGAATCTCCAAAGAAGTGTCTTCATTTGGGGGCTTAAAGATTAAGCATATGACAGTCCATTAAAATATCACATTCTTTTTATTTTAGATATCTTCTACCATGACAACTCTCTGAAGATTTGTAGCATGCTAATGTTTTTGGTCTTTGCATAATAGATCTGTTATGCTGCTACTGCTGGCATTGCTGCTGCTGTTGTTGATTATTGCTTTTGTTGTAGATTATTCCTGCAGAGACCGATAGACCGATACGCTGCTGTGAGGATGTAAGACATACTGCTGCTCCCTGCACATATAGCATTTATAAAATTACCCGTAGCAGATCTATACTGGTGGAGCTGGGGAGGGTGGAGGGCTTCAGAGGAACTCTCAGCTTGTGCCATGCATTAATGATATAAAAGTCATCAGGTTACATTAAGGACACACATCAGGCGGCGCCATCTAGAGTTGAATGACAGAACTTGGTATAAAATGATTAATATATTCTACTGACAGCCCTAATATACATATAGATAACATTTGATCTCAGGTCTTCTTGTACACTAAAGAAACTACCTCTTACTACTGACTTATTAACCCTTTCACACGCAAATTTAAAATATTCTGGCTGACCCCCCACAGTTATTTAGAACGTGTCACTTTATGGTTTCCATGGTGACGCGTCATTGCTTGTCACGTGACGCAACGCAGCAGAGAATGATGATCTGATTTTATGTCATTTTTCCTTTTTTATTAAAAATATTCACAAATTTGTTAGCTATGGCATGAAATATCTGATATTCCGGTTGTCAAATATATGCAGGTGGAAGTGTTTTATTGTTTAAACACCTTTATAACGATCGCGTTAGTTGAGCTGTATGCGCGATGGGCGCCGCCATGTTAGTTTGTGCCCAGATGCAGTTCAGAGAATCAGATCTGTTGGATTTACAACACGTGAATTCATCCACTTCTCCCGAAATACATAAAAGTAAGTGGCTGGTGAACTGGGAGAAGAATAGAGTAAACATTAAAGTTACTTACACAATGTCTCTGATATGAATACAATTGTAATGGAAAGGATTATTATTGCCTCTTCCATAGACATCAGTGTGTATTTTACAAACTCTAAATGTATTGTTTTTTTAGTACTTATGTGAATTTATATGTCTGAAGCCTAAAATAAACATTATGTGGTTGAAAACACTGAAAAGTTGTGATATATGACAGCTCTGAGCGCCTGTCTCTGGCTCAGCGCCAGCCAACGCGCGAAAGTACATTTGAATTTAGCAGTTGATCACGTGATGCACTTTTTGGGAAGTCCTCTGTGCTCTCTGATTGCTTTCCCCCCTATGTCTGCTCTATCCCCACTTTCTAGTCTTTCTCTCCGCCATCAGTTTTTTTATCTTTCCTGCATCCATATTGCAGTTATGGCACTTGTCTCCCACCAACAAGGCTCAAAGCGTTGCGGAGTGCCTTTTACATTGATCCAGGGCCTACGCGTCTCCCTCCAACCATATATCGATCTCAGACACGGGATAGAGATTCTCCACTCTCCTCGAAGGAGAGATGGAAAAACTGAATAACGCCCCCTGAGCCGATTCTCAGGAGAGAAATTAGAGGGAGACGGGGGTGTATGTTTACGTTTGTACATTTATGCAGGTTTGGCGTTATCTCACTTTTCATTTTCATTCTGCTAAAACATCGAAGGTAAAAAAGTCATTCAAGTTTGTGTTGATGCAAAGTGTGCCTTTAGCGAGTCTCATGAGACACTTTTTTCCCTTCACTTTTGCTTGGCTTGCAAGCCCCTAACTAGCATGGATCTTATGTACTTGTGAAATGCCGAAAAGTGTTATTCTTCATCTTCCTTCTGTCTCTCTCTTTCTTTATCTGAGCGTAACTGGTGTGTAGGAGCTTGTTTGGTCCCCTCAGGCTTTTGGCTCTGAGTTCTCTGCTGCTGTATTAGTGGAGTGAGAACGGCTTTCATGTTCTGCTCAGTGTCGCTAACAGAAAGCACACAAGATTTTGTCCTTTTACCATTCCCCTTGCGACACAAACAAGTCACACACAGCGATATTCAAAGTAAACCCTGTCTAAATGGTTGCCTGAAGTCTTCACTGGCTCAAGAGTTTTTGACAGACCAGTGACTTTCTTCAGCACTGCTGGAGAGTAAATGGTTTGGGATGAGAGAGATTAGCCTAGCATGAATCGTTCAAAAGCACCTGGCTGTTTAGTAAAAAAAAAAAAAAAAGGATTATTTAATATTTAAGAATCTTTGAATAATTAACACAGGAGGAAAAAGTCAGCAGTGATCAGACCAAAGGAGGCTTTTCAGAATTTCACTTTGATAAGAATAAAAATGAAAACTGTCAAAAATTATGTCATTATTTACTCACCGTTGTGTCATTTCAAACCTGTATGAATTTGTTCCATGGAACACAAAATAATAAATAAATAAAAAAATGACAGCATTTTTTTTTTTTTTTCTGTACCCAACACGATGAAAATTAATGGGGTCCAATGTTATTTGAATCCCAGCAAAACTATATATATATATATATATATATATATATATATATAGTTTATATACTATTTTTAGTATATAAACTAAAATATGAAACCATAAACTAAAGTGTATAAATGTAAAGTATATATATATATACTAGGTTTCTTCAAGCATCTTTGAGACTTTCCCACAGTTCTTCTGGATTTAGTCTGTCTCAGTTTCTCAATATATATATATATATATATATATATATATATATATATATATATATATATATATATATATATATATATATATATATATATATATATATATATATATATATTTTAACACTTTAGTTTATGGTCCAGTTCTCGGATATTGGATGTTTAGGATGTTTATTAGTTATAAAGCATATATTAATCCCTTATTCTACATGACCATATTATCCCTTAATCCTACTTAATACAAACAACTACCTTATTAATAAGCAGTAATTAGGAGTAAGTCAGGCAAAAGTCATAGTTAATAGTTAGTTAATAGTGAAAATTGGTCCCTAATCTAAAGTGTGACCTGTTGTTTTCACATTTATTCTAATTTCAGGGACATTTTCAAAACCGTGGTCTATATTGGTCCCTGGTCCCTAGTGCTATATTCCAAATCTTTTGAAGCTTTTGATAGTTTTGCATGTGTAACAGTCTTAAATGTATTCTGTACATCTGTATAATCTCATTCACATATCTCATTTTAATGCATTCATACCCAATTGTATCATATAATCTTGAAATGTAGCGCATAAGTCATATGGTCTACTTTTTTGCTGATTTTGTTGTCCTTTTGTGAGCTTGTTATCACTGCAGAACTTAATTGTATATACAATAACAAATGGACATTCTACTAAACATCTAATCCACCTAAACAGAAAAATCATACAGGTTTCAAATGACATGAGGGTGAGTAGATGATGGCAGACATGCTATTTTTTTTTTTTTGGCAGACATTTTATTTGTATGTTTAGAGAGAGGTCAGTTATGGCTGAACATCATGGAAATCCCTGTTTTGTACAATTGACCTGTTCTCTCCTCCTGCAGTCGGCACCTCAGGAATAGGCAGCACAAGCAGAGTTCATGGAGAAAAAAATCATTTGGCTGCTGCGTGGCCCAGGCCCTTTGCTCATTCCAATGCCTCCGAGCGATGGGAGATGCTCCGGCAGCCATGCGAGACAGCTCACGCTGCAGGACAGAGGAGAAAAGACAAGGAAAATGTGAAAGAGATATGCGAAAGACAGACACAGGCAGAGAAAAGAGAGAGAGCGCCTGATATCCCTGTCACCTTGTCTTTCTTTTCCATCTTCCCTTATTTTTGCTTGTGTGATTCCAGTTTTAGCTGTAGGCTGGGATTTGGAGGCCCAGATGTCTGTCTGATCTGCATGCCCGGAGAGACAGGAAGTGAGGTCACAGCGTCGGCAAAACATTATTAGTCACTATTAACAAATATGTTTTGATACATCATTAGATTAGATTCTACTAATGTACTGTATGTGCTATTTTAGTCACTCTCGCATCTCTTAATCAGAATTGGAATTAAAAATTGCATTTGTTCTTGCAGAAATTTTACTTGGTGGTTTGCTAATAGCATAATACAACATATGACACAAACAATACACACTAATATTCAAAAGTAATGTAATGTGAAATAATATTTCAATTTAAAACTGTTTTCTATTATAATATATTTTAAAATGCTATTTATTCATGTGATTACAAAGCTGAATATTCAGCATCATTACTCCAGTCTTCAGTGTCACATGATCCTTCAGAAATCATTCTAATATGCTGATTTGATGCTCAAGAAATGTTTACTATTATTATTAATGTTGAAAACAGTTGGGCTGCATTTATTTAAACTAGAAATCCTTTGTAACAAAGTATTTACTGTTACTTTTGATCAGTTTAATGTGTCCTTGCTAAATAAAATTATTAATTTCTCAAAAAAAAAAAACTAAACCCAAACTTTTGAATGGTAGTGATGTTGTAAAGGTTTTTTTTTATATCAATACTAGTTTCTAGATGTTAACATGGCATTGTTAAGGTCCACATGAAAAGGTTTTTGCACTCAACTCTGTAATGTGACATTTATGACTTAAACAGGATACTCAACAAGAAAACAAAATGTAGGGTGGGACTTAATGGTATTAATCCAGCTTTGATTGGATGGTGAAAAGTGGGCGTTTCACACCAGAATGGAGGCATATCTGACTGAGCTTGCAGTGGGTTGTAGAGAGGATGATGTTGTCCCAGGAATCAGGCTATATTTATTTGAGCCTCTACCTGCTGGGAACCGAGATGGTGATATGGATTTTCTCAACGAATACCAACGGTAACACTCAGATCTATTGTTATTTTTTTACTGCATTAATGTTAACCAGCATTAAATCACTGTGATAGCTATTGATAGGGTTTTATAAAGTATATTACCTTCATCAGTAGTATAATACACCAGCTAAACAGAACTGGTTAATGCTTAAAGCAAGTCATTTGTTGTTTTCCCTCAAAATGTGTTGACCATTTGGCTCTGTGGTGCCATTAAAACATTGCTAGTTAGTTTGTTTGAACATCCCAAACCAGCAACCAGCAACCAGCGATGGCTCAACCAATATATTTTAGGATAACCATTGGCAGATGTGGGAGTGTTCAAGAAACCTGTTGCTATTTTTGCAATTCCGTTTGGTGACACTGGTGGTGCCAAAATTACACTTCACTTTTAAAGTGATTGTACAGTATTACAGTCTAGATGACCATTGTTTGTTGAAAAGGTGAACAAGTCAGCACATTAGTGCATACATTTTGAAGAAAGATTATGAAGAATAACATAGTTTGGAATAGCATTCACTATTGTGCACTGTCGAATCATGAATGTGTGTTAAGAAAGTAAATACGACCAATTTAATGTTTTCTAGTGTATGAATATGTCCCCAGATCATGAAAAGCATGTTATTTGGTAACATAGTTGTGCCTGCTCTCCATGACAGGAGGTGCTCATGCTTTGCTTGTGCTTAGAGTGTTCTTTTGTGTTCAGTTGTGTACCTTCTCGGAAATCAGCCGGGTGAATGCACAATCAAAGCTTGTCTCTCGCTGCCCACATACCCAGGACATGCCTCCGGGCGTATGGGGGCAGGTTACTCAGGGCTGAGCTGTCAAGTCGACTCAAGCAGGCAGGTGGAGGGCCGACTGCGAGGTCCGGATCAGGCTTTTAGGAACCCTAATGGCCACAGCAAGCATAATGGCTTTTATTGTCTGGAGTTTGTCCCACAGAGACATCACCCCGACCGGCCTCTACCGTTCCTTTTATTTACAACAATCCCTTCTCTGGCTGAGTCAGGGAGTGGGCGGCTTTCATCATCCGAGTTCTCAATTGCCTGCCTTGTCGACACTTGTCTTTCCAAGGTCTGTTCTGTCGTCTAATTCTTTTTTCCATCTGTATAATTTGGTCATCTTTATTGAGAATAACTATAAGGGATGTTGTGGTCATAGAATCATTGAAGATGTTTGAGGCACAGTGTAGGTAAACATCTACATTTATCTCAGTGTTTTTGAAGGTGTCATCTGTTGGCATGATACTTGACTCTGAGGTGAAAAAGTAACCTCATTGATTTCCTTCAGGAAACTAGACCTTGGTGTAATTCTCTCTATAGATTTGGATTGATTGGGTGGAAGAACATCCCTCTAAAGGATTCCCCGGCTGTAAACATAAGGGTGAAGGACTGATTTGATTAGACCTGTGGCTTCTGTGGCTTATCTTGGACCCTTGAAGCATGTCAAGGCTTTTTTTTTTTCTGTTGCAACACCTTGAAAGAGTAACTATATCCATTCAATGTTCAGAAGATTTGAGTGCTGAAAAGATAATGTTAACGAGTGGGGCTGTAAGGAATATCTGATCTTCTCTAGAAGAATATGCGCTCTATCATTTTGAGTCAGAACTTTGTGATTATACACTCTCAGAAAAAATATAGTACTAAAGCTGTCACTAGGATGGGTACCCTTTAAAAGGTTATTATATGTACCATTTAGGTCCATTCAATATCCACTCTTTCTTCATTCGATATCCATTCTTTAGGTACAAAGGTGTACCTTATGAAAGGGTACCATCCCAGCGACAGCTTTTGTACCTTTTTTCTGAGAGTGTAAGCAAAATATCTTTTATGTGGGTTATTTTTGATCGACTAAAGACAAATGGTCAATTTGAATTCAAATGTGATGCTTTTTAATCCGTAACTGCCTCAATGTGAATTGATGTGAACTGATGTGAACTGATCTCTTATGTAACTCAATCAGTGTGTCAACCAAAGACATCATTAAAACACCCTGTGAACAAAATGTCACATGACGTTACATTTACATCTAGAACTAACCTCATAGATTGTTAGTTCACTAGAAAAAAAGTTGGAGAGGAGCATATCACTACAATCATTGTTAAATATTTGTGCATATTTTATATGTATTTTTTATATTTAACCTATTATTGATGTCTTAATTATTTTGTATATGTATACTTCCTTTAAGCAGTTTGGAGGTGGTAAGATGTTTTAATGTTTTTGATTAAGTCTTTTACACTTACCAAGGCTGCATCTATTTGATCAAAAATACAGTAAAACAGTAATATTGTTATACATATTAATATAATTTAAAATAACAGTTTTCTAGTTCATAATAAATGCATTTATTCCAGAATTTTTAGCATTGTTACTCGCATGATCCTTCATAAATCATTCTAATATGCTGATTTGGTGCTTAAGAAACATTTATTATTATGATCAATTATCATATTATTATCTTATTAGATTCTTTGATGAATAGACAGTTAAGAAAAAACAGCAATTATTTGAAATAGAAGTATTTTATGTATCATTATACATGTCTTTACTGTCACTTTTGATCCGTTTCATTCAGCACACACCGTAAAACTCAAAATGTGTTTCTGGGTCAAAACGCCTCAAAGTGATGGAGCAGGTCACATTTGCAATTATATTTGTCAAGTAGTTGGTCAAACTGCTTCAAAACATGGTGAATAAACATATTCGCACATATTCGTTCAGGTCACCTTGAATAGAAATATTACTCAAACAGAAATGCCAGAAAGGAAACTGTCATCAAAAAAAAAAAATACTTTAAGGTGAACATTTCGACCTGATGGACTGGCACACAAAGAACTCTCCATTTATAAAGAGTCGCACTGACCCCAATCACTAGCTCTTCTCCTGTAGGAAAAAACCCTTGAAAGAACCATCTTAAACTTCCAGAGCCCCTTCCTTTAGAGACTCTTCCTCCCTGGACTCAGAAAGCCGAGTCTTTTCGACAGCCATTAGCGACTATTCAGCGGAGGGTACGGGGAAGGGAAGATCCATTGAGAAGTCTGAGAGTGTTGCTTATTTTGCCTTCTGGAATGGCAGACCGTGGACCTGGAGACCACGAGGGAGCCCGTAGTCGCTCGCTTGCCTGCTCCTTTTGTTTCATAAAACAACAAAGCGCTATTTTCAGGGACCCCGAATCCACTGCGGATCGCAGAGATGGGAAAGGGAGAAACTGATGTGCCATTAAGAAGCTTTATTACTTTTTTATCAGTAGCAGGAGGATAAGCCCGTGGTTTGAGTGTAGACCCAGTGAGGAAAGGAATTTAGAGAGAGAGGGAGAGAAAGAAGTGGGATGGGTAGGGGTCAAATCCCAGCGGCACATCAGGGCCTCTCTATCTCAGAGGGGGACGCCGTACTTGGCGGGGAGACTCAACAACTGGATTTTACGGGATAAGATCTCTTCATCTATCATCCTGACATGCCATCAACATTTTTCCCACTCCATTTTTCTTTACATCAATCATTTTATATGCCAGTAACAATAGAGGCAACTGTGGAAATGGTGCATTTGATTGGTTATGGCTTCATAGATTGATACAGCTCAGTATCTGAAAGAGTGTAGCGGCAACTTGTCCTGGGATGTTTTTTTTTTTATCTGATCCGTATTTGTTTGTTTGTTCCCCTCATTTATTTGATTCTAATCTGTTATTACACATACAGTGGACTGCAGCTTCAAATCACCATATCTGACTCTAGCTAAATATGTTTTCTTCTATAAATACGCCAGGGATTAAGATCCATCATAAAGCCCACGGCTAGATTTTCTAGGTTGCACGACACTTGTTTGTCAGCTAGTGACATGTGGAATAGTGGCACTTGTAAAGTACATAATTGCGGTGTGAAAATCTGTGTGACAGGCAAGAAAATTAAAGATTGAACGGGTTTGTCTAGTCAACATTATCCAGTGACTGATCAGGAATAGAGCACAAGAGTTGAACTGATTTTTAACAGTAACTTGTTAATGTTTGTAACGCTGTGAATTATCTCAGAGGTGTCTGGTTTGGTTTATTTATTAACTCATATATATATATATATATATATATATATATATATATATATATATATATATATATATATATATATATTAGGGCTGTCAAATTTAGCGCGTTAATAACGCGTTAACGCAAAATCATATTAACGGCACTAATTTTTTTAACGGACGATTAACGCAGCGCGTATTTTCTGTTTGACCCGTGGCCCAAAACCTAGTTGGAGAAATGCAGATACACAGTGTTGGCAACTTAGCCACATTGCAGACCCCTTTAGCGATTTTTTTTCCCTTCAACAAAGCGCCCAAACCTTATTTAGTTTCTGAGAATATACCGGTACCGCCGGTACTGCTCTCCCAGCACGCGCGCGCGCCTCTCTCTCTCTCTCTCTCTCTCTCTCTCTCTCTCTCTCTCTCTCTCTCTGCGTCTCACGCGGAGGAGCAGCGCTTTAATTCAGTTAAACACAGATATTATGTTGCTTCTCTAATTTTACAATTATAGCCGAAATCAGAGCACGGATATTGTCTTTAGCTTATGTGTATTTGATTTCACCAGACGACGGCTCGATTATCAGAATTTTTGTGCAGATTAACGTCTAGAAGGGAGAGCTGGTTATGTTTATTTGGTCGCGTTTCAGTCACCATTTCAAATTCATTCCGTTGTTTGACAACAGAAACAGTAAAATATACGTTTTATTGAGAATGTATTGAGAATTTAGCTTCATCAAAATGGGAACAGAGAGAGACAAACTACAATGTAATAATAAATGCTAAATGTACATTTTTGCATTTTCAGAAGAGCTGCCCTGTCATGCAAAAATCTAAACATGTTTGTGTTAGTAAATTGCTCAGTGCAAAGAAAGAGAAGTAATGGGAACCTGGTATTTCTTTTTTCTTTCTACATGTGTCTAATAGACATGAACAAGTTCTTTGAAAAACATCTATGACCTTTGAAACATGTCTCCTCCTTATGCTCTATATTGACTATGGTTTCAATAATAAACATACATTTGCATAAAGCATCTATATTTATCAATGCCCACGTTGATTAGAGTATTACAAACTTGAAAAGTATTAATTTAAGGTATATTTAGAACAAATAAAAAATGTGCGATTAAATGCGATTAATCGCGAGTTAACTCATGACAACCATGCGATTAATCGCGATTAAAAATTTTAATCGATTGACAGCCCTAATATATATATATATATATATATATATATATATATATATATATATATATATATATATATATATATATATATATATATATATATATATATATATATTTATATATATACAGTGCTATGCATAAGTTTAGACACCCATACTAAAGTTGACTAAAAAGAGGAATAAAAAATCATCTTTTGGAAACTGAACTTAATGCCTTAATTTAAAAAAATTAGGAAAAATCCAACCTTTAAGGACACCAATTTTCTTTGTGAATGAATAATGTATCGTAAATAAATAAATGTTCTTCCTTAAAATACAGGGTGCATAAGTTTGGACACCCCTATGTTAAATTCCCATAGAGGCAGGCAGATTTTTATTTTTAAGTATTTTTTTATTTTATTTTTAGGATACTATGCATCCTGATAAAGTTCCCTTGGCCTTTGGAATTAAAATAGCCCCACATCATCACATGGCCTTCACCATACCTAGAGATAGGCATGGTTTTATTTCAGTTAGCCTAATAGCTGGTTTGATTTGCATTGAGAGATGATCTTATGGAAAGTACTCCATGCCAATCTCTAGGTATGGTGAAGGCTATGTGATGATGTGGGGCTATTTTAATTCCAAAGGCCAAGGGAACTTTATCAGGATGCATAGTATCCTAAAAAATAAATAAATAAAAAAATACTTTAAAATAAAAATCTGCCTGCCTCTATGGGGATTTAACATAGGGCTGTCCAAACTTATGCACCCTGTATTTTAAGGAAGAACATTTATTTATTTACGATACATTATTCATTCACAAAGAAAATTGGTGTCCTTAAAGGTTGGATTTTTCCTAACTTTTTTAATTAAGGCATTAAGTTCAATTTCCAAAAGATGATTTTTTATTCCTCTTTTTATTCAACTTTAGCATTGGGGTCTAAACGTATGCATAGCACTGTATATATATATATATATATATATATATATATATATATATATATATATATATATATATATATATATATATATATATATGGGAATCCCTATGGGAAATATTATTTCAGAACCAAGACAGTTGTAAAAGTGGCACCATTGCTATTTTTGCATTTAAAAACCTGCATGTCTTCAATATCCATTCACAGTCCAGTTTAATCAGGCACTTTGTGTGTTAAAATAGCACTATGCTGTATTTAAATTGTTAAATTATCCTTTTCAGTGCAAACATTCCTATTTTCTAGGCATATTTTAAGCTTCATATCATAGGCTAATTCAAATTCCCACTATTATGTACAAAACTCTTACCTGCTGGAGTTAACATTGTGCTATACCTCCCATGGTAAGCAGGTGGTAAACAGAATGTTTATGTATACTTTTTGGAATCGTTATGAAAGCAGTTATTCAGCAAATGATAGTGACGTGCATTTTTCCCTGCATGCCAAATCACGGCAGTCTGCTAGCACTCAGAAACGATCTGAAATGTTGAAAATTGGGGCGTGCAAAGTGCTTTCAATACCGATTTTATGGCCATTCACGATGCTCCCTTGCATATTTCCTTGATTAGTTTCAAAACACTCTCTAGTGGTCAGACCTGAATGTGTTTAGCGTGTGAATCAAATGCATACCATGGGTAGAATAGAACTGACCTTTTTTTCAATTGCACTTCCTCTTTGAGATGCACTAGTATCCTCATTAAAATCAATACATAGCACTTATTTGTAGGCAATGTAATAGAGCTGGTAAGTCCCGCCCCTTCCGCTAACCCCACTGGACCTCTAGGTTGAAAAATCGTCAATGCAAGTGAATGGGAGAAAATAATTATTTTCTGGCCCCGTTTGAATTGTGCCATGAATGTGAACATATGCTGTCTGTGAATTTTGTATATAATTTTTCATGTAAAGAATGCTACAATTTAGCGGGTAGAAGTTTGATACGGTTAGACTTTGTGTGAGAGCACTTTGTGGACTACAACTCTTCGCTGCTTTCGACGCGTTTGAAACATCACCACCACTCGCACACGGACACTAGCTCACGGATCCCGCTAAACATGGCTGTCTTTGGTGCACTTCACCGCCTTCTTTCAGGGAGAGGACAAAATCGGTGAGGTTGGCGAAAACCACGGGTAAGTCAACTTTATGGGGTGACGTCACATAGGCGACATGTAGTCTTTCTCGTTATGTCTTTTCCACAACTGCTAGCCGAAGAATCATACCATATACTGTCAAACTCATAACATGAACAATTATATAAAAAATTCTCAGACAACATATGTTCACATTCATGGCACAATTCAAACGGGACCAGAAAATAATTATTTTCTCCCATTCACTTGCATTGACGATTTTTCAACCTAGAGGTCCAGTTGGGTTTTTACGGATGGGCGGGACTTACCAGCTCTATAACTACCTAAACTGTCATGTCAGTTAGCACGTTGTATTTTCTATTGGCTGTCTGCAAGAATTAACTTTGAGACGTGTGATGCATTGCCTTCTGTTATTATGAATCATGTGTATGCCTCAGTGTATTAAGTCTGTGACATACTGTATATATACATTTATGCCGCCTCTGCGCATTACATCTGTAATATATGCAATTTTGTTTTAATTCAACCTCTCCAACCCAAGCACAAAAGAAAAAAAAATTGAAAGTTAGTGTTTAATATAATTACGTAGTTCTCTGATAAGGTATAAATGTTCCATGTAGTCTCTTAATAAACGAGTCAATAAAGATTGTATATTATCAAACAATTAGAAATCAATTAGATAAGCTGTTGCTGAAAATAATTTTAGCTTGAAATGCTTGAAATGTCAAGTCAGCTACCCACATATGTACTTTTTTATATTACATTTTTTTTGTCTTAAAATGTTCTTTATGTTCTCTTTTATTTATCTCAGTAGCTCTGTCCATCAAACACACACTATGTACCATACAGTATATATAGGCTACTAAACTGTAGTAATATTTATGATAATAAAGTTTGCTGGAAGTCAGTGTACTGTATGACAATCAAAGTGAGGCCTAGAGTCAGGCACACTTACTGCTCTCTTCTCCTTTCTTTAATAATGATTTTTAATTAGTTATCTTTCCTCAACAAGTTAAAACATTTAGCACAATAAAGAAGAAAGTCTAAAATAGCCTCTGGCATCTCTTGTTTTCCTTTACCCTGCGTTTGAAAAGAACTAATCGTTGCTGAAATCCCTACAGGCTGTGTTTGCATAAGGTTAAGATGCTAAAAGTTCCTCAGGGCCTTTTTTTATTTTAAATCAGTTGCATATTCATGGCATCTTGGGGAGGAATTAGATGAATAAATACTTGCTTAGTTTTGCTTTTGCTTGAAATCTGCTCTTTCTGATTCACCTTTGATCACACAACAAAGCGGATCAGAAGTTGCCCCCTCTGAAGCACTGTGGGCAGAGACAATGTTTAATCTCTCTTTCATTTTCTCGCTTGTTCTTTCCGCTTGGAAAATACGAGGCCAGGCTCTTGCCGTCCCAGTGCGTCCATCTAGTGTGGTGGTTCTCAACAGGGGCGTTCAGAGAACAACGGGGGCGTTGGAAGCAAGATTCTTGAAAGGGGAGCGTTCAGGTGTTCACGGGGGGCGTTCACGAGTTTACACCAAAGATCCAGGCAAGACAAGATTAAACATGTAATTACTTGTGAAATAATTGCCTGCAACATTCTAAAATCCGCCCGTTTAATGCGACATATATAGCTATGTATCATTTCTTTTGCAACGACTCTATTATTTTTCCAGTCATAGACCAGCGCTCAAGCACTGACTAGAATCCAGCGCTGACAAGAATCAGCATTCACATGCTCAAAAATGTGCTTTTACATTTTTAGGCATTAACTAATGCCAGTGCCAAAATGTTTTCTTTGTTCACCAAGTAATTTACTGGTCAGGCATTATTGTTAACTCGCAAGACTGTAAGGAGAAAATGACAATTTTATGGATAATTTAAATATATTCTGTAATCACATTTTGGTAATGTATTAATTTCGCTGTCACATCTGAGTGTGAAATGCTGCTTGGATAGTTTCAAGATAGCTAAAAATAATTAATAATACAATAATAATTTAATTGTTCATCTGTGTTTACTTTTGTTAGAAGATTTTTTACTGATTATGAACACAAATTAATCATGAGAAACCAAATTAATTATAATTTTATTAATTATACCATTGATGAAAACAAGCTGATACCAAGGTATTTTAGGCCTACAATTCTAGCATAATTTTTCATGAAAAATCAAGTAATGTAAGTAATGTTAATGTAAGCAGTAAAGAAATTAGCAGAAAAACATCAAGCACAGGGCTCACACTAATTTTCAAATCAATTTTGAAAGTTCGAATTCAATCAAATAAATCATTTTGATTTTCCCCTGTTAATGTTCTCCAGGGGTCCTGGATAATGGATAGGGGGCACTGGCCCAAAAAAGGTTGAGAACCACTGATCTAGTGTTTATTTCACGGCAATAAAAAGTAAGAGACCTGTTCCACTTCCAGCTGTCTGACACGCAGCCCTAAATAGACACACCGGCCCATCCTGCCGGTTGCATATTGATGTTGGGATTTAGTAGTGATGTGGGACACACCAGCGGTTGAGGATGAATGGACTGATAGCCTTTTTATGGTGCATGCTAAAAATGTTTTAGGCTAGGTTAGGGGATGCATTATGTATACCATATCAGTTATTAGTCGATATTAGGTTGTTATTTTCTTTATTGTTTTTTTATCGGCGGATGGATATTGGATACTTAATTGTGCTTGCTAATTTTTACTAGCTTTATATTTAGATTCCCATTGCCATCATCAACCGCTCACTTAAAACTATTAATAATTTAACCATTTTAAATGTAATATTTAGCAAATATCAAAATTAATGTCAATTTACTATACTTTACATTATAATGTTGTGATGCCAAAATGTATTTGTAGAAAATAATTGACTATTTGATTAGCATGTTATGGAATATTATCTGTCTGTCTGTCTATCCATCCATCCATCCATTATATTATATTTCAAATAAATGCTGTTATGTTTGACTTTTTATCCATCAAAGAATTCTGAAAAATGAAAAGAAAATGGATTACAGTTTTCACACAAAAATAATGTAAGCAGCCCAACAGCAAAATAGCATATTCTAATGATTTCTGAAGGATCATGTGACACTGAAGACAGGAGTAATGGCACATACAATAAGATATTTTTTTTTTTTTTTTTTTTTTTTATGTAGAAAATATTTTTAAATAGAAATGCAGCCTTGGTGAGCATAAAATACTTATTTCTAAAACATAACAAATCTTACGGACCCCAAAGGACTTACTGCCTTAAGCATTATGTGTGTTTATTTGTATATATTAATTTTAATTTATATATTATAAAGAGTTTCCTAAGGAAACTCTATAACTCATAAAGAATTTTCCCCAAAAATTCCAACTGTTTGCCATTGGTCAGGCAAACATATAGCCCCGCCCTAAACTCACGCCATTGGTTAAGCCACTGCTGGGCAGGATGGGACAAACAGAGCCATGCTTTGATAGCACTTTTCGTACTTGTCTCTGCTTTTTATGCTGGAAGATAAGAAAATATTTAAATAAATTGAAAGATTACATGACACACATCACATTTAAACATCCCATTAGTTTTGTGTGCAGTGTTTGCTGGAATTTGTGATGCCTGAAGCCTTGACACCCAACATGACGTGCTCTCTCGAGAGTAAGAGTGTTCTCCGACAGAGCATGCACAAGCACCCTACAAACCGGCTTACGAGTGAGTCTTTTTTCAAGACAAGACAAGACACCCGTAACGTACGGGTAAGAACAAATGACTTTTTTTTCTTGTTTAAACAAGCTCTGATATTAATGGAGAGTGTCTGAGGTTAGGAAGGCAGTCTATCCAGTTGTTTGAAATCTAGGGTACTTGACATAAGATTGTGAATCGTAATGCAGACAACAATCCTCTGAGAAATACCAGATCAAGAGGATTGGATACGAGAAGTCAGCAAAGGCCTTTTGAAGTAAAAAATAGTCCATCCCTTTAATTTTTTTTTTCTTCTTAACCCAATCTGTAGAAAACAATATGGTCTGATTGACGATCTCTCTTTGATCCTATAACCATTATGTCTTCTGGAGCATCATGGACTACGGCACTGTGCAGATTCAACTTTTCTTTATTTATTTATTCTTTTTCTTTCTGAGCTTTTAAGCTGGTTGGTTTTAACTCTGGCTCTGATGGAAAATACTCCAGAATCTGGCTGGATTTTCCATTTCTTCCATCATTTCATGTTGTCTTTGATTTCCCTTCACGATGCTCTAATCGATCGGACTCGCTCTCGCTGTGAGATCACCCAGACTCTCGCGCAAGCCATCTTTATGCGCTCTCACGTGACACCTATGTAAGATAAAAAAGCACGTCCTATGCTTTTAAGGGAATTTAATCCATATTGTAGGTTTTGAGCTGGATTTTCACAGCGCAAGCTCTTGTTCTTGTAAGCAGCCCACCTAACATGTTCTCTCTCAAAGCCCAGTGTGAATCAGCTTGTCAGTCATTTCATTTCCTACCAAAGTTTCTCCCTGCGTAGATGAGGATGAAGCAGTAGCAGAGCTCAGAGTTTAATTCTCTTTTCCATGCTGAAATGCATCTTTTAGGGATTAATTAACATGTAATGTATAGTAATGGTTAGTCGGCGCCCTGAGCTAAAAGATGTCTCTAGGCTTAAAATATGGCTCAGATCATTTAGGTAGGCCTATGTCAATGCATCAAGCTTTGGATTATAGCATTTTAGCGAGAGTATTGTTTAGCTTTTAGTTTGGGACGTGAGGATTTGAGAAAGGCATGTGTATCGGAGTAAACCATGTAATGGGACACATTGAGGTTTCCGTTTTATCTGACCTCATTTAGTTGGATTTAACTGTCCCAAGCCTTTTTTTTTTTTTTTTTTTGCATAGTTTTTTATTATTCATTGACTTTTTGCCATAATGGAGAGAGGAAAACCAATGGGGACGTACAAGAAAAAAGAAGAATATACATGACCATACAAAGAGTCTATTTTTATATTTCATGGACAACATGTATTTACTATTAGATACTATCTTTGTCACATAGTGTAAATGAGACTTTATACATGAAAATGTACAGTTGTCTTTATATATCAGGAAGGGGGTCATAATATAAAAATGGCATAAAAGTTGTTTAAATGACACTTACAGAACTATGACAGTAGATTTTGTATCATATGACTGTTTCAATGAGTTTGTGTACATTCTTAAACTATAGTGGTAATTTGGGTTGCATTGTTCAAAATATCTTTAATGTTCAAAGGAAGAAAATAAGTAATGAGGGTTTGTAAAAACATGAGGGTGAGTAAACGATGACAGAATTTTCATTTTGCGTAAACTCGCTCATATAATAGATGCTGCGGTTGTGGACACAAGAGGGATTTGCTCCTTTGTCTGGAGACTAAAGCAATAATCAAGCTAGTTTACTCTACTTTTAAGATCTTATTTCCAGGAACCACTGCTTCGCCTTGCCTTGTTTGCATTGAACCAAGTTCCAACTGGTTTCAGACCTAACCACAAGGGCATTGAGAGAGAGAGAGACTGAAGTGGAGAAATAGAGATGCGGTGTACTCTTCATTCTCTGACAGGGTGGATGGGTACGGCCTTGACAGTGATCTTGCCCTAGCATTTCTATGGTCAGTGGTTTTTCTATTTCCATTACCCACTGAAACAGTGTTTTTCTTTCTTTTTTTTTCTCATCGTCTCATCCTCTCTCAACGAGACTAGGTTAGCCAAACAGGCCTCACAAAGAAGAAAGCATCAACAGCAGTGGGAAAACACCATGTCATCATGCATGAAGGTTTAATGAAGAAGCCTGAGTTGTGTTTACAATGTGTGAAAAGAGCCTTTCCAGAGGTCCAGAAGCTCCATCTGGAAATGTTATGCTTTTCTTATTGTTTGTATTTCTTACTCAATATCTTTACGTCTGTGTCTTTCTGTGCTTTTCCCCCTCATCCTAGATCACATTTCCTTGCCTCTGCGGTTTGTCTGCGAGAGCTCTCGTAGGGACTGTGAGATCGAAGTTGATACCGAAAATAGCTTAAAATAACCCATCAAAAGGCAGGACACTGAGTAGAGATATTTGGATGAAAAGGCAGGAAATTAGAGGAGAGGAGAGTGGAAAATACTGTGAGGATCTGACACCAGAGACTTTTGGTCTAGTTAAGGAGTAAAAAAGTGCACATCATAAGGGCATTAGTGGGAAACTGTACAAATGGGGGATGGAGAAGGATGGTAGGGGTCAGGAGGTCATGATGAAATAGGTCTGAGCGTCCAGACTGTGAGCGAGGTAAAAGTCTGTCATCGCAGAACATCAGACTACAGAAATTGTCTTTTCATTACAATAGGTTGTACATGCAGAAATTCGCTGATACTTACTATAATTTATATGTTAATGTAGCCAATTGTGTGCAAGACCCATTTTGGCTTTGGTTGTGCCTCCAATGTCTTTGTTACATAAACAAAAAAAGAGAAGGGCATCAGGGTAAATGTAAACATGTTCGAAGGTTCCACTCAGAAAGCAAAATTGTGTATAAATAGGGTGAATAGGGACACTTTTGTCGTTGAGATGAATGGAAAAAGTGTCTCAATTTATTTGTATTCGCCCTCTAATTATAGACAACTTTGAGACTATATATCATCATGAAGGGGGTTATTTTTATTATATCAAAAAATTGTATCATACTAAAGAGGCTTATTTTCCAATAATAACCAGCTCACTGTACATTATCTGGCTTATTATATGGAAACTTACTGAAATAAATAAATAGATACAATTATTTGTTGGAAACTGTTTGCCTAGGACAACGTTCCGTCATACTGTTTCATACTGTATATATTAGAGTTCAACAGTGGCCATCCAATTTTTTCTCTTTTTTTCCAATTAGTTTTTCCCATAAGGATTTTTAGTAATTTGAAAGCATAAGGAGCCCGAATCTATCATGTAATTTGCATATTTGCAGTGCTTCATGGGAGCATAGAGAGATGGGTACTAAAGAGTTATTTTGTCATGATTTTTTAGTTTCGATTCTGCGATTGGAGATTTCTTTGCAGAATCATAGGTAATATAGTTTTTCACTTGGAATTCCACTGTTAAACATGATTATATATATAAAAAAATAGTTGAAAAAATGCAAACTGTAGGCCCCATTTTTACTTCCGGACTGTTGCTTTCTATATTTGACTGTAGAATGTTGTGAAGTCAGTAGCTCAACCAACTTGGACCAGTTAGAAACCACGTTATATACAGTGAGGAAAATAAGTATTTGAACACCCTGCTATTTTGCAAGTTCTCCAACTTGGAAATCATGGAGGGGTCTGAAATTGTCATCGTATGTGCATGTCCACTGTGAGAGACATAATCTAAAAAAAAAAAATCCAGAAATCACAATATATGATTTTTTTAACTATTTATTTGTATGATACAGCTGCAAATACAGTGAGGAAAATAAGTATTTGAACACCCTGCTATTTTGCAAGTTCTCCCACTTGGAAATCATGGAGGGGTCTGAAATTGTCATCGTAGGTGCATGTCCACTGTGAGAGGCATAATCTAAAAAAAAAATCCAGAAATCACAATGTATGATTTTTAACTATTTATTTGTATGATACAGCTGCAAATAAGTATTTGAACACCTGAGAAAATCAATGTTAATTGACTTTCTCCCATGACTCCTCTGGATCATCCAAATGGTCATTGGCAAACTTAAGACGGGCCTTGACATGTGCTGGTTTAAGCAGGGGAACCTTCCGTGCCATGCATGATTTCAAACCATGACGTCTTAGTGTATTACCAACAGTAACCTTGGAAACGGTGGTCCCAGCTCTTTTCAGGTCATTGACCAGCTCCTCCCGTGTAGTTCTGGGCTGATTTCTCACCTTTCTTAGGATCATTGAGACCCCACGAGGTGAGATCTTGCATGGAGCCCCAGTCCGAGGGAGATTGACAGTCATGTTAAGCTTCTTCCATTTTCTAATGATTGCTCCAACAGTAGACCTTTTTTCACCAAGCTGCTTGGCAATTTCCCCGTAGCCCTTTCCAGCCTTGTGGAGGTGTACAATTTTGTCTCTAGTGTCTTTGGACAGCTCTTTGGTCTTGGCCATGTTAGTAGTTGGATTCTTACTGATTGTATGGGGTGGACAGGTGTCTTTACGCAGCTAACGACCTCAAACAGGTGCATCTTATTTAGGATAATAAATGGAGTGGAGGTGGACATTATAAAGGCAGACTAACAGGTCTTTGAGGGTCAGAATTCTAGCTGATAGACAGGTGTTCAAATACTTACTGTATCTTAGGGTATGTTCATACTTGTCAGGTTTGGTTCGATTAAAATAACTCTGGTGCAATTGCTCTGTTGGTTCATTTAAATAAGTATGAATGCTGCCATCTGAACCCTGGTGCACACCAAACAAGCAGAAAGAGACCCCTAAAAAAAGGCGGTCCAAACGAACTCTGGTGTGGTGCGACTAAAATATGAACACAAAACGGACCAAAGACATTTGATGTCACCAGATGTGACCCTAAAAAGGACAGAAAAAATGTTTTGCATACAATGAAAGTCAATAAAATCAAATGTTCTTTTGGCTGCACTGACTTTCGTTGTATGAACAAAAACACTGACTTTATAATACAATAAAGTCACAAAGGTTTGGAACAACATGAGGGTGAGTAAATGATGACAGTTTTTTAGTGAACTATCCCTTTAAGATGGCTTTTCCAACAAGCAAAATCTGTTTTACATGCACATCCTTTTAACCTCCACTCCCCAACACACAAATTGGCCAACAACAACCCATTAAAAAAGCTACATGTTCATTCTAAATGCGCTTGCAGCTTAGCAAGCCACTAACGCAGAAAGTCACGCTACAATAGCTTGTGTTCCCTCTCTGCTGCTTTAAACATGATTAGCATAGTTAAATGGACACTGACCGCTGTGCAAATGGTGCTCAATAACATTTAATTCATCGTAATTATCGCGGACATCGTCATTAGCATCAGAAAAGCTTTTGGATTATTAGCATCAGGGGCAACTGATCTTGTGTTTTGTCAGTATGGTATCCTGGAAGGAGGTCGCATGTAAATAATATGCTGTTATTTGTGCATTTTTATAACCAAGTTCATTTACTTCTCAGTGTTGTGTTTGCTTTCTTGCAGCCCGGTCACAGAATTCATCTAACACTCATAATGGTTGAACTCAGCCTCCTGTGTGTGTGTGTGTGTGTGTGTGTGTGTGTGTGTGTGTGTGTGTGTGTGTGTGTGTGTGTGTGTGTGTGTGTGTGTGTGTGTGTGTGTGTGTGTGTGCGAGCATGTGTGCTACGTGCATACGCTTTGAACTCTCTACACACAGATTATCCACCGGGAGAGAATGTATATGTGGCGCTTCCACACAGGCATAATTAAATCGTGTGGATCCTGTAATTGCTGCTTTTAAACAGAACTAGATTAGCAAAGATTTCTCTCAGGAATGTTTGGTTAGCGGCACAGGAGAAAATATAATTCCCATGCAACCGTGAGAGTGGCATGCTGAATACCGACAACGGTCTTAGAGTCTCTCTCCAGCTGAGCTTAAATGCAGTGAAGCAGGCGACAACAATTGTTTGCATGTTTTTGCTCTGCGTGTTGTGAAAGACACAGCTGTCATCTCTAGGTGCCCAGTTTATCTGTGCGTTTCAAGGGAAGAATGCCATCTCAGAGTTGACTTTAAAGTTGTATTTGCATCACATTAAATTATCAGTCATCAGTGTCCTCAAACAGAACTGCTATATAAAGAATATTCATTGTAGATGATTCTACAAATTTAAGATATATAGTGCCTAATATAACTGAACTTCAAGACATGTTTTAAATTGAATTTCAATGCAATTTAAATTTATTGAGCTTGCCATTTTAACGAAAAGTAAATGTGTTCGCATTAAAATCTAACTGGATTTTTTTGACTGGATTATTGGTATGTTTACATGTATATTGGAACACTTTTGTAACATTTAATGAAAAGGTGGTTATTTCAAATGAAATTAGAATCATTCAATTTAATATTACTATTATGAGTAAAAAGTCATTTCAAATTGGCTTTCTACTTTTGCATGTTCTATCTTGTTCGACAATCTTTTAAAGAATAAATGTTTAAAGAGAGAGAGAGAAAAAAACCTAAATAACTTGTAAACTTCAGGGAAAATGTCATTCCCTCACATCAGGAAACCTGTTTTTAATTAATTTTTAATTGATTGAGCTGCTGGTGGAGTCTTTGAAGTTCTGATACCAGCTGGGGGTGACTGAATAATTTTTGAGTAATAAAAAATAAAAAAATAAAACTGTTTGTTTTGATGGTTCGGGGAACCAAAGAACCCCCCAAAAATAAAAGAAAACATTTGGATACTCCAAGATTTGTGGTTGCAGCTAGTGCATGACTGAAACTAGTGCATGGTGGATTGAACTAGCTCCTTCTGAGCCGTTTGATATTCCTGACACGTACAGTATCATGTTACAACAGAGATTTTGTGTAGGCTTTGTTTATGATGTACACTTTTTAAAAATAGATTTCAAAAGGGGGTGATTCACAGTGATGCCATGGAAGAACATTTTGGCTTCCCAAAAGAACCTTTAATTGGTTGTGGTGCTGGTAAACCCAACATTATGGGGACAAAATGTTGATTGTCAATAATGTTTTTTTCCAGCTGATGTACAATAAAAAGATTGACAGTCAATCAGAATACCTCTCATTCAGCTTGAGCATTTAAAGTGGCAGACGACAAAACTGCAGCGTACGTTTAGAAACACAATGTTATCGCCTTTGGTGTAATCTTTATAGGTATCGTTCTTGGTGTGAACATGCCTTCACCATCCATACTACTCACTTCTCTTCAACTGATGCTCAAATAGTTCCAACATGGTGTCAATAAAAAAGTGTATCCTCATTGCATAACATTAACCAGCTCTTATGTCCATGTACTGAAATCAGAAGAGAAATGTTGCTCCACGTTCACCTCCAACATCAACAGACCTTGCTGTTACTTCTGACAGCTACATTTTGAAGCTAAAAAACAAACAATCATCCACACGGCAGGACAAACAATCCTCAATTTTTTCCTGTGTGATTGAAGCGTGACATATGTTGCACCTCGGAGTAGTGTCGACATATGGCTTGTGCAACGTATTTCAACAGTTTTTGGCATCTTTTGTGCAGTAGTTGGCATTTAAATGCGTGAATGCCTGTGCCCCGCAGGGACCGCTAGATGCTAAAGGTTACCTGTCTTCTTTTTCTTCATTTCCCACTGTAATTTTATGTTGCTTTCTTTTTTATCAGTTTCTCACCCTGTTGTGGTTTCTTGACTTTCACAAGCAGAAATGCGGTCTGTTCTTCTGCCTCGTGTTTGACTCCGGGCGACGGCTCTGAAGCTCATGCTAACGCTCACTCCTTTCAGGCTGAAACTTCTTGTTTATGGGGCAGAGATTATGTATTGTCATGAGTTTGTATCTCTCCAGCTTTGAGGGAAATTGGCAACATGTTGAGAGGCCAACTGAGGTTATTTCCCATAAGCGCAAAGGCATCTGAATGTTGTCATCCCATGATATGAGCTGTACACCTTTCACAATACCAAGGACACTTTATATGCTTTTACTCTCTCTTGTTGTATTTTGTAGGAAGACTTATAAGATCTATCTATCTATCTATCTATCTATCTATCTATCTATCTATCTATCTATCTATCTATCTATCTATCTATCTATCTATCTATCTATCTATCTATCTATCTATCTATCTATCTATCTATCTATCTATCTATCTAATCATAACAACGTTCCAAAGTACATCCTTCACAAAAAAGTTTTTATATGTGATAGTGGCAAAAATTTAAAAGTACAACCCTTGTTTGTCTGGGTACATTGATAGATGCACTAAGGATGTAGGCAGTCTGTTTGGTTTGATAATTAATCAGCTTCTTGGGATGAATATTACCATCTTATCCCTCAATTGATCAGCAGATGTATTTATCAACTCATATAAATACTGTCACTTTCTTCTTCCATACGTCGCTCCATTTCTCATCCCTCAGCCCCCAACTATTCACTAATTAGGAACTAATTACCCAGGCAAGTGTAAACAATCACGGCAGATGGTGTAAATCTTCGAAATTAATGCTAATGACCTTGAATTCTGATAAGTTGAAGTGTATACTTTGCCTTCCTCCTTTAATTATTCGGCCTACTTTTGAAATGACACCATGTTGTTTTCGAACAACCCTAGACAAGTATGAGTCTGGGCTTTACTGGGTCTCGCTGTCTGGTCTGTTTGTGTGTTTGTATGTGTTCTTCCACTTGTTTAGTAATTAGATTAGCATTGCAGATGGTCTTACCTTTATGCAGAGTGTTCTGCAGGAAAGATCAAATGTGTAAATGTTGCTTTATCTCTCCAGAGGAGCTGTCTCTTTTTTTTGCACTCTTTTCTCCTTGTGTCTGCGCATGCGGCCTGTTGTATCTGTCTCAAGGTTTTCCACTATAGATAAACCCCATTGCTGTGAATAAACTAAGTCTCTGAATAGCTTGCAGTCAATTTTAAGTGTCCATTAGTGGGGAATAAAGGCCGTTACCTCCAACGAATCCTACAGCTATTAGTCATGTCATGGATTTACTCTCAAACAGATTTTAGAGGAATTTAGAGGTGAGGGAATATATATATATATATATATATATATATATATATATATATATATATATATATATATATATATATATATATATATATATATATATATATATATATATTAGGGCTGGGTATTGACACAAATTTCACAATTCGATTCGATTTCGATTCGCAAGCTTGCAATTCGATTCGATTTCGATTACGATTCGATTCGATTCAATATCGATTATTTTGGATATCAGGTTCAATACATGGCAAATTTTCTCAAGGAAAACAAATCTCTTAACTAATGCTGTTAACTATGGGAGTCAGTTAGCCTGTAGGCTTCATTAGCCTACTAAAATATAGCTTAAAAATAAGGTAAAAATTAACTGATTTGTATACAAACACTTAAATTACACTTTTATTTATTTTTATAATAATAAAGTTATATGAAATATAAACATTTAAATGGTGGCTGTCATAAAAAACCTGCCAGATTTATTCAAACATGCATTAAAAATAGAAGAACATTAAAAATTATAATGAATATGTAATATGGTGCATATATTTAGCAAAATGCTCCACTCTAGAGTTAATCTTTCTAGCTGACTAATGAGTTTATGGTCACTGGATATGTTTTTTCTGAGGTAAATGTGACGTTACATGACATTGTTTGCAAGCTGATTTACTGACGTCTTTCCACGGTTGAAACACTGATTTGAGCGATTCCATGTCACATGATACGGATTTCGATAAGTTGTACACTATCTTTTAACACACTTTCAGATGCTCATTCATGTTTATTCCGCGCTGTAACCATAGACAGTAAAAGAAATGGACACAGCGACCCCATTGGAACTCAATTGAGACAAGTGAAGCCCGTTTTCAGCGATTTCTTAGCACTTCCTTTCCTGACGCGCAGACTCAAACCGAGCAAAGCGTTACACGGACCACGTGAGCAACCCGTCTGTCTTCTAGTAGCTGTGCCAAGAGAAATCTGAATCATTCCCTTCCGAATCTTGCAGAGACGGAGAGTGTGAGTAGGAGCTGTCCATGAGCTTGGAGCAGGAGAAACTTTTGCTAGGTATTCTGATTAATTATATTGTCATTTTGCCTCCACGTCTCCCCGATTGCCCGCGAGCTTCTCCTCCCGTCCATACGGTAATCTCTCTAGTGTGCGACAGAGAGTCGCGTGGTTATGACGCAATCGTTAGCCTACTTTTACAAAAACTGCTTCTACGGGGCCATAACATAAGCTACAAGGTAATGGAGCATTTTATACATTGTCGTGTTTCTTTAGAAATAAAAAATGGACAAATGGAGTCTTCAAACGCCTCAGATGTAAAGTTATTCGCTGTCAAAGTGACGCCAAAATGAATGGAAGTCAATGGGATTGCTAACGCAAGTGAAGTTCCGCTCAAGATGGCGGCACCCGGCCGACTTCAACTTCCGGTCGACTTCCTTCCCGCTTGGCTGTAACTGGTATTATTAAGGCGGAAGAGAAGATCACGTGCGCTCCGCGCTGCTTCTCTTGAGCTGAGCTGCGCCAGAGCGATCTCACGCCACAGTGCCAAAACGGTATGTTTTTGAATTGCGTAATAAAATGGACGTAATTTGAATCTGAGACTTTGTTTCATATCAATAATATCAAAGCACAAAGATTAGTGCGATTTATTGGATGGGATGCACGCAACAATGTTACATTCATTCATCAACTGAAAAGAGGATGACTAATCGATTCTTGGGATTTAAGAATCGATATTGTTTCGTAAAAATGAGAATCGATTAAAATCGAGAAATCGATATTTTTTACCCAGCCCTAATATATATATATATATATATATATATATATATATATATATATATATATATATATATATATATATATATATATATATATATATATATATATATATATATATATATATATATATATATATATATATATATATATATATACGTCCTTGCAAGAGGGAGGGGACGTTATTTTGATTATATTAATTGGGCACATGACACATTTAATAAAAACACTTACATCATTTTTTTAGTGTTAACTTACCAATGGTTATTTCATTATTAATTCAAAACTTTTTTTGTTTAATTTCTAATTTTGTAGAGTGCTTTTGTCATTTTTTTAAATTATTAAATACTTGTATTTGTGGTTCATTTATTTTTATTTCAGTTTTAATTTTTATTTGTTTTGTTAGTGTTGTTGCTTAAACTAATTTCAGTTAGTTGTTGAATTAGTTAGCTTCTAATGTTTTATTTTATTATTATTTTTATTTTAAAGTTTTATTTTATATTGAGATATATTTTATTTTAGCTTTATTTCAGTTAACAAAAATGTTTTTAATAGTTTTAGTTTTAGTTAACAATACTAACCCTGGTTAGTAGTTTTAAAAGTGATTAGGGATTCATATTGTAATTCAATGTACAATATAATGTGACAGGCCACTTTTAGCACTTTTTATATCTCCCATCCACACTCATTTTCTTTTATTTTTATGAATGAATGAATGAGAAAGCAAAAAATGAAAAATCATCTTTTGTGTTTCTTGGATGGCATGAAATCATTTGAAATGACATGATTGTGTGTAAATGATGAATACGTGTTTTATATTATAGGAGGGTTTTTTTCCATTAATAATTGTCCTTGGACAGAAATTGTGTGTGTGTGTGTGTGTGTGTGAAGCTAAAACAGCTTTGCCATAACTGGGGCCTCACAGGTGAAGAAACAAATAATAATAATAATCATATCGTAGCCTATTTTTCAAAATCGTAAATCAGCTGCTTGTCTTATTTCCCAGTGCATAATTGGTTCCAACTGGAAAATCAGAACAGGTATAGAGACAGACAGACAGACACAAAAGGTGCATAAAGGGTGAATGCTAATGACGTCTCTGGCAGTGCTCCTCAGGTGCTCGTAACTAACAGAGGAGGCCAGCTGCCCTTCGCTCCTGTCTTTCTGAATTAATATCTTCATTTGTTGGCTCATTGACGACATTAATTGTTTTCCAGTCGCTTTATCGGTGGACCGCAAATCAACCAAGAGGAAGTAAGTGGTTTGGTGTCACTCTCGGGTCATAATCTCCCTCTCTCTCCTTCTCTGTTTTCTCTCACTTTCTTTTCTCTGTGCATTCATCCCTCTCAACAATTGATCATCCTGCTCTCTCCCTCTCACCTTTTTTTTTCCACCTTTCCACCAAAGCTGAAAACTAACACTGCTAGTTTCTCTTGCTTTCCTATATATAGGCTGTTCGCCACCCTTGGACACTATTGACAGTTTCCAAGCATGCTCCTTCATTCAGTGCTTAGACACTCAACCTCAAAAGAGATTTAAAGCAGTGTTTTGCAAACTCTTTCTAGTGTACCTTCACAGCCCCATCAGGCGTGATAACCAGAAATGTGTTCTTTTTTTTAAAATCATACTGAATATAATGGCACTAATAATTGGCATTATCGTTAAAATATACATATTTTTTACTGAATGTGACATTAAAGTCATATTTTTTTGTATCTGTATAAGAACATGAGAATCACTGATTTAATGGACACAGCATTGACATGCTCACTTACTTTCTGAATAATGGTGCTCTGTAGTTTTCTTGTAGGCATCGTCCATTTTGTTGCATCTTCATAAGGTGTGGTATTTCTTCAGCCTGGCAGGTGTGCAGGGGCGTTGCATTTGCCTTGTACCCACATCCCAGAACATCTGTTTCTCTCCCGTTGTGTCGCTGTCATGTTCTTTCTGCCGTCCCTTCCAGGAGGAAGCGCTTCTTTGAATTCACACTCTCTGTGTACTGAAAAAAAAGCTAATTAGATGGATCAGGATTGCCATAAAAGCCCTGAATTTACTTGTTTACTTAGATAGCACTTCCTACATATAAAGTACATAGAGACTTTTGTTTCAGTCGGAATGAAATCATTCCAAACGATGATTCCGAACATAGTGCTTACATGAAATCAGATTTGGTCTTTTGACATGCACACACTGCAGGAATTTACTGAGTTCCCCACTGTTTGTGCATACTAGCCATTCTCCTTGCTTCTTTGTTTTAAAAATCAGACTGAATATTTAATATATTTATTCTGGGTCCAAATTAGGAGACGACGAGCACATAAGGCTTTGTGTCATGCTGCGTATATTTATCAAGCAGTAAAAATGCCCTTTCTCACACCCAAAAGACGACATCTGTGAATAAGAGTCTGAAATAAAGACTGTTTGGACAGTGTTGTCCTTCCCACCTTCACAGACAATAACTGGACGGAGAATTTTAGAATGACACGAAAATCATTTATGACACTACTGTGCATCATGTGTCAGATGTCATCATGCCATTTCTATGTCAGTAGGTGCAGAACTTTCTAGTTTCAATTTTCAGTCAGGTCAAGTGTTAGCATGTCCTTTTGAGCAGATTAGAAAAGATTTAAACCCCTTACAATCCCTTTTTGTTATAAAAAGCGTCTGCCAAATGTGTAAATGAAAAAAAAAAGCTTGAAGCTGGTTGACTGCGGCATCCAAAAACAAAATTTGCTTGTGACCCTTGTGAGTTTTTTTTGTAGTTCATATCACGTAGCTTAAAGAGATGATGAATTCCCCTTCATAGTCTGAGTTTAGACATTTATTGAACATCTGTTCAAGTTTGAATAAGTTCACTCAGGGTTTTGCTGTTACAATGAGCAGAGAAATATTGGCAAAAGAGACTGGGAAATGAAAAAGAAGCGTGTGACCAAAGTAGTGTGTATATGTGAATACATTTGTGTTAATACAACTTTGAACGGCACGTTGTATGTGACCCAAAATCCACAGACGCGTACCAACCTCTTTACTCTTTTCATATATCTCCAAGTCGTTCTCCGTCTACTCAGTCGCCTGATAGGAACCATTTTGTCCTTTGTCACAAAGAGAAACGCAGGAGCGGGTGGAATAATGCTTCTGGAAAATCCATTAGGACTTCATCTGCATCAGAAAGGCACCGAGGACGGAAAGCAATAGGTCATTCAGAGTCAGAGTCCTGCTGCTTGCCTGGCTTTTAAATTCCTGACGAATGTTCCTGTAAGAGTTTTTGAGCAGTCATTTGAGTCTTTAGGCCTATCTGTGCATCACACCTCATGGGTGTTCAGAATGTATCAAGACTTTTTTTCGTTTCATTGTTACCACTGTTAGTTCCCAGACTCTGTTAGTTACCTACTGCAAACCATATTTATTTTCTTCCGAATTTTACGTTTTCCTATCAGATTCCATGCAATTGTGCATTCCACGATCCATAAACTTTAAGAAATGTGATAAAACAATATGTATAAATATATATGAATAGAAATTGATTCTGAAATTGAGAAATTTAAAATGAATATAATGCCCTTTTAATAAGATGTAAAATAAGTCTATGATGTCCCTAGAGTGTGTATGTGAAGGTTTAGCTCAAAATACCCCACAGATATTTTTTATAGCATGTTAAAATTGTCCCTTTTTGAAGGTTGGCAAAAATGCGCTGTCCCTTTAAATGCAAATAAGCTGCTGCTCCCGGCACAGTGGGCGGAGCTTCAAGAGCTTGTGTGTGTGTGTGTGTGTGTGTGTGTGTGTGTGTGTGTGTGTGTGTGTGTGTGTGTGTGTGTGTGTGTGTGTGTGCGCGCAAAACGTTTCAAAAAAGTTTAGCCTTTTATGTTCAAACCGGAGTCGGACAAAGATGGAGAGACTGAAGAAGGAGTGACAACATGTTAAATGCAACAGGACATTTCTTAATGGTTGGTTGATTTATTTATGTAGCTGATGTGGAGTTAACTATCTTCGAGACTTTGATTAACATAGTCTACCAGCCGTTTGTTGTCGTCCTTAAAAAGTGATTTCTGTAAAAGAAAATATCTATCTATCTATCTATCTGTCTGTCTGTCTGTCCGTCCGTCCGTCCGTCCGTCCATCCATCCATCCATCCAATTGGATAGTGTTTGTTTAGGCATAATAAAAAGAATAATAATTATTATAATATTGTGCTTATTATATGTATTTATATAGGTACTGTATGTATTTATTAAAATAATTAATTATATTATTATTATTATTATTATTATTATTATTATTATTATTATTAAAAATAAGATATTTATTTTTGCTGGAAAAACAGTATGTTATGCAGTGGACACAGTTAACGTCATCAAACAACCTTTTAACCTTTAGTATAAAGCAAACACCGCCAGCAGGCAGATGATGCTCTGCTGTTGTTATGCATATCTTACAGTATCATACAGTACTACACCCTAAGGTAATTGCTGTCTGAATTCATAATATATGGTGTGTTTGTGTTTTTGTGTGTCTTTAATGGCACAGGGCAAGGTGAGGGATAGCCATGACCTTCAACTGTGACAGTTGTTTGAGAAAATGTGCAAGTGTGTGTACATGGAGGACTAAAGCTGTCCAAAAACTCAGAATGACAGAGCACAAGTCTGATTTTTATTGGCCCCTCCCTCTAATCTGCCACCAAGGTCAGGGATCTTAAAACCAGCGTTTAATTCCACTTGCGTAATCTTAATAGCTGACATAGCCGTGACCCTTCTGCGTTCCTCATATATTTGTTATTCATAATGGATCATCACACTTGAGTCCTTGACTTTACTCATTGGCCTCCCGTTTCATAAACAGTGTTGAAGAATAGTCATGGGTCAGGGGTCATGAGTGTTGGTGTGAACCGGCCTTAAGCCATTCCAAGACAGCTGATCGATTGCGGTACATGATGCAAGCAGAGGTGTTTTTTTGCAACGTCATTAGATGCTTCCAGTGTGGAAGAAACCCTGGTGTCTGGAGTCTTTATCATTCGGACCAGAGAAGGCTCACCAGGACCGCAGCAGAACGTTCCTCTGTAATTCCTCATCAGATAATGTGATCACGCCTGGCTCTTTGGAGACTCGCTGTGGTGGCGTGTTGCTTTTTAAGTCAGTGGTCATGTTGTAGAAAATGGTGTTCTCTGTGGATTTGTCTGACTGGTATGATAACTTAGGGGCAGCTTACACAGACACGTGCTTCTATTATGTCTGTGCTGTTATTGTTTTTTGGATTTTGGCTATGTATATCAGGGTTATAATGATTAAATAAAACTATTAAAAGCATTATTGTTCATTAATACTAATAATTGTATGCAATGCGATAGATAGATAGATAGATAGATAGATAGATAGATAGATAGATAGATAGATAGATAGATAGATAGATAGATAGATAGATAGATAGATAGATAGATAGATAGATAGATAGATAGATAGATAGATAGATAGATAGATAGATAGATAGATAGATAGATAGATAGTAAGATAGATAGATAGATAGATAGATAGATAGATAGATAGATAGATAGATAGATAGATAGATAGATAGATAGATAGATAGATAGATAGATAGATAGATAGATAGATAGATAGATAGATAGATAGATAGATAGATAGATAGATAGATAGATAGATAGATAGATAGATAGATAGATAGATAGATAGATAGATGAACATTTTGTGTATTTTTTTTTATGTATCAGGTTCTGTCGAAATGCTGGCTATTGAGTCCATTACAAATGTCCCTATCAGGGACAATAAAGTATATTTCATTTCATTTCATATCTCAAATTCACAGACAATTTTCACACCAATTCACGGCCATCTTAAAATCAAGATGACTTCAGGGAAAGATAAGATAAAAATCTGTGAAAGTATGGCAGTTCGCTCACAAGTTTTCCATCTTTTTAATTGTTTTCTCGCCTCCCGAGAGGTGCATGTCTAAGCAGCATTTCCCCCACAGCAGCTGTTCGGCTGTCAAATTGTGTCATTTTCATTACAGGCACAATACTATGTGTAAGATTTTTGGATTAAAATATAAAAAAAAAACACTAGAACAATGTTATTGTTGACTTGTGCACTTTCATAATCCCAGATGTTTCCAATAATGTTTAAATCCGGCAGAGAAATCCTCAATTTTAACCAGTGTAACGTCCTGTGTCTTGTGTTGCCTGTCAAAGATGCAGTATCATCCAGTCCTTACCGTTGATTTCCATGGAAACACCAAAGGTGCTTTAATATAGCCTATGATGTGTTTTATAGACAGGTGAGCAACTGTGTATGGATACCTTTATCGAATTAGTCCTATTGTTAGAATCTTTTTATTTAACTTGATTTACCGTGAGTAACATGTACTTGTACCATGCCTCAGAGACAACTCTATTAGTCAAGTGACTAACATACAGCATTTTCTCCACCATACAATATATTTTAAAATGAACTGCCTGCCATTTAGCAACACAGTTCATCCAGCTTTTAGTAATATGAAATTCTAATATCGATCTAGCTTACTGCAATGTGCCACAAGTGTCTCATTCCAGCCACCGAGAGAATGCACAGAGTAACGTTAACATTACTTTTCAACACACTCAAATGTATTTTTAGTATGATTATCTTGACCAAGTAAAACAGTGCTACCCTGGTAATCCAGAGTTCTCGCGAGAGCACAAGTTGAATTTGCTCAGCGAGTTACTCTGGTGTCTAGTAATGATGCTCATTAAATATGCCCCTCGATCTGAGCTGCACCAATCACATCGGGTTAACTGATATAGGCGGGCCAGAGGCGAGCTAAACAGATGAGCGATGTGACGTCGAAGTCATTAGTAAACATTGCAAGATGGCTATGGATGAACACCAGTTGTCTGAAACGGCTTTGGCCGCTACAATGAACGAGTTAGACTTGTTTTTTTATCTAAAACAGGAACTGAAGACGCCGCTCGAATCGTTCCTTTGCAAGAAGGACGTTTTTGCTGTTTTGCCGACCGGATACGGTAAGAGTCTAATCTACCAGTTAGCTCCTCTGGTAGCCAAGCGTATGGGGTTTATTGTTGTGATTGGTCGTAGTGTTATCCAATTGCGTGCAGTGATATTTTCAAATGCATGCTTGGGGCCGCCTCTTGAGCTGGGCGATTTTCATTAGTCGACGCCAGACCATTAATCTTTTAGATTTAGGTCTGGATTTCCAGGCTAAAACAGTGCTGCAATAGCCCACAATTTTAATTCGTCAGATAAAGTGACCTGTATAAGCTGACTCGTGTTTCACTTGACTCCAAGTATCCAAGTGCTCCGCATCACAAGTGTAATGCCGTACCGGGTTAGCTACATCAGAAAAGGCCTATGATGCATTATGGAACCGTAATCACAAGGAACCATGTGGAAATAAGTCTTTATTAATCAATAATCTGCCCCTGTAATCATAATTGTGTGTGAAAAGGAATACGAGTTGTTTCACTGCCTCTGGTGTTAATTTAGTCTGGAAACTGCAGTGATTTGATTTGTGTGTATTCGTTTTGAGTTCTTTCTAAAAAATGTTGGCAGAGGCACGTTTTTCCAATGAGCCTGTGTTGGGAGCATTTATTCGAAATCGATCATTTGACATTAATAGGCCGGTGTGAAAACGTGGCCTTTGCCATCTGCAGCTAATTGGCTTTATTTTTACACACTGCACGAGAGAGGCTGTTGTGCTTACACACATTCCTCTAAACAAATATGTTTTCGACAGCTTGCTGCAGTGCCCCATCTTCTCAGCTTTTAACAGGTTGCTCAGATTATTGTTCAGAAATCATATTCCATGATTCATCCCTAAAGCTGTTTCTGCGCTAATTGGTGATTTACCTTCCCATGAAATATGGATGTGAGCTGCGCATGTTTGAGGATGTTTCTCCGTAACTGGCCTTATACAGTACATCTGAATGTGTGATATGTCCTCCATCAGATTCGAGTGTGATTCTCTTGTTCATTAACACCAGGGCTATTCTCAGGACCTGCTCGTTATCGAGTGGCATGGCACACATGTTAAACCAGTGTGTGTGGTCATAAAGGGCAGTGTGTGTACTTTTGTAAGTGTTTGTGTGTTGTGTAGTGGCAGTGTGATTCCTGGATGTGAGAAATGGAACAAATGAACAACATATGCATGTTTTCCAGGGTGTATTTATGATAGTGGAAGAAAAGTGTTTTATAGAAATAGTTATTCTTATTCCGTAGGGAAGCATTGCTTCCATATTAAAGGGTTATGAAACCCACTGTTTCAGCACCAGTCAGTTCAGAGTTTTGAAAAATGCTACAAAAGCTGCCGTGGGCGCTCTCATTAAGTTAAATGCATCAAAGCTTCCCACAAATGCATGCTGCAATTTACCATTACACCCAACACAATATACACATGCTTTGTAAGCTCACTGTGCATTACACAAATACATACATATCATGTAACAGCTATCATTTAACCTAATATATACATAAGCATTTATAAATAAATGCTCAGCTGTTTGCTTTTGTAATCTGCATCAAAAAATAAGTATGAACACACTGTTGCATCTTTCATATCTTTTGAGATTTTTTTGCTGTTCTTTTGTAACTGTTTGATTGGTTAAAGGAAAACAAAGACTGGTTACACTCACAATGTGGATGAATCACTTTTGTGTTGAAGACTCAGGCTCTATTGAAGAGAACTTATGCGACGCAGAAACTCTTACAAAGCAAAAACAAGCACTCGTTTTTGATCAATTACTGCATCTCTCACTTACTGTATGCAATCTCACTGTTTGAAGTGCCTGCCATAGGAAATGAACATGTGCTGCCGTAAATCATTTACATAGGATAAGGCCATTTAGTCTCATAAATAATTATTAGACACAGATGAGTCATCGATGTAATACATAAAATCATCACATCCTGTGACATTGACACGAAGACTAATTTAAATCCGGTAGATGAATATAGTGCAAAAATAGACTAACTTAACACACGTAACTAAACAAAAAAATGTAGGTTTTATGGCACTTTAAATAGTAATCTCTTCTGTCTTCTTTCTGCTTATTTATTTTTTTATTTTTTTTTGCATTTTTAAATTTTTGCTGAGAGCTATTTCTAAATCTATTGTGTAGAAAATGGATAATGTAATACGTATTAGTAAATGTAAAAAGCTGAAAACTAAACCTAAAAGCTAATTGTAGCTCACATTGAAAAAAACTTGTATTTTGATTAATAATAACATTTTTATTCTATTTGTATATTCATAAGTAAAATCGGCTAATAGAATTTTGCAGATGGAATAGCACATTATTAGTAGTATTTTTTGTTTTCATTTTTGTAAACAAACTATGTAAATAGCACTAGTTTTGTATGATTTTGTACGGTTAATTATTAGCAGCATGCCACGTTATAGATATTTCCAATTTTAATATAGTAATTATATTCAACCCTCTGTTAAATTATATACAGTTATTTTGCATTAAAAGACATTTCATGTCTAAATTCTTTCCAGCCTGTCCTACAGGGGGCAGCAAACAAACAATAACCACAGACATATGACAACTATCTTTCCTCTCACACAGTCACACTCTTTCCAACACAACTGTACTTCATTTGCAAAGTTCTCTGAGGAAAATGAAGATGTTTAATTCTACTGACAAGCCCAGAAAGTTCTCCGGTGTCAGTGGCATCTGGAGTGGGAGGAGATCACACATTTATGGAAGTGTGAAATAGAATGATGGGGTCATTGGAGCTGTCAATCACTCGCACGTTGATTGACTGAATGGCTGTGAGAGCTGTCACTCAGCATGCCATCCGGTAATGACATCGTCACTCAGGTGGAGAGAGTAACCTAAAAGGGGCGGGCAGAGGAGAAGATGGACAGGCCAGTTAATGGCGGTGTCAGGAAAATTGGCCTTTTTGACAGCGCAGCTAAGCCTAGAGACAAAGAGAGAGACAGTGTAAGGTGATTATGTTCAGACACAGATTCACCTAAAGTACACTTTGATTACTTGCATTGTCTTTTTGCTATCCTTCTTAAATGTTTTTATATTATTTCTGTATGTCGTCTAACTCTATGTATTCCAGTCCCTTCCCTTTTTTGTCTAGAGATGCAAAACCAATCACCATCTCTGCAACAGGTCTGATTCGACTGTTACTGATGGATGCTGATGGATGGATGGATGCTGATGGATGGATGGATGCATTGATATGGATGGATGGATGGATGGATGGATGGATGGATGGATGGATGGATGGATGGATGGATTTTTGTAGAACGGGTGCAACAAGTCTGTGTTTAGTCGTACCTGTTACTCACAGTGTGATGGATGTTGCAGGACATTGACCCGGCAGGTGTGTTGGCAGCTGGTGGGCTATTGGGTAAAGAGTTGGCATATGGTAGAATAAAGATTAGGTAAAGGCCAAAAGTGATTCTGATCTCTGAGCACTACTCAATTGGGGAGAGACGGTTACCTGAGGCTATAGTCAGACTAAACAGAGGTCTGTATGCAGAGGCCATGTTGGCTTGGATTGCACTGGATGTTTGGTCCGGATTAACACTGGCAGCGGGAATCTCCTGTTGGCTTCATCAGTGTACCGTAATGTTGTCTTACTGACGGTCAATAGCTGTTTTAATATGAGCCAAAATCAGCAGGCAATCGTTTCTCTTAGACCTTGCTTTCTTTTCTGTACATGAACCACACACAGTGGAATGGGAAACGGTTTCTTCATTAGAAGCTCATTAGGGATGAATTAAGGATTAGTCTGGCCTGGCTGCTCAAAGTCCTTACAATTCATCTTCCAAAAACACTCATCAGAACCCCCAGCCTTTGCAAAACTCAACACCGCAAAACAGCTTAATGCTAACAGCACCACTTTATTAACTTTATGAATTTAGGAACTAAAGTAAAAGTTTCTGAATAAGCCCTTTCTGAAGTGCTGTTGTATGTATGTATGTATGTATGTATATTATTAAGTAAGCACAAAGCCTTACACCCACATAAAGTGTGACCCTATTTTTCTTCTTTTTTTTTTCTTTTTTTTTGAAAGCAGAGTGTAAATTTCTAGTTATAAATAAATGTAAATAAATTAATAAGTGTAACATCTTTTAAGCCAAAAGTCAAACCAGTGACCCAAATTCTCTAGGCTCTGGCAATTGTGCTGGCAGTGTTGGTTGTGCTTATAAGGCTAGAAAGATTTCTTGGTCCATAGATGAAACGGAGTGGGTGGAAAGGTGGTTGTCCGAGCATGGTGTGAAGTAGACTCTTGACCTATGGCAGCGAGAAAGTGAAAAATAGCAATGACCTTCAACTGTGAGTGTGGTTTCCGAATGCACGGACTTAATGTGCTCTTAAAAACACACTAATCCATGGGCATTTACAAATATTCCCAGTCCCCTTAAACACATGCACTGCCTCACAAACATATAACTGTATAAAATTGACTTTATAATATGGGAAAGTGATGAAAGAAGGGGATAGAAATGCCCAATAGTAGAATTATTATTGTATAATAATATGTCTATTAGAAGTAATCTCAACTCTCTTATCTGCTCTTAAATGAAAATAGGAGAACGAGAAGAGGGCTTGGATAATAGCATCTTACATTTGTCTTCACTGTGCCACCATAGTTCCCATGATCCACCTCTCACACGTCCTCTCTCTGGGACGGCAGCAATTATGACAATCATACGGTTGTTTCTGCTCTTTGTCTAATAGTAGCATATCGAGACATTCCTCAGATCGAATAACGCGCTGAGATATGAACACACACACACACACACACGCACACACACACACACACACTTTTATTTAGTCATCTGCACAATCAATAAAATCATCACACACAGTTTAGTTTAGTTTAGTTTAGTTTAAAAGTTCATTTAAAAGTTCATTTAAATGTAATTTTATTGTAAATAAAATGCATTTATTTATAATTATTAATATATAAATATAATTTAAGTCCTGCCTGTTATGGATGGTGCAAATACAAATGTAGGCTATTGTATTATTTTGTATTACATTTTATTTCTAAATGCCCAAAGTATACAGTTTTATGTTCTAAGTAATTATATTGAATGCTTAAAGTATTATATTATTTGATTTTTTCATTATTACAATTTATATTTTTTATTATTATTTTTAATATATTAAAATATATAAATAATTAAATAATATTTTATTATAATATTCTTTTAATATATATAATCAAATTGAAACTGTCTTCTTACTTTGAGTTCATCATTTATGTTTACTCTATGGATTTTTTTGCTCATCAAAAGTCAGTGAACTTTCATGGTAAACATCACTTGTGAACAGAATATTTTATTCCATTTATGTTTCCAATTTCATTACCATCACAGAATGTCATCAAACACATTTCTGACTCTCATTTGCATGAAGCTGAGCATCTCTCAAGCACACAATCCTCAGTGTAAGCATGTCGCTCGAGTCCCTAAGACCCGATTTTGAAATTTTAATCCCAAATTTGAAACGCCCACAAAGCTCTGCTCACAATGCGCCAGACATTAGACATCTTTAAACGGATAAGAGTGGTCAGGTCGGCCCTCGGGGGCCCCCAGAGTGCTAAAAAATTAAGTCAACCAGTGTCCTTCACCTTTTAATAATTCAAAGTCTGTTTGCTTGGGAATGACAGACTTCATGCGCACTCAAAAATACACACACCTGGTCAGTCATGCACAGAATGTAGGCCAGATTGGGCTGTTTCGAGTTTGAGCTGTGTGTGATGATTTCCATGCACATCTTTTAGCTACAAACACAGCCAATAAAGTTTAGTTTATCTTAACAACACTTTAGCAATTCCCCTGCTGAGTTGAAATGATAATGCGGTGTAACCGTAAGGTGTAAGATGACACTATCTTCAGCTGTGTTCTCTGACTGTTTCAGGTGTGTTTGTGTCAGAAGCCCAAAGCAAATGTATTTTTCATTACTTTAATATGTTTCTTTAATAGGCTTTATAGAGACATATTCCATGCTCCATGTGTGATGGAACCATCTCTGGCACGCTCATGAAGATGCCACCGCCATACCGTCTGCTGTAGTTTGGGATTAGATTTGCTTTCCATAATCATAATGCCATAATTTGCTTAGTGCACCCAGTCCACTGGAGAGATTTTATTCCAGCTACTGTGGGGAAATGAAAGCAGTTCGCCCACACACACTGACGCACACAGACAGACAGACACAGTCATGTGTTATTAGCCTGTCTTTTTTAGAGAGAGAGCAAGTGTGTGTGTGTGTGCGTGCGTGCGTGCGCGCGCGTGCGTGCGTGCGTGCGTGCGTGTGTGTGTGTGTGTATGTGTGTGGTTCTGGTATAGTATAGTATAGTATAGTATAGTATAGTATAGTATAGTATAGTATAGTATAGTATAGTATAGTATAGTATAGTATAGTATAGTACAAGTATAGTATTACCAGTAAATTTTGACCTTGTGGGACATGTTTTGGTCCCCATGAGGAAACAAGCTTATAAATCATACAGAATTATCTTTTTTGAAAATTTAAAATAGCAGAAACTTTTCTGTGATGTGTAGGTTTAGGGGTAGGGTTAGTGTAATGGGACAGCATATACAGTTTGTACAGTATAAAAACCATTATGTCCATGGAATTTCCCCATAAAACATGGAAACCTAACATGTGTGAGTGTGTGTTTGTGTGTGTACCTACTTAACTATATTTTGGGGACACATTTTAGCAAAACCTGACAAAATCTCCAAAAAAATCACTTTAGGGACGTCCTCATTTGTAAATTTGGTATAAAGATAAAGCAATTAACACAAGTGTGTGTGTGTGTGTGTGTGTGTGTGTGTGTGTGTGTGCGTGCGTGTGCGTGTGTGTGCGTGCGTGCGTGCGTGCGTGCGTGCGTGTGTGTGTGTGTGTCTGGAAAAGTTCAATCAACCCAACTGGACTATAATTAGTTTTCAAGACGTTACCTACTTTAATCACAGGCTTTTTCATGATAATCTATTACAAGGCTGAGTTGTTTTGACTTGAATCCTTACAGACGTTCTCCAAAGTCCTGGATGAAGTAGACAATTTACAGACATAGAAAGAGTGTGTGAGTCTGTGTATGTTTATGCTGCACATTTTCAAGTACAGTGCAGGTGTTTATGGAATTGCAATTTTTAGATCCTGGTGCAATTCATCAACTCAATTACAGAAAAGACATTGTTTAGTTAGAAATTCTGTCTAACACGTGTTCTTGCTGTGTTTTTTAAATTCTTTGTCTTTGTCCATGCCAGGCGGCAGCTGTGTCGTGTCTCGCTGCTGTATTAGAACCTAGTTTTTTAGACGCTCAAAAGTATTTTACTTTGAAAAATGTGTCTACGTTTCAGTTTGTTGTGCTATTTAATGCAAGAATGCGTCCTTTGTGATCAGCCCCTTACTCGTCTGCATTTCCTCAGGCATTGGGGGTGAATCTTCACTCAGTAGACATGCACTTCATACTGTGAAATGTAATATTGTAGAGATTATCCAGTTGAATGGACGCAAACCCACACGTTTTTGTTTGTTTAGTCATCTGTTTAAATAATGGCATGACATTGAAGTATAATTACAGTTTAAGCCCATAAGGTCTTGCAAAAAGTACTTTTTCACAAATCAAAATTTTGATTAACATAAAATAATGAAATTCTTATTCATAGTGGAACTGTAAAGCAAGACACACTCTGCGACCCACCTGTTGAATCACTGCTTTAGGGGGTCTGTTAAAACTCAATGGGCTCAGGGGAGGCAAGAGAGATGCTGCTTCCCGCTGGAACTTCAACTGGTGGTGTCGCTGTGGGACTTTGTACATTGTAGGAAAGGGATTAGCAAGACATTAGAAATGGAGTTCATGGAGAAGGCATTTTCAAGTCTGAATTACTCTATAGTGTAATGATTGCATTGTGTGTAGCGATATGTGAAAAATCCAACTCTATCTCACGACCAATTTGTACGAATACGTATTTGAGTAAAAGGTGGCTAATTCCTACGACCTCACTCGTACAAATTCGTATGATTTGTCTAAACCCCAGTGATGGGTATGTTTAGGGGCGGGGTCAGGGGTAGGTAATTCGCACCAATTCATACGAATTGGACAACTTTTAAAATATGTACGATTTAGCAAAAATCGTGCAAATACGTACAAGTGATTTCGTATGAATTTGTACGTATTAGCCACCTCATAAAATTTGTACGAATTGCCGTGAGATCGGGTTGGAAAAATCACAAATGAGATTAGTTCCATATCTCAATTCTTTTTATTTTACGATGAGATTAAAAAGAGAAAAAAAAGGTTTTTGCCTAAATTTCCTGCTTTTCGGATGTTTCTCCCCATGTGTCTTCACTTTAATAAGACATCTCACAATACCGCACATTTTCCTCAGATTGGTACCATAGTTTCAATCAAAATTCAGAAGTCTCAGTATGAACTCCAGTACCAATTTATATGATATGTTATCCACATTCATTTTATAGCTGTATACTCTCCATGGATGTTCTCATTTGTTACTGTTTCCCGCTTCAGAATTTTGGGCAGAAACATCTGAGACAAAGTTGATACTTAAAAAAATACTTAAAAAAATGGAGAGCTCCATTAAGTCGTCTGGCCAATGAAAGAGCAACCCTTGAGCAATAAAACTGCTCTAGGTGTGCGTGCGTGAATGTTGGCCTTGCACTGAGTGTGTCTCTGGGAAGAGGTTAGAGACTCTCATGGCGCCACACACACACAAACACACACACACACACACACACACACACACACACAGGCTAAATAAAGACAAACTGCGGTACAGCCACCAGTGACTCTTTCCAGATGACATGCGGTTAAAGATGTCTGGGTAAGTGGGTCAGAGATGGAGTCTGTAAAAAGATATACAATCTTGAATGTAATTGTTCAGTTTGCCAGTTTTTATTCAGGATGTTTTAATCATATTACTAACTAGGATTTTCTAGTCTTTAAGTGCTTTAAGTGTACAGTATTTGTTTGCATGTCCAGCTGACTTCATCCACCTGTCATTCCCTGTTACTGTGTCTATATGGACACTTCGACCTCAGGCTACAGAGACTATATGAATATACATATGCATGTGAATAGAAGACATGCGGCTGGGAGGATCCTGAAGGAAACGCATCATCAGGTTGAAAAGAATTGTCTTGTCCTGCTCTGGATCTCTCTGTGGAAGAATGCTGTGGAAATCATGAGGCTGGTTTTTCAGATGCAATCTTATATAGGCCATGCTGTGATTAAAATGATATGCCAGTGAGACGCTGGGAGCAAGATTTGTAAAAAAAATTGTCTAGAATACCCCTTCTCTGAGTTTTTGGAGCAGGCCCAAGTTTGTTTGGTTGGTGTGAAAGTGGTTTTCCATGTCACATGAACCCTTCTAATATGATTTGGTGATCAAGAAACATCTTATTATTATCACAGATTATATATTTTAAACTTACTGACCCCAAACTTTATAGTGTAAATAATCAAGTTTAAGCAAATGAGGACACAAATTAAACTAAATAAACTGTAAATATTTTATATTATATATATTTATTTATATATATTTTTTACATTTTGAATACTATTTTAAATGTTTTATTTTATTACACTGTAAAACATATTGTTGGTTAAACTTAACCTGGTTGCTTAAAAAAATAAAGTTCATTGAATTAAAAAAAATAGTTAATACAATGAAGGAGATTGGTTTAATCAACAGAAATTCAAAATATTATGTTATCTGAACCCCATAAATTATCAAAGTTAATTCGACAAAAGAAAGCAATATTGTGATAACAAATAAAATATATTTTTACAGTGTACTTTTTACACCTTTCAATTTATTTATTTATTTACATTTTAATTACATAAAACTGTAAAAGAACATAAAACAACATAAAAAGTTGTTTATTATCCGTTGACCAGGCTTGATGGTATATTTCTGAAAAGACAAAATGTAGAGTTCTGCTAAGTGGAAAAAAAATTCTCAAAATCTCAAAACTGCCTATTTCAGCCAATAAACAGACATAACACAGGACAAATACTTCAATAACACAGTAAACCTGGAGCAGCACCTGCCCGGCTACGGTGGTACTTATGGTTCAGATCCAGAAGTACAAAGTGAAAAAAATTGGACCAAGAAAAATGTTAGATTCTTTTCTCAAGAAAAGCTAAATAAAGTCGCTAATTTTGACCTGCTTTATTGCATTCAAATTTGTGTTTCTGTATATATTTGTTTGCCTTTGTAAACACATCACACCTTCGGTTCCATTTAATGAGTCCGAAGCTAATCACTCATTATGAGAGAGAGAGGGAGTACCAAAGGTGCCCGTACTTTTAATAGAAGCCACATAGCTTGTGTTTAATTATGGATGTTAACCCCTGGGCAGTGTGTACGCGCACATGTGTGCGTGAGACACTCACTAATGAGTTAAGAAGTGTAATTCACTGCATTGCACTTGTGCAGGGCCTTTTGTGACACCAGCCACCAGACCCCTTTTGGCTTCTCGACAACCTGTCTCCAAAACAACTACCAATGCCCCTCGGGAAACCCCGTCTGACCCCTGTTGTACTTCTGCACACTCACGATAACAAGCTCTGGAGAAGCAAAGAGACCATAATTGCAGCGTATCTTCTGAGAGCGTACAACCTCCTGTCTCGAACCCCTCCGACAGGCGCTGTTAAAACAATCTCTAGAATTTACAGCTTTTCACTGTCTACATCTAACGCCAGCGCCCATTAGGGTAGTTTTTCTCAGAAGACTTGCAGTGGTAATCTGATACTTTTTTTCAAAGGCCTCTCTTAAAACTTCATCTTTGCGCCCACTGACTCTTTCGTATCTGTCAATTAAGATATGCGTCTCATAAGCCCCTTACAATTTACACAATTTGCTCCCAGAGCACTTGTTAGTGGTCTGCTCATGTAAGGTTACAGGAGGGCATAATGCCCTCTTTGCTGCCATTTACTGCATCGGTAATAGAGAGTCTGTGATCTTAGCGTTGCATCTCGGCTGTGCTCTGCCCCACGGGGGCCCATCAGGGTGTTTGTTAGCTCCATTGACGGATCATTAAAGCTTTTAGTCGACCAGATCATTTGTTCTCTAATGAGAGGGAGAAACGCGAGCCCTGATACTCATCGATGATCAATGTCTTCTGCCTGTTTTAACTGTATCACTCGTTCTCGGTCTCACTCTCTCTTTCTCGCTGTCTGCATCTTTATCTCGCTATCAGAGATAAAAGTGCAGTTCGAAACGCTTCGGAACAATTAGCCTCACCCGTCTAATCAGATCTCTTGTGCACAGATCCTTCCACCTCGTTTTCATAAAACTTTGTGAATATCCGAAACGTGCATCACATTAATGCCCACTCCACATTTTCTCGCCCGTGTCTTCCTCTAACGCTGTTGTATTTAATACTTTACAGTGGCTGAATCCTAATTTGCATGCCATCCACAATGAATACTATGCAAGATTAGGATTAAAGCATCCAGAATCATAGTACGTGTGAAATAGTAGGCCTATCTCAAAGCTCCACAGATGGCGGAATATTTCAAGTGGATTTGCAAAGTATCTGCGTTTTTTTGGCTAATCTGTGTGCGATGTTTGGACTAATTTGGCCCATTTGGCATTGCGCTACGGAAGACAAGAAGTTTATGATGGCCCTCACAGCTTATTTATTAAATGTATGAACTTAAAAGTTAAAGCTGCACTTTTTCCCTTTTTAAAAAGTTTTATGTATTCAGAAATGTGTAGTTTGCTAGGGTGTCATATATTGACGCTCTTGACATTTCGTCTACATCGAACGCACATGGCACCCTTTAGCGTCAATATGAGACGCAGATAGAAATGGGCCAGAAGGCGCCCCCTAGCGGGCTAACCCTAACCCTACCCCAGACCTAAACCTACCCATAATCGAACAAAGCTCTGTGCGTCTCATATTGACGCTAAAAGGTGCCATGTGCGTTCGATGTAGACGAAATGTCAAAAGCGTCAGTATTATGACGCCCAAGGATGAGAATGTGTTGGATTATGACAATATAATAATGGTCCAAACTATATGGTCCAAAGTATGCATTTCAGTTGATATTTATTTGACAGATACCATAATCAACAAAACTAAAACATAGAAAGTAAACTTTAAAGGGATAGTTCACCTAAAAAGGAAAATTCTGTCATTAATTGCTCACCCTCATGTCGTTCCAAACCCGTAAGACCTTCGTTCATCTTCGGAACACACATGAAGATATTTTTTGATGAATTCTGAGAGCTTTCTGTCTCTCCATTGACAGCAACATCATTGTAGCTTTCAAGGCCCAGAAAAGTAGTAAAAATAGTCCATGTAACTACAGTGGTTCAACCTTAATATTATGAAGCGACAAGAATACTTTTTGTGCGCAAAATAACGACATTATTTCACGTCATTCTCCTAGGCTGTTGACGTAGTGTAAACAGCACAGCGCTTCTGGGTTGAACGTCAGAACGTAGGCTCACTATTGGCCGACGCTGGTCATGTGTGTGTTGCGTGTGATGCTGCCCAATACTTAGCCAACGTTTAGACGTAGAAACCAGAAACGCTGCACTGTTTACACAACATCAACAGCGTAGGAGAATGGCATGGAAGAGAAGAGATTATTAAATAAAGTCGTTATTTTGGGGGGTTTTTGCGCACAAAAAGTATTCTCGTCACTTCATAATATTAAGGTTGAACCACTGTAGTTACATGGACTATATTAAGAATGTTTTTACTAGATTTCTGGGCCTTGAAAGTTACAATGACGTTGCTGCCAATGAAGGGACAGAAAGCTCTCAGATTTCATCAAAAATTTCATTTGTGTTCCGAAGATGAACGAAGATGGGTCTTATGGGTTTAGAACGACATGAGGGTGAGTAATTAATGACAGAATTAAAATGTTTGGGTGAACTAACCCTTTAAAGTCACCATGAAAAAAAATAAATGTGCAGTATTTATTATAAATTATGTCTTCATTTATGAAATAATGTTTACTATTCTGCTCTTTTTTACTATATATTTTATTTAATATATCTTGTAACATTTAATATATAATCATTTATTATATAACATTTATTTGTATGTATCCATTTTTGCAGTGTACCCCAAATTCAACAGGATACATATCTAATCACCAGTGCATGAAGAACATTTAGTAGAAATATGGAAAATGCCAGTGTATTCCATTTCTTCTTTGCTTTTGTTCTCAATCGAGGAGCTAAAACTTCCTTCTTTAGATTAGTGAAACCAGAGAGATACTGCGAACCGTCCGCCTAATAGATCATTCTGACAGTTTAATTTTAATGCTTGATTATCATTCAATCTTATAATTGTATTATCCAACCGTTCAATTAATTTGGTCTATATTTACACCGATGATTAGGATCAAAATCGAAATTGTAGTCGCTGACTCGGCGTGTCGAAAGTAACCAGGCTATCTGTTGAGGTAGCTCTCCTGATTTGCCTCCTCCTATGAGAATGGGATATCAGCCCCATCTGCTCCCGGCATCTTTCCATTAGATGAATGAGCACTCTTAGATGAGATTGAGTGCTTGGACCCACTTTAAATGACTGGACACAACTGTGCCGTGTGATACAAAATGAGCTTACACATACAGACATGACTCGAATTCAAATGGATGCTTCTGTTCAAGACTGATGAAATTTGCAGAGTTTTCAAAAGTATGTGACGTTCACGGCATAGACTCTTTAAAATACGTCCAAGAGTTTTACAAGCTGGTCTGTTATTGGAGGGATGTCGACTTTACATTTTCACACCCCTAAACATGACGCTGAACGAAACGAACTCTGATTGGTTGATTTACATGTCGGTCAGAAGTCCTCTTGTGCTATCCTTGGCCAATGAAAGCTGGAGTCCAGACCTTTTGCAGTCAGTCTGAAGGTCTGGCAACTCGAGACTAAAATCAAGTCCCGTCCTATATTTTGTCGTATTCTAGAACACTTTCCACTCAGATATATATCACAATAGGGACTATTGCAGCTTACATTTCATGCCAACTTTAATTTTAAAGGGTTCCTATTATGCCCCTTTTTTACAAAAAAAGTGTCCCCAGAATATGTCTGTGAAGTTTCATCTCAAAATACCCCATAGATCATTTATTATACCATGCCCAAAATGCCCCTTTTTGGTTGGAAGCAGCGCTGTTTTCATGTGTGTTAAATGCAAATGAGCTGCTGCTCCCCGCGCTCTTTTCCAGAAGAGGGCTGTGCCTTTACAGCTTGTGCCTCCGATACTCTGAAACAGAGGGGCCGTTTCCACAGAACGTGTTTTTGCATTCCACTGCGCTACTTTTCCATTATTTTCTCTGTAAACACGCACTAGATGCATCTTCTTTTTTCTTTTCTCTCCCAGATTCCATCACCAGTCGTAGGCGGGGCCCTGTTATATTGTGCCATCCCGATGTATAGAAAATTCGAACGACTCGTTTTGGGACACAGTTTATGATTTATGGGGAATATAAAAAAGGAGTGGGTGGATTTTCAAAATGTATATATTACTTGATCATCTTCTTTCATTTATTTTACTCTACTTCTCAATACAGAAAGATGTATATGCATCCTCGTATTCAGTCTGGACTGGTTCAGGTTAGCTGAAGGGCACACAAGAAAACAGGCCGTGTTTGAAATTCCATGTGCAAATATCAGCAGCAGGCTGAGGGCCCGATACAGCAAGGGTCTGTGAGCATTAGCTGGCCATGTTTACCTGCGGCGGGTCAAACAGTGTTTTCCCTCAGAAGCGATTCTTTCTTCCTCACATTCTCTCTCTTTTCCTTTGTGTCTCTCTGCAGATGACGTTCCTCCATACTTTAAAACAGAGCCTGTACCGAGTCAGTTGCACCTGGAGAGGAACCGGTTGGTTCTGACCTGCATGGCCGAAGGGAGCTGGCCTTTGGAATTTAAATGGATCCACAACGACACAGAGATCACGCGCTTCTCGCTGGAGTACAGGTCAGTGTTTGTTTTCATGAATGTTTTAAATATAAATGATCTGCATTGCAACAGTTTGTTGTGATGTAGTATCAAAAACTGTCTACAATAGAACTGCATTAACCTTAATTTGACAAAAACGTTGATTCCATTTAGCGGCTGCTCTGGCCACTTAATTTCCCTTGCCTCAAATAATGTTATTTTATTTCTAAATATCTTTTATTTTTCTCTCTTATTTCATTATATGGTATGTGTTGTTTATATATTTATTTTAGTCATTTTTTAACTTATTTTTTTATTGATCTGAGAGTTTTAAACTGTGAGTAACTTTAAAGTTTGCGTTTGATGTTTTCTGGACTTAAAAAACTTAGAATAACTTGGGTTTCATTTTACTTAAAGGGACAGTTCAGCCTCATATCACTCCAAATGTCTAAATGTTCCTGCTACAAAACACAAAAAAAAAATTCTTTGTTTTGTTGATACTATGAAAGTCAGAGATGTCCAGTATTGCTTTGGACCCCACTGACTTAGACATACTTAGACAAAAAACTTTTACTTTCACTATATGGACAAAGTTATACATGAATTGGAATGACATGAGAGTGAGTAAATGATAACATAATTAAAAATTGTAGGTAAGTATAGCATTTATTTGGCACTATAGAACAGGATAACTGTGTAGATGTAGATTTATTTTAGTAATTTATGTTCTTTTTTATATACTGAAAAAGATCAATGTTTGTTTTTTTTTACTAAAATTTCTTAACGTAACTTCAAAGTTTGCTTTTGATGCTTTCTGGTCTCTGGCCTTATTGAGTTTCAAACCCTTCAGATATGCAGTTGTAGTAATACTAAGAGGAATATGATTTATAAAATACCCATGCGAAGTCAAGTTTTGTACTAATGGATTCCTGTTGAGAATAAAGTAGAAAGAAAATAAGGTTTTCGCCCTCATTTTTTTTTTTTGAGGTGTTCTATTCATACAATGAAAGTCAGTGGAGTCAACAGGAGTGTTGTTTTGGACCCCATTGACTTATATAGACAAAAACAGTTGACTTTCATTTTCGACAAAAGTTAATAAAATACTTAATACCCTATATAAATTACTTTCTTATACACAAAAGACCCCATTGTCTTCCATAGTTTTTTCTCTTTTTTTTCACACTATGGAAGTCAACTGGGTTCTTTAACTGTTTGGTTACCCATAATCTTCAATATATCTTTTTTGTGTGTGTTCAGCAGATAGAACAGGTTTATTTTTTTTTTTTTTTTTATTAGGCTATTTTGAAACTATATTTTCCTGAGTCGTTAAATAATATGAATCGCGTTTGAATGAATGAACGCAGAGATGCGTGCTGTTGTGGAGCTACTACAGCTGGCAAAAATACTGTTTAAATATGAATTGCGTTTCTGTGTATGAATGAATGAACGAACGAACGCACAGATGCGCGCTGTTGTGGAGCTACTACAGCTGGCAAAAAAAATTCTGTTTTAATATGAATCGCGAATACAAAGAAAGATTACACTGGAAATATTGTTACAATTTTAAATGTTGTTGTAATTGTATAACCTTAATTGTATAAAAAAAAAAATATATATATATATATATATATATATATATATATATATATATATATATATATATATATATATATATATATATATATATATATATATATATATATATATATATATATATATAAGGATAGATGTAAACAAAATCTTAAAAGGTCATTATAAGCCTTCTCTTTAAATAATTTTATTATGCTTTATTAGTGACACATTTGGGAAGAGAATATATTCCAAATCTGAAAATACAGTATGAGAACAATTAACTGCACAATTACTAGAAATGTTTACCTTGGATATTGTACAATTTGCAAGCAAAATTTGTGGAAAAAAACAACAAACCAGTTATATATTGTCCTTGCATTTTTGTGGCTCATTCACACACCTGAATGAAAGGCTCATTACGTATGCAGCCTCATTATGCGGGCCCCATTGTCTCCACAGGTGTGAATCACGCCCACCCGCATATGGCCTTTCCAAACAAAAAGTGTTTTACAAGATTTAAATCAATGTATTGTGTTATGTGAATGATTAGGCAGGATGATTTTCACATAATTTTGAAGAAAAAATTCTAGGCAACGTCATCCATTTGTCAAAAGTCTTATTTACATATATTTAGAATGTGTTTTATGGCCTTATTTCAGAAACTTTAGTTTTTTGTTTTTGAAAAAACCATGCATAAACATTATTCTATCAAAAATACAAACATGTACATGCAAGTTGTTCATATATTATGGTAGCCCTGTTTGTGCTAAATAGAGTGAATTTACACCTTTGCCATTAATATGTTTATAAGCAACTGAAAAAAGCACAAATGTCAGGGCATGTCAGAACATCTCAAGGACCCCAAAAACCCCTCAGACCCCAGAGGGTTAAAAAAGTAAGAAAATCTCTCCATACCATATCCATGAAAGTAACCAATAAACCAATATGATTATTTTAGTTTTCTTAGGTTATAATCCTTATAATAGTGATTGTAATCCTTATAATAGTGAAACAATGAACTGTGATTAGAACAGCAGGAATGTGATGGCACATAAATTGTTCCATCTTTACTTTGTAAGGTGAGGATTCAAAGAAACAATTATTCAGTGTTGAAGCGTAGGAATCCACTTCTAAAGACGATTGTATCTGCCACCAAATGTGCTCCGGTCATCCAATTCAGACTTTTTTTTTAATTAACTATCCTCTGAATATAAACTCTGGAGCTGTGGTGAATGGAGTTTTAATTAAAAAGATAAAACCGGCTGATTAAACTGAGGGACATGACGATGTTATGTTGGTCACTGTGCTGTTCTTAGGCTTCCCATCAACAAAATCTCTTCTCACTCTTACCTTATTATCACTAAAATCCAGTTACAGTCGAGCTCTTTCTAACAATGGCTATGTTTATTATATAAAAATGAAAATTCTGTCATCATTTACTCGCCCTCATGTTGTTCCAAACCTGTATGACTTTCTCTCTTCTGTGGAACATAAAAGAAGGTATTTTAAATAAAGCTCTGCTTTTTTTTTTTTCTATTCATACAATGAAAGTCAATAGGTATCCATGTTGTTTGGACCACAATTTTCTTGAAAATTTCCTCTTTTGTGTTCCATAAAAGAAATAAATTCATAGGTTTTGAATTATGCCTGGAAGACATATGCAAAACCATGATCTACATGTGTCCAAACAAAGTAATAAGCTGTGCTTTGCTTTGAGACACAGTCGTGAAAAATCACAGCACATTTTTAAAGCAAAAAAAAACCTGAAGAGAAATGAAAATAAATCAGTATACAAATGAATAATTAAAATAAACTCTTGTGGCCATTTTCTATTTCATTACAATCTGGACGGTTGCATGATTTAATTATTTGACTAAATTACTGAGCAGAATTGCTTAAATTAATTAATTATATACAAGAAAATAAATAAATAGCAAGCAGTATATCCAGAATATAACAGTGTGGAGCAGAATTTTGAAAGTGTGTGTGAACATGGTCAATCTCAAAATATCCTATAATTGTATGGCTATGTGTATTTGTTTGCTTAGATAAAAATACATAAACAGAAAAAGAGTGAATATATATATATATATATATATATATATATATATATATATATATATAGTTCACAGAATGTAGTGTCTCTTCTCATTATGTCTGGTTAGAACACCAGATTGTGAAATCTAACCCATCTAGCGGTTAAGGAGATAATTTAAGGTCAGTAACATTGATCAGAACGAAGACTTGGAACTGTAATGCATAAAGAAATCTGATTGAAACCCAGTTGTCAGATGTTTATAAACACTTGTGTTGTGTGGGATGTCTCCTGTGCCATTGGTGTCCTTCTCTATGACATGTGAAGGCATGTGAAAGCAGGTGGATCAGCAAAGCCGAATGGTAATTTGTCCATGAATGTTCTTCTATGCAAAGAGAGAGAGAGTGATGAATCGTCATTTAAAAGCATCCCAGCTCTCACAATGACCTTTCCTTTCCAAGCCCCCTGACACATAAGTGTGTGAGTGCGTGCGTGTGTGTGTGTTTCTCGTGTGTGTGTGTGTGTTTCTCTCGTACACAAAGAAGACTTTCCCAAATGAGCTCAATCAATTGTTGTCTGGCAGTAGTGTTGTTCTCTAATGCCAGCTCAGCTGACTCGGCTAGTGTGGCGCTAATGACATCAGCCTGCCTGGGCATCCAATGAGCTCAGGCATGTTTAACACTACCAAGAGCTTTTCAGGATTAAATGCAGAATTTAAATGTGATTGTGTCATTTTTAAAAAAAAAATAATTGCTCCTAGCCCAGCTTAAAATGCAGAGACAATTGAATGGGTAATTTGGACAGTAGATTGACTCTCCTGAAAAAGCTGTTTTCTTTGAGCATCCTGACCTTGTGTTGTGCCTAATTTTTGTTTAATTAATTGTTGATAATCAATGACATAATCAATTCATCCAATTATGTACAGTGGACTACTAGTCAAAAATGGGGGAGTAAATAAGATTATTGTTTTTGGGAAAGAAATTATACTTTTATTAAGAAAGGATACATTCAGATTGATAGAACATGACAGTAAAAACATTTATAATGTTACAAAAGACTTAAATGCTGTTCTTTTGAACTCCATTCATCCAAACTATCACATTTTCCACAAAAAATATTAAGCACGTCCATTTTCAACATTGATAATAATAAGAAATGAACAGCAAATCAGCATAATTAGAATGATTTCTGAATGTTCATTTGAAAATATAGAAAACAGTTATTTTAAATTGTAATAATATTTCACGTTACTGTCGATCAAGTAAATTCTGCCTTGGTGAGCATGAGACATAAAACATCTTAGCGACTACATTAAGTAATTGTAAATTAAGTAATTGAGTCAACCTGTTATTTCAATGTTGGATATTACATTGTTTTGATTTCTTGTTCTTCTGCGGAACACAAAATTCTGCCCAAATGATATTGTGAAGAATAGATCCAAATATAGCAGTCTTCCCTCTTCAATAATTCCTGCCACTCAAATCATGAAACAAGGACAGCAATTGAATATGCACAGAAGAGCATAATTTTCATTGTAGGGAGAAAATAAATATTGTATCTATTTATTTAAAGGAGAACTCCGGTCAATTTTAACATTGAGCTCATTTTTTTGTAAATTTGGAGTGCTGTCAGTACACTGTAAAAACTAAAGGAGCCTCAAGTATCCTGTTGGATACTCAAGGAACTTCAAAATGTAATTTTGGTGCCTCAAAGCTCTTTTTCCTATAGAAGGGTAACTGGAAGAGCATTGACAATCTTTGAGGTTCTTGCTGGAACTTATGGGATGCTTTAAGCACTTTGTATTTACTTCAGAGGTTCTGGACTGGAGTCACCTTTTCATTACTATGAGACCTCGAAGTGCTTTGGGGGAAAATAGAGGAACTTGAATGCGACAGAAGGGTTATTGGAAGATCTTTTAACATTTAAGTGGTTCCTGGAAGATCTCTTATGTTAAAGCCAGCATCTGGAGGAACCCAATGGTTCAGTGAGGCCTGAATTAGATTATTATTCTATTATTATTATTATTATTATTATTATTATTATTATTATTATTATTATTATTATTATCCTATTATTATTATTATTATAGGCTACTTAAGTTTGATTCAGTATACATACCCAGGTGAAAAAGACGTACTATTAAATGTATTAAAAATGTACTTGAGTGTGTTTTTAGTAGACCTACAATACAAATATACTTTAATGCATTTTTATTATTATTATTATAGGCAAGTTTGATTCAGGATACATACCCAGGTGAAAAAGATGTACTATTAAATGTATTAAAAATGTACTTGAGTGTGTTTTTAGTAGACCTACAATACAAATATACTTTAATGCATTTTTAATACATTTAACAGTAACCTAGTCTTTTTCACTTGAGTAGCTTACATATATTTAGTGTAGGCCTATTTTATTAAGTCTTTTAAACCTTAAACAACAACACTAAATAATAATAATATTATATGAAGAAGAAGAAGCAGGAGGAGAGAAGTTTTATTCAGTCACGAAACTGCTGCTATTCCTCTGCTGTCGTCGCTTCAGTGATCCTCGCGCTGCTCGCGCGCAACAGAGCTCAGCTGATCGACGTCATCGGTTTGAAAGTAACGGCTCCTCTCATCAAAGCTTCCGCCGTTTGTTCGGCTCTCCATTACAAGGTTTGTAAACTCGCCAAATAAATATAAATACAGAGTCTACTCACTATATATATATAAACTAAATTTATTATACATTACTACGTTTTTACAGTGTTTACCACTCGTTTATTGCACAGTATCTGGTTTTAGCCGCGATGCTAACTACGTTGATCTAACGTTAATGAACAAATGGAAATGATTGACTTATTGTCTTAGATTGATTTAGTCATTCAATTCAACATATTTTGTACAACTGTGTCTTCAAATTGCTGATATAGCCTAACTAATTTAGAAAATTCTCTGAATCTTGGCATTTGTTATGAATAATAAAAACAGGTTATAGTTTGCTCTGTTTTTGTTTAGCCTAACGTTAACTTTACTTAGCTACTACAGGTGCCCTCAATCTCTCAAATACCATTTTAAAGCCATTTACTGGTCAATAAATATTATGTTGTGAATAATCAGCTTTGTTCTTTTGTTTCCCCAGAACAACCATTACATTTCTAAAATAATCTGAACATTTCAGTGGCAACATTGAATTACAGTAAGTTACCTGCACCACACGCAGTACTTTATTACTATGAACTTTCTCTGTGTGCAATTGTATTGTTTGACTGTGTACTTGTGTTTTTAATCAGTTACTCTCTGAAAATCTTTTCTCATGATCTCAAATCTCATTCATGTTACTCAGAAAAATAATATCACAGGTTTGATTCACAAAAAATGCTATAGACATTTTAAAGGCCCTTTCACACTGGACGCGATTTTGACGCACGAATAATTCGCGCGATGGGTTTATTTTTTGATCAGCTGTTTGTGTAATGAGCGCTTCCACACCGAACGCGAATGTGCTGAGGCGAAAAAACGACTTTTATTTTTTTCGCTTCGATGTCGATTTTTTTTTTACTTTTGCGGCGACAGAATAGGCTTCAGCCAATTCACATACTACAAGGACAACGATTTGAAAGACAATGTGTGGCGTAGCATTGCCAACCAACCGGTTATCACGACTGTGAGTGTTTTGTGTGATAGTCCTGTGCTGTGTAGGCTAGCAGGCCAAACTACATTTGGGATAGAAAGCTAACACTATTATCGTCAAAGATAGAGACAGAGACCGTGTTTACCTTGAACACGTAACAAAATGCAGTGAGACTATTTAGGGCTGCTTTTAGTAGGCTATACTATACATTCTTTGTGTGATATTTCTAGTCGAATGATTTTTAACTTACTTCGTGTGTTACATGTAATGTGTAGTTACATTACAAAACGCACTGTTGAAGACGCAAAAAAAAACTGCACATAAGCATACTCCCCTTCAGACTTTCTGTTCTGTAAGATTGGGTGCACCCAAAACCTTCTTTTCTGTCTTTTAAATAAAATGAAAAGCTCGTCTTCACTGGATGCTATGACTATGACTGGATGATGATGATGATGATGATGATGATGAAGTGTCCATGTTTTCTCAGCTGTCGGCGCGATTCGCGCGAAAGTTTTGGAATGTTGAAGCTCTCTGAACGTCACAGACGTCGCAAATTCGCGTCGCGGCTGATGTGAATGGTTTTGATGCGAACTATTCGCACACGAACTATTCGCTTTTTCGTTTCGCTTTTTCGTTACGCATCCGGTGTGAAAGGGCCTTAACTCTGAATTATAACTTCAAGTTTAGTCTTTTTCGACAAAAAAAAAAAAAAAAAAAGAAAAAAAAAAGGAAAAAGCTATTAGGCTTCAGAAGACTTGCAACACAACCCATAACACATGAGTTGTGAACTCATTGATTATTTTTAGGATCTTTTCTGGGACATTTTTGGAGCTTAACCATTTTTACATAAATTATTGCATTGAATTGAACTAGACAAGAGTACATAAGAATGGTTTCATGAATGATTTACACATTTGTTTTCTTCTTGTGTTTCATGCAGTGTAAGCGACCGGGGGTTGCATTATGCCTGAGATCTGCTTTTGGGTTCCACAGACAGAAAGTCAAACAGGTTTGGAACGTCACAAGGCTGAGGAAATTATTTAAATTTCACAACTATCACTTTAATAACATTACTAACAGTAAATTTTGTACTTTGCAGGGATCTCAGTAAGCTGAAATACAAGTTTGATCAAGAATAAAAATCCTCCTGTAGACCTGAAAATCATTGAAGTGCCTGGACCATCCACCAGAAAAGAAGAAAAACAAACGGAAAACGAATCTGCTGTACCTTTTCACTTTTCTAACTCGTTAAGTACCTCACACCAACTTGGTCCCATAGTGACATTTTTGACCACAAACGAAATTGCTGATCGTGTGGATTCTTATTGAAATGACTGGAATTCACCAGTGAACATTCACAGAACAACAGATCATTTTACTGCACCTTAATACTGTTTCCAGGTCGAAGCCTCTACTTCCTCTATCTTGTTTCATGAGAATACTCAACAACCATTTATGAACACTGTTGATTCAAGTCACACATTTAAGATTTTCAAAAGCCATAGTGTACATTACAGTCTCCAGTCTAACGATATCCCAGACTTAAACATTTTATGATTCAAAATAGCTGAATAACTAAACCATCTGAGATTTCAGTATAGAGATTAAGGTTACAGCACGATGAGTGTATAGCACTGTTGTTTGTTTTTGGCATCTGATAGAGCTTTTGGACTTGGAAACAGTGATGTCAGACTAACCATCGGACTGAAACACAAATGTTTTAAAGTTAAGTATGATGGACATTTTTAATTAGTTCAAATGTAATTTTATTTACATTGATTTATTTCGTGGAACATATGTGTTTCCATGCATTTTGTTGAGATGTCTTTTCTTGTTTATCTATTGTATATACATGGTTGATTATTCATGTTGCTTATGTATTATATTGCTTATTGATATTAATCTGTAGTTAGCTTTTTTCCCCATGTGCATGGAAGTGTATGTATAAAAATGAATATCAAATATGTAATAAACAATTCTTATTTTGTATTTGGTTCAATTTGTTTATTATAATAGAAGTCAAAGGTAACCATAGTAACAACATGAAATTAAATATTTAAAAAAATGAAATTTGGTTCCTGGAGGCACCCAAAGTGGTTCCACACAGTGCTTCATATAAGAGTTCCTCAGGAAACTTGTGTGGTTCCTCAGAGAACCGGCCCTTTTTAAAGGGTGCCTAGAGGATCTACAGTCGGTTCCGCCGGTGTGGCGAAGTGAAGAACCCCAAAAGGTTCCTCCAGACACCTTTTATTTTTACAGTGTACAGAGAACAACGACAAAAATCTGTGTTGCCTACACCGTGTTATCTTCTTTTTAAAATTTGCACCCTGTTGACTTCAATGGGGCAAGTTTTAAACCTGCTTTTAGCCTCTTAACATTGTTGATGTGTCATTACAAGTGATAACCTATGCGCGTGGACTCGACAATCGACTACTGTGGACTTCAACCGAAAACAGGAAGAAAATACAGGTATGAGCGCTGAAAATTAACATCATTTTTATTCATATCTTTCACATCTACTGCAGTCAGATTCATCGTGTTCACTCTGAAGGAATCACTCACATGACCTGTGCACTTGTAATGACACATCAAGGATGTTAAGAGGGTAAAAGCAGGTTTAAAACTTGCCCCATTGAAGTCAACAGGGTGCAAATTTTAAAAAGAGGATAACACGGTGTTGGCAACACCGATTTTTGTCGTTGTTCTCTGTACTGACAGCACTCCAAATTTACAAAAAAAAAAAAATGAGCTCAATGTTAAAATTGACTGGAGTTCTCCTTTAATTAACTGTTATTTCTGAAGGCCTTGGATCATAACAATACAACCTAGCCCTTTCACTTATCACCAGATAAATGTTTTGCAGATATGTTTTAAGGCTTATTCTCTTTACTTTTTGTTCTATTATCCTTTGGTTTGGTTTGGTCTCCAGGTTTTCGTTTCTTGTGTTAAAATCTCAGCAAGATTTCCTCTCACGGCTGACTCTCAGACCATATTTTCACATTAACAGGGACAATTTCACGCTGGATCTGCACAAATTAACTAGAGTTCAGTGCAATAATTTGCCTTGTCTAGAGGATGGCAGAGACAAGTTACCACTGAGGGTTCTCACAGAAATTCTGTAAAAGATCTTTTAATATCCTTTAAAATAGGTGTAACAGTTCAATTTTCTTACAGTTCAGTTTTTATCACAGTTCTGTAGTCACAGTTTTTTTTTTTCAGTTCTCAAAAGACATGGTACACTGTAAAAATAAAAGGTGCCTGGAGGAACCTTTTGGGGTTCTTCACTTTGCCACACCGGCGGAACCGTCTGTAGATCCTCTAGGCACCCTTTAAAAAGGGCCGGTTCTCTGAGGAACCACACAGGTTTCCTGAGGAACTCTTATATTAGGCACTGTGTGGAACCACTGTGGGTGCCTCCAGGAACCAAATTTCATTTTTTTTTTAAATATTTAATTTCATGTTATTACTATGGTTACCTTTGACTTCTATTATAATAAACAAATTGAACCAAATACAAAATAAGAATTGTTTATTACATATTTGATATTCATTTTTATACATACACTTCCATGCACATGGGGAAAAAAGCTAACTACAGATTAATATCAATGACTACACAAAAAAATAGTATAATACATAAGCAACATGAATAATCAACCATGTATATACAATAGATAAACAAGAAAAGACATCTCAACAAAATGCATGGAAACACATATGTTCCACTAAATAAATCAATGTAAAAAAATTACATTTGAACTAATTAAAAATGTCCATCTTTACTTAACTTTAAAACATTTGTGTTTCAGTCCGATGGTTAGTCTGACATCACTGTTTCCAAGTCCAAAAGCTCTATCAGATGCCAAAAACAAACAACAGTGCTAATATACACTCATTGTGCTGTAACCTTTATCTCTATACTGAAATCTCTGATGATTAGTTATTCAGCTATTTTGAATCATAAAATGTTTAAGTCTGGGATGCCGTTAGACTGGAGACTGTAATACACTATGGCTTTTGAAAATCTTAAATGTGTGACTTGAATCAACAGTGTTCATAAATGGTTGTTGAGTATTCTCATGAAACAAGATAGAGGAAGTAGAGGCTTCGACCCGGAAACAGAGTTAAGGTGCAGTAAAATTATCTGTTGTTCTGTGAATGTTCACTGGTGAATTCAGTCATTTCAATATGAATTCACACGATCAGCAATTTCGTTTGTGGTCAAAAATGTCACTATGGGACCAAGTTGGTGTGAGGTACTTAATGAGTTAGAAAAGTGAAAAGGTACAGCATCGTTTTCCGTTTGTTTTTCCTCTTTTCTGGTGGATGGTCCAGGCACTTCGATGATTTTCAGGTCTACAGGAGGATTTTTATTCTTGATCAAACTTGTATTTCAGCTTACTGAGATCCCTGCAAAGTACAAAATGTACTGTTAGTAAGGTTATTAAAGTGATAGTTGTGAAATTTTAATAATTTCCTCAGCCTTGTGACGTTCCAGACCTGTTTGACTTTCTGTCTGTGGAACCCAAAAGCAGATCTCAGGCATAATGCAACCCCAGTCACCGATCGCTGACACTGCATGAAACACAAGCAGAAAACAATTGTGTAAATCATTCATGAAACCATTCTTATGTACTCTTGTCTAGTTCAATTCAATGCAACAATTTATGTAAAAATGGTTAAGCTCCAAAAATGTCCCAGAAAAGATCCTAAAAATAATCAATGAGTTCACAACTCATGTGTTATGGGTTGTGTTGCAAGTCTTCTGAAGCCTAATAGCTTTTTCCTATTTATTTATTTTTTTGTCGAAAAAGACTAAACTTGAAGTTATAATTCAGAGTTAAAATGTCTATAGCATTTTTTGTGAATCAAACCTGTGATATTATTTTTCTGAGTAACATGAATGAGATTTGAGATCATGAGAAAAGATTTTCAGAGAGTAACTGATTAAAAAACACAAGTACACAGTCAAACAATACAATTTCACACAGAGAAAGTTCATAGTAATAAAGTTGCATGTGGTGCAGGTAACTTACTGTAATTCAATGTTGCCACTGAAATGTTCAGATTATTTTAGAAATGTAATGGTTGTTCTGGGGAAACAAAAGAACAAAGCTGATTATTCACAACATAATATTTATTGACCAGTAAATGGCTTTAAAATGGTATTTGAGAGAATGAGGGCACCTGTAGTAAGTAAAGTTAACGTTAGGCTAAACAAAAACAGAGCAAACTATAACCTGTTTTTGTTATTCATAACAAACGCCAAGAATCAGAGAATTTTCTAAATTAGTTAGGCTATATCAGCAATTTGAAGACACAGTTGTACAAAATATGTTGAATTGAATGACTAAATCAATGTAAGACAATAAGTCAATCATTTCCATTTGTTCATTAGATCAACGTAGTTAGCATCGCGGCTAAAACCTTCATACCAGATACTGTGCAATAAACGAGTGGTAAACACTGTAAAAACGTAGTAATGTATAATAAATTTAGTTTAGATATATGTGTGTGTTTGAATAGTGAGTAGACTCTGTATTTATATTTATTTGGCGAGTTTACAAACCTTGTAATGGAGAGCCGAACAAACGGCGGAAGCTTTGATGAGAGGAGCCGTTACTTTCTGATGACGATCAGCTGAGCTCTGTTGCGCGCGAGCAGCGCGAGGATCACTGAAGCGACGACAGCAGAGGAATAGCAGCAGTTTCGTGACAGAATAATACTTTTCTCCTCCTGCTTCTTCTTCTTCATATAATATTATTATTATTTAGTGTTGTTGTTTAAGGTTTAAATGACTTAATAAAATAGGCCTATACTAAATATATGTAAGCTACCCAAGTGAAAAAGACTATAGTTACTGTTAAATGTATTAAAAATGCATTAAAGTATATTTGTATTGTAGGTCTACTAAAAACACACTCAAGTACATTTTTAATACATTTAATAGTACATCTTTTTCACCTGGGTATGTATACTGAATCAAACTTGCCTATAATAATAATAATAATAAAAATGCATTAAAGTAGGCTATATTTGTATTGTAGGTCTACTAAAAACACACTCAAGTACATTTTTAATACATTTAATAGTACGTCTTTTTCACCTGGGTATGTATTCTGAATCAAACTTAAGTAGCCTATAATAATAATAATAATAGAATAATAATCTAATTCGGGCCTCACTGAACCATTGGGTTCCTCCAGATGCTGGCTTTAACATAAGAGATCTTCCAGGAACCACTTGAATGTTAAAAGATCTTCCAATAACCCTTTTATCGCATTCAGGTTCCTCTATTTTCCCCCAAAGCACTTCGAGGTCTCATGGTAATGAAAAGGTGACTCCAGAACCTCTGAAGTAAATACAAAGTGCTTAAAGGATCCCATAAGTTCCAGCAAGAACCTCAAAGATTGTCAATGGTCCTCCAGTAACCCTACTATAGGAAAAAGAGCTTTGAGGCACCAAAATTACATTTTGAAGTTCCTTGAGTATCCGACAGGATACTTGAGGCTCCTTTAGTTTTTACAGTGTACATTGATTAGGAAATTTGAAGCTCATACCAATAACTGTTATGTCAACACTATGAATGGCCGATCTAATTACATTATTTATAAAAGAGCCATTTTTAAAGGCATTAAATTAATAATTCCCCCAAAAACCAATGTTTTTTTTTTTTTTTTTCATCCATTCAATGAAAGCCAATTAGATCCAATGTTTGATTTTTTTTTTTTTTGTTACTCCCCTTGCAAAAACGTATATTGTCACTATAAGACCATATTTATGCCTGGTACACATTATACGATTTTGGGCGGTAACATTAAAAGGCGGTCCCACGTCAGAGAGAGGTTTAAAGATGGCCGTTGTCACTGTCTTGTGACCAAAGATATGATAATAACCTGACAGTTTCAGAAATTTAGCATGATCATCTCACAGTGTGTTTACTGCTATACGACCAACATCTACTGACTAGCCAATACAAATGCAACATGGCGCTAAAACTTAAATTCCCTAGCCATGACCACATCCATATTCTCCTCTTTCGCTTTCTATTTTTTTCAGTGCACATTAAAAACCAAAACTGCTAAAATGCGATTCATCTTGCTCTATTTGTTTACCATACCGCATACTGATGACATTTTATACTTCTATCGTACAGTCTACATACAGTACATGTAGTACCCAAGTTTATTAGATCCATGTCATGCAGTGTGATTTGTGATGATCTTATAGGATTGCTGAAATCACATAGTCTGTAGCAGGCACTAGATAGGATTGAATCTGTTAACTTGCAATCTAAATTCTCATAATTTCACACATCACGTGACGTGACTGATTTGTTTAAACTCAATTGCGTTGAAGTCATCGACTCCTAGTCAGATAAACTGTGTACAGTGTTTCTCCAGTACCGAAATAAACAGACCTTCACTAGTACGTCTTAAATAAGCAAACAACCTCTTCTTATTTCAACATACCCGCCATTAGTGTCCCCAAAACAGCAAGTACCGCTGTTGTTTGGTTACTGAAAGGCTGTGTCATTCATCAACTATATGCACTGATTATTCTATAGGCAGCAGATGTTATCAGTGTTTCCTGTAACAGCGCCTGCATTCCGAGCCGATGTTGCGTTTCGCTCCCAGCAAATTGAATCACCTGCAGCGTAGGCCTGTACAAAAAAGATCTGCTTTCTTCCTTTCATTCTTTATTTTTGCCTGAAACCACGCAATGTCAAAGACAGCACTGGAGCAGAAAAAGCGTTCTGTTGTTTTCTTTTTTCATGCAAACATTAGCGTTCTGTTGTGACGCTTTCTGGATGTCTTCGACCGGATACCGACGCACTTATTGAGAATGGCTTTCAGTCCAGACAATGCTAATGGTTTCTTTTCCGCACCTGAAATATGAGACTTCCAACCAGCATTCTTTTAGTGTAACTGTGTGTGTGCGTGTCTGGTGGTGTATCTGTGTATGTATGAGTGCATCCATAATCTGGTTTCCAGTTACCTCCCGATGGAATTGTTGCAATCTGACCTTGCAGACATTGTTGAATATGTTCATAAGTATGCCGTTCATGCCAGGGTTGTGTGCAATTCAGAACTGAATTGAGAATGGGTTTTAAAATTCAACAGCTCAATTTGGACAGAATTTGGTTGCGCTGAATACAGAATTAAAAGAGTGCAACAGTATCCACTTTCTCAATAGGCAGTGGATGAATGTGCAACTATTGCTTTAAATATGTTGTTTATTGCAAAATATGCATATATTTATGCAACTATTTAATTATTTTGAGAGCGGTAAAGTGCAATTCACCTTGCTAATTACGTTTTATTCTTCTATACTAACTTGCGTCATAGTCTACGGTTCAATAGGTGTCATCATCGTTCAGTCTACGTACAGTACATGTCGTACCCAAGTTTATTAGATTTAATACAGTGTGATTTGTGATAATCTTATAGGATTGCTGAAATCCCAACAGTCTAGCAGGCGTAAGACAGGCTAACAGAAGATAGTGACAATTAAACCAAACTGAATATAACTGTAGAGAATGACTGATTCATGCAACATTTTTGTTAATGATTAGTGAAAGTGGTGAGGCTGACGGTTGATAAAGCATTTGAGCCTCAGTTATTCTTGTACACATTCAAGCCTTTTCAGTATTCCCCTACATAGGCATTTCCGACGAGTTCTTTAAACTCTCCAGGGTCTTACAACATCGTTGATGCCCTGATAGAAATGCATTTAATCCAATAAAGGCAGTCTAATAATCTCAAGAGACCTATAGAAATGCTGGCCATTGATAGTTTTCAATTATTATCCAGATAGTGTTGTAAAAACATGTTTGCGAACATAAATAACATTCAGTGGGCAGGAGTCATGCGATTGAAACAAAGTAGTTCAATGCTCAAGTTCTTTGAATGAAAAGTTTTTCTTTGGCAAGTCACAAAGAAACTGACGACCACTTCATCCAACAGCGACGGTTTGCCAAGGCAACATCAGCACAGACGGGCGTCTGTTTGTCAGTCGTCTCAGTCAGGGGTGTTTGAACTTCGTCTGACACTTTTTGCTCCTGTGCTTTCTCACTCTATCTCGCTCTTTTCTCTTCTCCGTTAACGGAAGGCTAATTAAAGGGGACCTGACATTGCGCTCTGTTGGCTGGAACATCAATCAATCAATGTCTGAAGCCCCGGCCCCTACTGACTCTCTCAACCTGCTGCACAAGCTCACAGCTCTTTAAAGGTTAATTATATTCATTAGAGAAAAGAAGGAACGGGCGAGAGGAAGATAGAGAGGAAGTCACCCTGAATATATGCTGCTTTATTCTTCACGAAACTCTGCAAGGTTAAATTCAGAGCCACAGCACCATCTGTCAGAATACGGGTGCGTCCAATTCGGTGATAGAGCCCAAGTGGACTTTACAGGGTGTTTGGCCATTTAAAGTGAGATTCTAAGTTTTAGGGAACAAGAGGACATCAGGGATCATAACTCACAGGAAGTGCAGAGGGAAATTTACCCACAAGTCATTGCACACTCAGTACATCATGAAGTTTGGAGGAAATAAATCCTCAGCCTATTTCATCTCTGATTTCTGCACCATTCTTAACAGGTATGAGGTTTTAAGTATGCATTATTATATTATATTTTATGGTAAAGACATTTATAATGTTACAAAAGATTTCTATTTCAAAAGAAAGTTCTTCTTCAAACTTCTTAAACTCATCAAAGAATCTTGAAACAAACTTATTTTAAATTGTAATATAATTTAAATATATATATATATATATATATATATATATATATATATATATATATATATATATATACAATTTAAAATAAGTTTGATCAAATAAATGCAGCCTTGGTGAGCATGAGAAACTTATTTCAAAAACATTAAAAAATTCCAAACTTTTGAATGGTGGTGTATAAATACTTATGTGTTTGAAAGGTGTATATATATATATATGTATATATGTATATATTTATATATATATATATATATATATATATATATATATATATATATATATATATATATATATATATATATATATATATATATATATATATTCACAGGGTTTGAAATTAACTTTTTTTTTTTTTTTTTACTTTTTTTTACTTTTTCACTCACCGGCCAATTACAGGCCATTCAAAGTTACCGGCCATTCAAAACTTCTACTAGCCAAATAAGAAAAGTAATTAACCAGATTAACTACCTCACAGCTTATATATATTACTAAATTTGGATTTCATACATTCATTTCTTATTCAAAAAATAAAAAATCCTGTCATCCAACCATCTCCTCCCTTCCTCTTTCATCCTCATCCTTTTCACCAAAAAATGTGTTTTAGGTGGACAGATCAATACAGTACAATGAACATACAAAAAAAAAAAAAAAAAAAAAAAAAATTGTAGGATGTTGGAGAATAACAATGTCTTTCTGTTAACCAAATGCTTTTTAATCTTCGCTATTGCTTCAATGCAAATGAACAAGCGCGCCATTATTTGTTGCATAGTGACGTGCATGTTCTTAATCTGCACAGATTTGGCTTATGAACTTCCCCAGCAAAGTGAGTAAACATAATAAGTAACACGCCAAACTGGCTAGTGATATGACAGCGTTACCTGTATAAACCTAATCTAATATTTGTGAGCAATGACTAGGACCCTGTTAATCAGATCACAGCATTCTCTCTTTATCTAGTAGAGTTTAGCTCATGTAGCGTGTGCAGCCTGCAGGGGTGTAGGCAGCCCAAATGTTTCGGGGCATGTGTGAAGCTTTGTATCACACTAAAAAGCTATACCCCCCACCAGGCCCCCAAACTTCCTAATTAGTTCATTAGCGCTAATATACTTCACACAAGAAGCAATTTACCATGCCTGGCAGGATCTGCAACCCGCTAACCTCATCGCTAATATCATTTGATATTTCATTATAGTCTGTTAATAACAGCTCTCTTCAACTCTTGCATTCTAACAAGACACCCGTCATTCAAGCCCTATCACTCTATCCACTCTCACTTTCGAAACTCCAGCTGTATTCCTCCACACCCACACTATCTTTCGTCTCTCACAGTTAGCGGTAGGTTAAACTACAGGTCTGGAGTCAGTGTGGTATGAGATAATAGGCACTAACAGCTCTTCTATTCTCGTGAACTGTAGTCTGCTCTGAGAGTTTATATAGTGCTCGTTTTTGATAGTAAGTCAATTATTTATGTAAGTCGATTACCATATTTTCAGCTTCTGAATTAAAATGAATTTGCTGTGTTTTGAAAGGCATTTGGTAACAAATGTAAGGGTGAAGAAAAAAAGTGTAAAGGCTAAAAATGTATAGTTTCATAAAAAAATCATCAGTGAAGCAGTTTGTTAGTATTGATAATATTTATAATGGTAAAACCCCCAAAATATTTGGGTCAGAATAAAAAAAAAAAAAAATTGTAAGGATATGTTTTATGTTATGTATTTGGTCTGTCTCCTCCCCCTCTGGTGTACATTGGTCGTGTTCCTTCAATCGGAGTGTATTATGGGTACAAGTAGTTTCTCAATGGAAATTAAATAGTTTACTTCAAAATTTAAGCGGCTGACACAATGGCACTACATTGTAAATAAGAAGCTACTTCAGCTGCAGTTTGAGTGACAGATAATGTTGACGCCTTGACTGAAAAAACACACAACTGACCTTCTAACAGCACCTGGCTAGTCAATCACTGTCCACTTGTTGTCTTCCTGTTTGCATGTGTTTCTGTGTCCATCTCTCTATCATAATCATTTCTTTGTTTGTTGTCTTTTTCCTTTCTCTTATTTTTGCCATTATGTTCTCTCTCTGCCTCTGTCTCTCAGCGTCTGTACAGATCTCTTTACTGTCTCTACTCCATTGTTTGTATTGATTGCCATCTGAGGTCAATGGCTTTTTAAAGCATCTAGATCGAAACACAGAGTGTTTTCCTCATCTCCCTCTCCCTCTCCTTCTCGCATTCCTTCCCTCTACCCCGCTCATTTCTGTGCAGTTTCATTCTTTTATCTCCCTCCATCATTGATCCGGGAGGTCGGAGAGCATTCCGGTCCAGTAATGTGTGGCCCATGGGCCTTCAGGTCATTTTAATTTGAGATCAGGTCAGTCGGGCTGAAAGAAAATGTGGTCTATCTGAATTAAAATGTCTGGAAGATGATCCGATTTCATCCACTTCACAATAAAAGGTGAATTAAAGTAATGAAGTTTTAGTTGGTGTATACAGAAGAGAAAAGAAATCTGCTCATCTCAACTGCAGCTGCTCGGCTGGAAGTGTGAGATTTAAAGTTTGCCATCTTTGCTTGTTTCACAGCAGAACTTTTTGAGCCACTAACTATATAGAAATATCAAAAGATTTTGGTCTGTTCATTTTTTTAAAACACACACACACACACACACACACACACACACACACACACACACACACACACACACACACACACACACACACACACAAGAGAAGAATATGTAAAAAATAAAATGAAACATCATTACAGTTTTGAATTAATATATATATATATATATATATATATATATATATATATATATATATATATATATATATATATATATATATATATATCCTATATATAAATGTTATATATTCCTGTGATGGCAGCACGTCATTACTCCAGACTTCAGTGTCACATGATCCTTCAGAAATCATTCTAATATGCTGTTCTGCTGTTCAAGAAACATTATTATTTTGTGACTATGATTTTGATTATTATGGTAAATGGTCTTTTCCATGTGGTTGCATGCTTGCTAAATAAACCATAACCTTTTTACGCATTGGCTTAAAGGCCTTAAAGTACTTGAACCCTGATAATTGCTGCTTGCAGCTATATTCATTATTATTATTATAAAAAATGTTAACTTTTGTGCTGCTTAATATTTTTGTGGAAACTATGATACATGTTTCAGGATTCTTTGATAAATAGATAGTTAATAGGAACAGTATTTATTTGAAATATAAATACTTTGCATAATGTTATTTTTATTAAGACATATAATTATAAAATTATATTTTAAAATGACATGATTGTCATTTTTGATTATGTAATGTTCCCTTACTAAATGAGTGTTAATTTCTTAAAAAAAATAAAAATAAATAAAAGACATACTTAACCTAAACTATTTAACGGTAGTACATGTTGCTTGCAAAATAATTTTGTATTTTACTTTTATTTTTTAATGGTTTTGTTTCGTAGTAAAGCATGTAACAGGTCAACATATAAAACTTATCTGTACAGCATCAAGTCATTTTGTATGTATCCTTTTTAAAAGCAAAGCACTGATGGATTAAACATAATTAAACCCATTTAGAAAATATGTTGTTCGATAGCCATGGAATTCTTTACCAAATGTAAATATGAATATTTTGGGTTTGTATCAAAATATAACAAAATTGGATGTGGATTTTTACTGCCAGGCTCAAAAAGCACCATTAAAGTATCATAAAAGTCCATAATGACTTAATATAATGACATAATAAAGTCTTCTGAAGAGATATGATCCTTTATACTTTAAAATGGCAGATATTCATTGCTCTGATCTTTATCAGTCAAATATGAGGAACTTTGTTTCATCTCATGGCTGTTAATTCATTTGCTGTGGGAATTCAGTCTTTTACAAATAAACAACAGAAGCAAGTAATTAACACTTCTGTGGTCTCAGTTGGTTTTCTCTGCCATACCGGCTATAATGAAAGTAACAAGGGACTCGTGCAAAGGAACATAAAACTGTTGGGACATGGTCTAATCATGTGCTATTTACTCACTCACAGGCCTCACTAAAACCCGGGGCAGCTTGTTTTACTTCCACATAGTCATTGTGTATGTTAGAGCGCCACCTACTGAGGGGAAGATGGTAATGTGAAGACATTTACATTCTGCACTGAAAAAGAAGAATTCAAGGTCATCACAATGAGATGGGAATAAGGAAAAAAATAGTGTATAGCTGTATTTATATTCTCTCAGGAGTTCCTCCATAAAAGATAAGGAGCATACGTTGAAATGAAAGGGAAACGCTCTCTGCCGTGCTTGTGCGAGCCTGACTGTTTTGACAAATTACAGAGATGTTCTGTTTGCGAAGGACGGCATGTCAGAATGAATGAGAGCCATTTATACATATAAAATATACATAAAAAGCTTATGAATGACAGTTTGGCATTACGTTATGTTTTATTGTGGTTTTGGAGAGTAAACCCTCTATGTTTTATCTCTCACAGGTATTTGATACCGTCTCTGGACAGATCGCATTCTGGCTTCTACCGGTGTATTGTGAGGAACCGAGTCGGAGCGTTGTTACAGAGGAGAACCGAAGTACAAGTGGCATGTGAGTAACATAGTAATAGACGGTCAAATTGTGCCCTAGAATAGTGTGTGTGTGTGTGTGTGTGTGTGGCCTGTTAAACCCTACAACATGGGGACAAAATATCCCCCCAAAGATGGCAATATCCGAAATCCTTGTCCTTGTGGGGACATTTTTTGGTCCCCATGAGGAAAACAGCTTCTAAGTCATACTAAGTGATGTTTTTTTTTTTTTATGTAAAAATGCTGAAAGTTTTCTGTGATGGGTAGGTTTAGGGGTAGAGTTAGTGTAAGGGGATAGAATATACAGTTTGTACAGTAAATCATTATGTCTACATGAAAACACAACGTGTGTGTGTGTGTGTGTGTCTCAGGAACGGCAGCTGTTGGTGAGGTGACGTACCTGTGTTTCATTAAAAGCTCCTATCCAATGCCACAGCTGGTCCACTTTAACTTCATCATTAGATTGATGTGGTTGTGGGGACCAATCGCTTCGCTCTCTCAGAATTTAATTCATTCCTCAGCTTTATAATCTGTTTAGCATGAGGAACAGCTGCTGCGCTTGAACCGAGTGGCAAGTCTCTGGTGTTTCAAGGCAGATTCAAGTTTCACTGCCTACTGTCCGGTCATTATTGAAGTTCTCTCTCAAAGTATGAGAGAAACAAATCTGTAATCACAACAACTTCCTCGCTGATCCGTGTTCAATATAAGCAAAATGTGCACAAGATTCACAGTAAATTCTTTCAATATGTTTGTTTTTAAATATCACAAATATCTCAGCACACAAAAATACTTGAAGAAAAAATTGTGCTTTATTAAAACACTAACATTAGCCTGTTATTGTGTGATTATAATGATTACGGATAAAAAGGCTCAAACGCTCTCTATTTAAATAAACATTTCAGTTCAAACAAGCCTCCTTAATTAATACATTGATCAAAAGTGACAGTAAAGGCATTTCTAATGTTACAAAAGATTTTTTTTAACTTTTGAACTTACTATTCATCAACGAATCAGCACAAATGTTTTCAACATTACTAATAATAGTAATAAATGTTTCTTGATCACCAAATCAGTATATTAGAATGATTTCTGAAGACTCATGTGACACTGAAGACTGGAGCAAGGATGCTTTTACTATATTTGTTGATCAAATAAATGCAGCTTTGGTGGACTTCGTTCAAAAACAACACAAGCACCTTCGTATTGGAACTAACACATCTGCGAATATGTAAAAATCTAAAAATGGCCGACTGTTGTCGAATTAATCAGCCTGGCTGATGTATCGGTCCATCGCTTCTTATTATCTCCTTTCATTTCAGGATATGTGGAGGTGCTTCACTTCTGGTCAAGATGGAAGTACTTAGACCTTATTTGCTTTTCTCATTTCCCTTTCAAGCACCTGTGCAATAATTGACATCCAATTACCTTTCGTTTCGTTTGAAGGATGAAGTGAGAGCAATCAAATACAAGAGTCAATACACAGGAAATGACATTGTGATATCAAAGGCAGGACATTGCCATTCTGGATATTGTATAATTTTTTAAGTGGTTTTCCTTAATTAGCCTTTTGATGAATAATGCTCTTGAAATTAAAGACGCTGCCTTTGATTTTTAAATCTCTTCCACACTGTGTAGCTCGAAATTGTGTCCGTTTCTAACTTTCTTTGCTAACAAAAGGAATAGTTCACCCAAAAGTGAAAGTTTAGTCATTTATTCACCCTCATGTGATTCTGACCCCATATTACTTTCTTTCAACGTCTCACATTCTGCCTTAGACCTCCAATATTACAGGGTTGAAATCACGAGAGTAATAATAACGTGAGTAAATGATGAGAAAATGTTCATTTCTGGGTGTACCAACCTTTTAAAAACAGTTGAGAGTGAAAGTGCAGTAAAGACCTTTATACTGTTTCAAAAGATTTCTATTTCACATAAATGCTGTTCTATTCATCAACGAATCAGCAAAAACATTTTCAACATTACTAATCAGACAGTTTTCTTGAGCACCAAATCACCATATTATAATGATTTCTGAAGGATCATGTGACACTGAAGACTGGAGTAATGATGCTGAAAATTCAGCTTTGCCATCAGGTATAATAATATTTTATAATATTACTGTGTTTTTGATCAAATAAATGCAGGCTTGTTGTGAATAAGAGACTTTAATTGAAAAAAAAAAATTGTACAGACCCTAGACTTTTGAACATTTTTGTTTGCTTTTAAAACACACGTTTTAACTTTATTTTGATGGTCCCTTTAAGTAACGTTGCACCTACATGCCTACTAACTCTCATTAGAGTGTTAGTAGAGTATTAATAGACTGGTAGTTGGGTTACGGTTATAATAAGTTGACATTTAGTTGCAAAGTTACTTATAATAAAAAAAATTTTCAAAAGGAACCATCAAAATAAAGTGTTACCAAACACACATCGTGAGAGTAAAAGTTGCTCTACAAACCTTCTTTTCCAGTGATTGTTATTGCCATGTGCAGTATTGTAATACCAGAACTAATAAATCTATTTATTTACAGGAAGCTTAGTTATCTACTCATGTCCGTGTGAAAGCAACAAGGACGTTTATGTTGCTGAATCAGATAGGGGTGTAAAAAAGAATGACTGCTGATTTAACGCATGGTGAATGTCCGTTCGGATGAGTCAGTTCTGGTCACTGTCATGGCCGATAGCTAGCTGAAACATATCATCCCCAATCCGACGGCATCCACGACGATGTCTGGCGCCGTGTCAGAGCACGCCTGTCAAACGCTGCCCAGCTGAAGCAGATGGTGAAAGACACTAGAAAACCCTGGAAAATTCTGCAGTGTGTCTGTCTCTGGCAACTGTTTTTATCCACTGATGTCGGCACTTGTACCAGAAATGAAAGTCCTGTTTGTATTTGTAGTGGTGTTATGAGGCAGTGTTTACACAGATGTTATGTGCTAAATGCTAATATATGCACAATATAAGTTTAACACATTTGCTAACTCTTTTGTTTTGTTTTTATCTGCAGATATGGGAAGTTTTGAGGATGGGGAACGGGCTCAAGCCGTATCCCAAGGAGAAGGAGCCGTTATACCGGCGCCTCGCATTCGCTGTTTTCCTCAACCACAGGTTACCTGGTTCAGAGACGGACGCAAAATCCCTCCCAGCAGTCGAATGTGAGTTTCTCAATCTGTTGGGCTCCTTTTTCCTATTCCATCTTTATCTTTTTCCTTTCCGCAAGCAGTTTGATTGTACATGATTGTTTTTGAGGAATCTTTGTAGCTGTACATCTAGTCTGGAGATACGCACACTGTTATATTGCCTCCAGGTGTGTTTCTGAATGTGTGTATGAACTTGTGGAGGTGTTTGTTTGTCATCATATAGCATACGCATTTATTGACTTGCTAGCATGAGTTCTCTCAGAAACCTCTATGAGTTATGAGGAGACAAAGGCTGAACATCTTTCTGCAGTCCTGTTTTTGTTTCTATCTATCTATCTATCTATCTATCTATCTATCTATCTATCTATCTATCTATCTATCTATCTATCTATCTATCTATCTATCTATCTATCTATCTATCTATCTATCTATCTATCTATCTATCTAAAGGCCCTGAAATAATCACACCAAAGTTTTTCGTTCTTCATTTAGGGGTAAAACGAAGTTTGAAATACCTTTGCAGTGATATACTGTTAAAGTGATGTTTAGATGAACATGTAGTTATGTGCTCCACAATTTCCTCTAAAAATAAAAATAAAAAATGAAAGCGGTGAGAAAACAGCAGTTAAGAAAGCATAGTGATATAGATGTTTGCACAAGCTAATTCGGCCCTCCAGTCAAGTAAAGTCACCTCATGTTTATTAATATAGCACTTTATAAAATAGATTGATTTAAACTAAACAGATTTACCATATTAATGCAATTATCTAATCAACCAATAACATGGCAGTTGCTTCAATGCATTTAGGGGTGTGGTCCTGGTCAAGACAATCTCCTGAACTCCAAACTGAATGTCAGAATGGGAAAGAAAGGTGATTTAAGCAATTTTGAGCGTGGCATGGTTGTTGGTGCCAGACGGGCCGGTCTGAGTATTTCACAATCTGCTCAGATACTGGGATTTTCACGCACAACCATTTCTAGGGTTTACAAAGAAGGGTGTGAAAAGGGAAAAACATCCAGTATGCGGCAGTCCTGTGGGCGAAAATGCCTTGTTGATGCTAGAGGTCAGAGGAGAATGGGCCGACTGATTCAAGCTGATAGAAGAGCAACTTTGACTGAAATAACCACTCGTTACAACCGAGGTATGCAGCAAAGCATTTGTGAAGCCACAACACGCACAACCTTGAGGCGGATGGGCTACAACAGCAGAAGACCCCACCGGGTACCACTCATCTCCACTACAAATAGGAAAAAGAGGCTACAATTTGCACGAGCTCACCAAAATTGGACAGTTGAAGACTGGAAAAATGTTGCCTGGTCTGATGAGTCTCGATTTCTGTTGAGACATTCAGATGGTAGAGTCAGAATTTGGCGTAAACAGAATGAGAACATGAATCCATCATGCCTTGTTACCCCTTGTGCAGGCTGGTGGTGGTGGTGTAATGGTGTGGGGGATGTTTTCTTGGCACACTTTAGGCCCCTTAGTGCCAATTGGGCATCGTTTAAATGCCACGGCCTACCTGAGCATTGTTTCTGACCATGTCCATCCCTTTATGACCACCATGTACCCATCCTCTGATGGCTACTTCCAGCAGGATAATGCACCATGTCACAAAGCTCGAATCATTTCAAATTGGTTTCTTGAACATGACAATGAGTTCACTGTCCTAAAATGGCCCCCACAGTCACCCGATCTCAACCCAATAGAGCATCTTTGGGATGTGGTGGAACGGGAGCTTCGTGCCCTGGATGTGCATCCCACAAATCTCCATCAACTGCAAGATGCTATCCTATCAATATGGGCCAACATTTCTAAAGAATGCTTTCAGCACCTTGTTGAGTCAATGCCACGTAGAATTAAGGCAGTTCTGAAGGCGAAAGGGGGTCAAACACAGTATTAGTATGGTGTTCCTAATAATCCTTTAGGTGAGTGTATTATAAGTGGGCAATCATTGTTATGCTTATTATACAGCTCTCTGGAATACTTGATTCTGATGGATAAATCGTGGCATTATATAGTCAAATATTTGTGTACAATGACCACTAAACTGCATAAATGATCATCGACCCAGCAAAAAGACAGATGTGCTAGCCCTTGTAGCACAAAAAACAGCACCTAAATCAATATTCCATCTCCACAACATAAATTACATAAATACCCTAAGCTTGTTTTAAGTGGGAAAATGGGTTTAATTGCAAAACATACCCCTTCAGACCAGTTGTAGATGCCTCACATATTAAGAGACTGATCGTTTAGCAACACGCTAACGTCAAATTTTACCAGAAACCACAGTGGATTTCAAATCAGTCAAATCTGTCAGAAGGGAGCTGCCTAGAAACTAGACAGTAAGGGGCCGTTCACACAGAGTGCGTTTTATATTTTTATTCTTTACTTTTTCACTGTTTGCTAGACTGACTTGTATGATCGTTACGCTCATGTCTCGCACATAAGTGCTGCGTTTTTAAGACGACGGGTCTAGTTGAAAGAATTTCAACTTTTAACGATAGTTCCAAAACAGTGGACCAATCAGAAGACCCCGGAGGCGGGGCAAGTATTGCAAGTACTTTTGTTTACAGTAGCAAGTTGCCATGGCAACTGTTTTGTTTGACAGCATAGGAGGATGGGGCAAACACAAACAGATCTCTGTTCTGTCGTTCTCTGAGCAGCGACAGTTTTTTATAAAGGTTTTGCTATTGCATCACTTCTCAAAAGCGTGTCTTGAGACACTCGCGTTCTGCGCTGAGCTTTTTTAAAATCGCTTTTAGACACTAAGAAGCATTATGCGTGAACGGCCCCTAAGACAACTGGTTTTGTTAGCTTGTGTGCGCCAGTGTTGGTATGTGTGTGTTTGCTGACCCACTATAACAGTTATGTACACAATGCCGAATGGAATGGCATTTGTCAGTGCAGTGCTTTTTTGACTCTCTCCGGGGAGCAACAGGGTCCGCAGTCGATGACCTCTATTATACTTAGACAAATACACACGGCACAAGCCACAGTCCCTTTAGAGGGAATAAGATCTCGAGTGAATATCACACGCACACAGGCATGGTAAATATATCTGGGAACACTTACTAATACTGACAGAACACACACACACACACACACACACACAAGATCTAGCGCACACACAAAGCACAAGCTGAATACAGGTGGTCAAATAAAACTGACAAAAAGAGTATGCTTGAATTTTCCAGGGAAATGACCAGGAATGGAAAACCAAGAGTAGAAGAACAAGTTGTGCATACATATGAGAGCAACACACCTGTCTAACAAATAAAAGCTAATGCTATTGCTGCAGCCAGTTTCTCCAGTTTTGTGATGCAGAAAAACAGAAGTAGCCCCTCTGGTGCCATAAGCATCTGTTGAAGGGAAATCCTTTCTGACACTAGTCAAATATATTCAGGCCTCAAATAAAACCTCAATTTTACCACCCACTAACAGGAACCTGAGCCAGCCCATGTGTCTTAAGCGTTTAGCATAACCATCCTTATTGCTAAACTGCTGTAAGCCTTACATGTCATTGAAAAATAGATGCAATGATAGTTTGGATTAAATCTGCTCGGGCTCTATGACCTTTAACATCTGGTCAGGAATGATAGCATTAATATTACAATCTATTTTCGGTATGATTCAGTCAAATAACTCCTCACTGACGATGATAAATGCGCAAACATTCTGAATACATATTCCGATTGTGTACGCGTTTTTAAAGAGCAAAGCATTTTGCTTACATCAACATATTGCTTTTTCAGATGCAGATGGTTAAATTGCACATTTCGTGTAGATGCATGACTAAGGGGTTGCGAAGCATTTTTTGAGGGAGAAAAGAGATTATTTTTAGGAATGCACATAAATCTATATACAGGCGGGTAAAGAGACTCATGACCTGCATTTTGTCGGAGGGAATCAGTTTATTAAATTACTGTAAGAATTATTCTAGTAATGAATTTTCAGTAAGCACTTCCTATATTCCTAGAATAGAATAGAATGTGAATTTGTTCAGAATATGATTAAATACAGGAACGTGTAAACATCCTTTTTTCAGATTAAAGCTTGAACCAAAACATGGACATTAATCAGAAAATTACATGCATATAAACACTGAATGCACATAGGCCTGTCACGATAACAAATTTTGCTGGACGATAAATTGTCCAAGAAATTATCGCGATAAACGATAATATTGTCGTACTGAGACCATTTTCATTTAATATAATTATAATGGCATAATAATGCAGGTACACCTTTTCAACGATCTATAAACTTTTATTTCTAAAGAATATTAAACATTGAAAACGGAAAACATTTTAAATATCCAAAAAAATGAACAAAACAACCAAAAACAATGAAAGCAATGGACTCTTAGTGTCTGTTAACAAAATAAATGTCTGTTAATAAAAAAAAAATGAAACAAAATTGCACTTCAAAAAATATTAAATATTAGGCTTTAGACATTATTAAATAGTGATACATTCCATAACAGGCAAAACTGACAGTTAGGACCTTTGTAAACAAATAAAAAAAGCCTCAACAAGCCATATCACCCAAATTTTGCACTGTTACTCCTGTTACTTTGTCAAGTGATTGTGTACTGTCGGGAAGACAGAGACGCACTTTATTGCGTGCATGCTACGCACTGAAAATACTTGGTTAGGATTAGGGGTGAGGAGTCCGTGCGTATTACACGCCATAAAGAGTGTATCATATGCACGCAAAAACTATTTTTGGCATATAAATGGCACGAGAAATAACATTTGTGGTATAGATATGCATTTTCATGTGATTGGGCTCGCTGTCGCAACTCACAACTAGCGTCTTCTCTCTCTCCCGGCAGTAGCCGCAAATAGTCCCGCGGCCGCCGGCGCTTTCCCATACAAAGACCATGTGACTGACAAGCGCCGCCTTCCCACACAAAGACCATGCAACTGACAACAAGAGGGTTCACTCCTCCTATACGCTAAAGAACCGAGCGAGAGTGGTCATCCAGTCTCTTTGGTAGAGAGAGAGAGAGACGAGGAAAACAAACAAGCATGCAAATGGAATTATCGCGGCCGGAAAAATTATCGAGCTCATTTTTTTTATCGTGCGATTAATCGACTTATCGACTATCGCGACAGGCCTAAATGCACAATATGCAAACTGTGGGTGAAACTGTCTCACATGTGTGATTATATACTAAGAGAAATGCAGATATTTCATCACACAAAAATTAGTGATGTCAAATCTATAATACAGCGTTATAAATATAATCTCTTTCTTTAGAGGCATGTCTGCTGCATACTATAGACATGTTGTTACCTGTGTCTTATCATCACTAATACAAACTTTGCCCTGGAAATAATGCCTTTCTGTTATTGTTCTATGAATATATAATAAAACATAATAATAATTACTGGAAATTACTGTCAATATAGAGGGATTGGTTTGTGCCAGCATGTGTCACAAGAGCTGCCTGAAACCTCAACTACTGTACCACCCATTTAAGGGTATCCTGTTAGAAACAATGTTTTAGAAAAGAGAAACTTGAAGAGGAGAGGATCAAATGAGAAACAGTCATCCAAACGCTGAGGATTATTGGCATTGTCTAAATCAAATTCTTTAGTGGAATAGGTCGGAACGCAAGGGACGAAAACTAGATAGAAAAACAGAAGAGCACCTTTCCTTAAACTCTCGTTTGGAGTGGAGCAGCTCCTGGAATGTGTTTACCAGCCGAGGTTCTGATTATACACAACATTAGGCCTCCCAAATAACACAACAAATCAAATGCAGCCAGTGGAAAAGGGCATTTCAATTGCATTCCTATTCAATAATGAAAGACTAATGGCTATTGCGGTTAAATGAGTGCTTTCAAGCCGCTCTCTCGCTCCCTGTAGGCAGGAAGGTAATGAAGGGAGGGTGTCGTCTCTGACACGGAAGACTGCTGTAGGACACACCGACTGATGGTAAGGGAGGCATCAGATGTGTCTCTTTGTGGATTTATTCTGAGAATCACAATACGATAGAACAATAGATAGACAGACGGATGGATGGATGGATGGATGTTATGAGACAACAACACAGACATATAGACAGATAGATGGATGGAATGATACAAATGCAGACAGACAGACGAATAGATAGATAGATAGATAGATAGATAGATAGATAGATAGATAGATAGATAGATAGATAGATAGATAGATAGATAGATAGATAGATAGATAGATAGATAGATAGATAGATAGATAGATAGATAGATAGATAAAATGAGTGACCATACAAACAAATGGAAAAAAGACAGGACGATGGATGGATGGATGGAAGGATACAATGACAGACAGACAAGAATGATAAAATGAATGACCTTACAAACAAACAAACAAACAGATGGATGGATGGATGGATGGATGGATGGATGGATGGATGGATGGATGGCTGGATGGATGGCTGGCTGGCTGGCTGGCTGGCTGGATCAACAGACAGAATGAACAAATGAATGACCTTACAAACAAACAAACAGATTGATGGATGGATGGATGGATGGATGGATGGATGGATGGATGGATGGATGGATGGATGGATGGATGGATGGATGGATGGATGGATGGATCAACAGACAGAATGATCAAATGAATGACCATACAAACAAACAAACGATCAGAAAATAAAAATATAAAAATATAGGACGATGGATGGATGGATGGATGGATGGATGGATGGATGGATGGATGGATGGATGGATGGATGGATGGATGGAAGGATACAATGACAGACAAACAGACAAGAATGATTAAATGAATGACCTCGCAAACAAACAAATGAACGGACAGATAGATGAACAAACTGAAGAACGGAAAATAAAAATAGAATGATACCACTATAAAAAAGGCTAAACATGTTCACAGTCTGATTTGTCAATGGCATCAAGCTTCTCTGAGAGCAACACAACAGGAGCAGCTGTGGAGCGGGGTGGAGAACACACTGTCCCAGTGCAGCATCTCAGCACCAAATCATCTCATCAAGGGGAAACTGGAGTCAGAGGGGAGCGTGGAGACAGAAAGAATGCTACTTCAGCTGGACAAGCTTTACCAATCTACAGCTCATTTTCTTCTTGCCGAACATGAGAAAAGAAAAAATTATAATTTGCTTAATGAGCAAATGTTGGTCAGGCTTCAGTGGCTGCGCACACAGACACACAAAGTGAAGCATTCTGAGTGAGTTAAACGCTTTGAGTTCCTATAACTGTTTTCAGCTCTCATGCATTCATTAAAACCACCTCACTGCATCACAGACATCTATACAAACATTACAAAAAAGCAATATGGAAAAAAAGTGTTTCTTGGGTCAGATATAAATGCCTGGGGCAAATTACATTACACTTACTGTCCACAAAAAAAAACACTAAGTGGAATTTAATTTAAGAGAAATGGTTTGTTTACATATTGTATTGATTATGGCAGCAGTAATTCACTTAATGATGATTAAATGAAGTAGAAAAGCATTTTAATTGGGCATACATCCAGATGCACATTGCCTGGACTGCATTGATGGAGTGATGCAGTAAAGTCCCTACATAGTATGCTAGATAGTGGAAGTCTTTCACAACCTACTGTAGCACTGAAACGCCCTGCAAAATAGGGAATTTCGGTGTGCAAATTACATTAAGCACAAATTTGTATGCAGTGTCTGCTGTTACCTGACAAATCATTTTTAGTAAATTGAGTCTCCATATAAACATTTATTTCATGAACGGTTTAGTAAGAAAGTGCATGTTCAAAAACAACGTAAATATTACTAACCACATTTACAGTCAGTCATACAGGTTTGGGACAACATGAGTGCGAGTAAATGATGACAAAATGTTATTATTTTTTGGTGAACTATCATTTTAAGTGATTCAGGCCAAATTAATTACAGATGTTTAGTACTTAAGGTTAGAGGTTTGGAACAAACCATAACCAAATTGTCTATCTATATACAGTAGCGTTGCAATGCATGTGCTGTAATAATATAATAGTCTTAAATAAAATATATTTCACCCTCCCCTGATTTAAGAAGTGGGCACATTGAATACAAATACTCTCATGTTGTCTTTTAAAACAAGAATGCTATTCTATAATTCATACATTTCATGTAACAAACTTAACATAATTTGGCAAAATGTCAACAGCTCGGTTAACACAAATTAGCACTGTAGGCGACTGAAAAGCAAAGTGCTAGAAAATGTCATTTTATCATCCACAGCGGCGCTCCTGTGTGCTAGAATTTGAAAGTGGCTGAAGGGAGGCAGGGTTGTGAGTGAAAATGGAGGAACACGTCTCTCTCTCTCTCTCTCAGGCATTGATTATCCTGCTCTTTTCTGGGCTGTGTGATTGCATGATTAGAGGGAAAAGAGACAGAGTGTGGATGAGAGGTGAGGGAGAAAGCTTTGTGCTTCTGAAAACTCTCCATTTCATGAACCTTGGGCCGCACAGCTAGTTTTCACCAGAGCGAGGGCCACCGAAATGAGTACAATCTGACGAAAATAAAGAGCGAGAGTTTAGAATTCACCAATCTAGAGCAGACGGAGTCAGAAACGCCAGGACGCTCTCAGACAGACTAGCAGTCCTCCATGGGCGTCTCGGTCAATGTTACGCTTATTTCCATTTTTCACAGAGTCTTTGAAACTGCGACGGAGGTGCCAATGGCCTGATTAAAATTCAATTAAATGATTTTCCTGGAATAAATGTTATCAGCTCCACTCATTTGCACGAGGTAACCTTGGCTCAGAGCTAGAAACAGACATTCATATGCGAGCGAGGAATATAAGAGTGCAGGAAGGGGCAAAGGAAGGCAGAGAGAACATTACAGAAAATGGAAATACTTGGACACATCATTAAGAGTCTTTGCAATGCCAGATTGAAATAGTGGCCAGATATAATTCAAGAAAATTAGAAGAACGTTCTGATGGGACGTCATTTCGGACAAAATCAGGCCAAATTGATGTTCGTTTGGAGTTCGTTTTGGGAGTTTGAAACAGCTTGCCAAAACGAACTTTACGGAAAAGGCTGGTAAACACCTTTGAACTAGGTAGGTGTGGCTCTGAGGCTCCGCCTTCTTTGACATGGAAATCTTCTCCGGTTCATTTCCTCTCGAGTCCATCGAGGTCAGACGTCCGCGAGTGAAACACACGAACACACTGGAGAGCCGCTTTATAGTAGAAATCGAAATGTAATTCTAATTGAAAGCAATACTGAAACTTTTTTAATGAGAAATTTAAGGTGTTCCTAATAATCCTTTAGGTGAGTGTATTTGGTTAAATAGTGATTTTGTTTTAATTAATTTAATTATATGTACTTGTCAGGATTAAATGAAAGTGCACTATTGTTCAAAAGTTGTGGGTCACTAAGATGGGGTCACTTCAGCAAGGACACATAATTTGATCAAAAGTTAGAGTAAAGACATTTAAAATGTTGCAAAACATTTCTTACGAGTTCTGAATAAATCTATTAATCAAAGAATCCAAAGAATCAAAGCATCACGCATCATGGTTTCCATAAAAGTACGAGTTTTTTTCATAAAATGTAGTAATATTTCACAATATTACTGTTTTTACTCCAGTGCAGCCTTGGTGAACATATACTTTTTTCAAAAACATTTTTAAAAAATCACAGTGACTCTTTAATCTATCTGTGCATTCTAGTAATGTTTCTCCTCTAATGATTAATACAATGCATATTTTGGCATGAATACATAAAAGATGTATTTATGATACGTACTTTTTGGAACAGCCTTTGTATTGAGAGTGAATGTGTTGCCTTGTAACGCTGTCTTGGCAGCTCACTAGATTTTGAGACTGACCAACAGACTCTATGGTTTATGCACACATACTGTATGAATTCTCTCAGAAAAGCATTCTTTAGCAGACCTAAATGTGGGATCGCAGTGAAAGTGAATGTGGTAAATACCTTTGATGAGAAAACACAACTCAACAGTGATTCTAATTTCTCAGCTCTGTGATTCGACAAGAAACGGTCACTGATGGTTGATTCCAAGAAATCTTTTCACAAACACATGTTGGAATACACACAAACTCAGAGAGAGAGAAAGACAGGGAAAAATGATATAGGTGCAAAAGAAGTGAAGAATTATTCACAAAAAAAATATGTGCAAAAGTCTAATTGCATACTGTGCATACTAATTGATATCATGGAATCAATCAGAAGAGTAAAGGAATGTTTTTCCTCAATAAGCCACTTGTATGATTTGATTTATCATTCTTGTCCATAGCACAATTATGTTTGTTGAAATCCCCCCATAAATAGAAAAAGAAAAGAAAAGCACCAATCCAGTTTATTTTATCACCATGCACTGTATATGCACGCTTCATTAGGGGTTACTTGAATATTTTTACGATATTATGTCAGAATTCCTTATGTGTGTCTGGGTTACATGTCCTTTGACATTTATAAATATATAAGTTTATAATAATTGGCATGTGTTGCCACCACATAAAACGGGTTCATGGGCTTCATATTCATCTGTGCCTTTTCAGAAATATGTATATATGTGCAATATTTATGAGTTTTGTGGGACATGTACAATAATGTTTATGCATGACCTTTATCATGTGTGCACTGTCAGTCAGGAATTTGGTGCTTGCATGTAGATCATATATTAGTGTGTGTGTGTGCGTGTGCGCGTGTGTGTGTGTGTGTGAGAGAGAGAGAGAGAGAGAGAGAGAGAGAGAGAGAGAGAGAGAGAGAGAGAGAGAGAGAGAGAGAGAATGTGTGAATGTCCATGAAGCCGTAAGGAAAAAACAATGTATGTGCATTGTGCATATAAATGTGTGTGTGTGTGTTCTTCACTACCTCATTAGTTGCTCGGTCTGCTAGATGTGTCTTTATTCTCATTTTATGTGCTCAGGTTTAGGGAATCACCTGAGATTAATTTGCAGTCTTGGGCCGCTCACTTCAATCCATAATTCAGCAGCAGTGTGGCTCTCTTCCTGACACCTGGCGCACCAGGACCCAGGCAGAGTGAAATATTCACTACAGATCATCACACCACAGCCGCTCGCCCTTATTAACCGGCCCCTTATCAGTCTGGAACGATGCATAGTGGTCCGAAAACGGGAGAAATTTGAGACCAAGTGTGTTCACGAGGAGATATTAAAATCAATCATCCGCTCTTATGTCATCCCTCTATGTTGAGCTGCTCTAATCATACAGCAGTCATTAATCATTTCAAGAGGTTGATGTAATATCCTGTGACAGCCAGCTGCGCTAGAGCATAATGTCTTTATCGGGCCGTTGTTAAGGTTTATCTTCAGGCGACGTGTAGGAATGGGATGAGGCTTTTTGCTTTTTAATAAACCAAACTGTGCTGTTGAAATCCTTAGCGGTAATTAAATTAGCAGTAATCAGTAATTTCAATATTTTATGTGTTTTATCTTTATTGAAAATGTTGGAGTGTTTGGATTGTTGTAATCAGGGATTTAGGACTACATTTTTTGTTTTTTGGAATGTGCAGATACTCATGAATATTTGTATTTGAGTTGTTTTGTTGATGATTTGGCTTGCTAAAAGCTGCAACACTCTGTACACACATTGTATGTTATTTGGCTGTTTGTATTGCCATCATTACAGGTTTTTTTGGAAGGAAAGTGGAGAACAGTTAATAAACGATGGGAAAACGTGATGTACTGTAGACATGAAGCATACTGGACTTAAACTCATGTTGACCTCATGAGCACCACAGCTCAATGTGTTTCATGGTTGTTATTGTTTAAAAAAAATCGTTTTAAAAATTCTACTTTTCAACTTAAGTTGAAGTAAAATTATAAATAAGATAAATAGAAATATAAAAAAAAATTACTTCAACTATAATTAAAATGAATATAAAAAAACAGCTAATTCAGAACATGAAAATGGTCCTATATGTATATATACTGTATATACACATTATTATCTTTCTTAAGTGTGTAACGTTGCTGTTTGAGCATGAAAAGGGTCTGCAAAGTTACAAAGCACAAAGTCACTCCAAAGTTATTCTCTATGAGTGCGCACTGTTTCTGAACTCCCTGGAACACCTCGATTGTAATCCTGAGTTTTATTGTAGGAACGTACACATCACAATATTCCTCATTTAAATATTCCACGCCCAATGTATGCGCAAAAAAGAAGCATTACCTGATTGAGTTGCGTCAATAGCGTTGAAACATTAACATAATTCAATGCATTCTCATCCTAGGGCATCATATACTGACGCTTTTGACATTTTGTCTACATCGAACACACATGGCACCCTTTAGCGTCAATATGAGACGCACAGAGCTTTGTTCGGTTATGGGTAGGTTTAGGTCTGGGGTAGGGTTAGTGTTAGACCGCTAGGAGGCGCCTTCTGGCCCATATCTATCTGCGTCTCATATTGACGCTAAAGGGTGCCATAAAGGGTGCGTTCGATGTAGACGAAATGTAGCTTACACTACATTTAAAAATCAACATTTACATTTCCCTGAAATTGTTGTAAATGATTCATTCTACTTGCAAATGCTGTTTCTCGTTGACCTCAACTACAGTGGTGGCCTCAGAAAACTCCTGCATCGATAGAGGTTTGAACCTAAAGAAATAGTTATTTTTGGACAGTGCAAAAGAACTACAGTGGTTTGAAGGAAAGGATAAAAAAAAAAAAAAAAAACATTTATTTTTAACCACATTAATATTCCAGAACTCCAGGTTGAAGTAGATTACGATATGTGACCCTGGATCACAAAACTAGTCAAGTCGCACGGGTATATTTGTGGCGATAGCCAACAATAAATTGTATGGGTCAAAATTATCGAATTTTCTTTTATGCCAAAAATCATTAGAATATTAAGTAAAAATCATGTTCCATGAAGATATTTTGTAAATTTCCTACTGTAAATATATAAAACATTTATTTTTGTAAGTGAATGCAGCATAAGCACGAACATAAATGGACAACTTTAAAGATGATTTTTTTTGCACTCTCAATGGTTGTATCTCGGCCAAATATTGTCCTATCTTAACAAACCATACATCAATGAAAAGCTTATTTATTCAGCTTTCAGATGATGTATACATCTCAATTTCAGAAAATGTACCCATGTATACTATACCATGATCACTATAACGAAGATATGGTGTCTTGTGAAGGGCACTCCAAAGTATAGTGACTTAAAACTTCAATAACAGTTGTTATAGTTATTGCATGTTGTTTGCTAAGGTTTATCTATACAGACCTAATAGATCTAAGGGTGTAAGAATATACAGTATGCAATTACAGGCCTATCGATTGTTCTCTTGGAGTAGTGAAGCCAAGAGAGAAAGAAAGATAAGTTAAAGTTCTGTCAGTTTTGCCTCAGAATATGCTGACTTTATCAGTACGCATCTGCAGCCTTGTGCGATAGCGGCTCTGAGGCTCCGGCACACATTTGGTATTCCTGCAGTGAGACGGACAGATTCCTATTAGCATTCAGACCCCAGAGGACTCGGGCAGGGGTGCCAGTTCAGAGACTGTGGGTGTGTGAGACGGGTCGAGGGCAGCCACGCAGAACCAACAATTCTTCCTCAATCGTCCAGCACATAGTCATAATGAGAAAACATTGATTGTAAACAAAGGAGGCACAGTAATTGGGACTCCATGGGGTAAGTGTCAGGACTCGGCCCAGCAGACAACAGTGGGGCGGTCGGTGGAGAGAGGGCTGCTTATTCAAAGTGAGATGCATGAACGTACTGCTAAAGATGAGAAACGATCAATGAGAAACAAGTTTTTTATATTTTAAAGGTATTTTAAATGAAGTTTACTAAAGGGTAAAAGATTTTGTTCATTTGCTATACAGTACATATACTGTATACTATACACATACATACACATCTACACACTGTTTGGAAGACTTTCTTACTGTTTTTGAAAGATGCTAACCAAGGGAATACTAAATGGAAACCAGAAATATTATAGATAACAAAAACAAATAAACTATATTAGATATATGACATTTCTGGTTTCCATTAAATATTTCCTATTCTTGTTAAAGGGTTAGTTCACCCAAAAATGAAAATTCTGTCAGTAATTACTCACCCTCACGTTGTTCCAACCATGTAAGTCTTTCGTTCATCTTCGGAACACAAATTAAGATATTTTTGATGAAATCTGACAGAATTTTGACTCCTCCATAGGCTTCCAGTGTGACCGAAACTCACCGGCCCAGAATAGTTATTAAAACATCGTTAAAATAGTCCAAGTAACTACAGTGGCACTACATTAAGTTTATCATGCGACGAGAATACTTTTTGTGCGCAAAAACAAACAAAAATAACGACTTTATTCCACTATTAATTTCCTTCTCTCTGGGCATCGTAGTGTTTTTGCGCTGCGCGTCTGTGTTGCACGTCATCACGCAACACACACATGACCGGCGTCGGCCAATAGTGAGCCTACGTGGTGACGTGTAACACAGACGCGCTGCGCAAAAACACTACGAGGCCCAGAGAGAAGGAAATTAATAGTGGAATAAAGTCGTTATTTTTGTTTGTTTTTGCGCACAAAAAGTATTCTCGTCGCTTGATATACTTAAGATTGAACCACTGGAGTCACTTGGACTATATTAACGATCTCTTTAATAACTTTTCTGGGCCAGCAAGTTTCGGTCACATAGAAGCCTATGGAGGAGTGAAACATGGCTCAGATTTCATCAAAAATATCTTAATTTGTGTTCCGAAGATGAACGAAGGTCTTACGCGGTTGGAACAACATGAGGGTGAGTAATTACTGACAGAATTTTAATTTTTGGGTGAACTAACCCTTTAAGTCTTTATTTAGCACGTACACTCTCTGGAAAAAGGTACAAGAGCTGTCACTGGGGTGGTACCCTTTCAAATGGTACATCTTTGTACCTAAAGTGTGCATATTAGTATCTCAGACATACATATTGGTACCAATAGTGTACATATTAGAACCTAAATGGTACATATTGAAAGGGTACCGTCCCAGTGACAGATTTTGTACCTTTTCTTTTTTTTTTGAGAGAGTATATTTCAAAGTACAGTACTTGAACTTTTCAAGGGTTGAAAGGATGAAAAGGATGGAAGATAATGGTAATAATATTTCTGTTTTTCTGGAAAAATGTCTTCCATCACGGCAGCTGTTGCATGTCCCTGACGCCAGGAAGAAGTTTCTGTGATATTTTTAGAGCAAAGTCATCTTATGGGGTTGTTAATCTGGAGGGTAAATGACAGATGGAGAAATTAAGTTTCTTTGTTCATCTGAATGAGTCAGAGTGTCACTGAATATGAAAAACAACAACATCAACAAAAGAAACATTCAGAATTCTGTCATGTTTTTTAAGACATTTGTCTTTGTGTAAATGAATAGGCGTAACGAGATGGCAGTGAATTAGCGCTCCGCAGTGCCTCTGAAACATCCGTCGGGAAATTTTCATGTAAATATCAGCTTTTCAAGCGCAGCACTGAACATTTGGTGTGTAGATTGCGGTGATATTACTGATGCAGTGTTATAAATCACTGCTTGAGTGTGATGTCTGACAGCTGCAGATTTCTGACCGTGATTCTGCTTGTTGTTTTCTCACAGAGCCATTACTCTGGACAATACGCTGGTCATCCTGTCCACCGTGGCTCCAGATGCTGGAAGATACTACGTGCAAGCCGTAAATGACAAGAACGGAGAAAACAAGACCGGCCAGCCCATAACGCTGTCCGTAGAAAGTAAGTATGTGGAAATTTGGACACACCCATGCACAAGGTTACATTTGAACTTCTTTCTGTAGAATAATAATAAAAAAATATATATATAGCCTACATATATACTGTATATATATATATATATATATATATATATATATATATATATATATATATATATATATATATAATTATATATATATATTTTTTTTTATAGCCATGTCATTTCTAAACTTGACCTTTATAATACAGTGAAAGTTCAAATATACTTCAAGCATATTCAAATGTATATACTGAAGCATACTTCTATTCTCAATCTTCCTCGTTCTTATGTGAAAAAATGAAAGTAAATACAACATTTTTATCTATCCGCTCCATGAGTCTTGGCTTTCCATTTTAGATAACATGTCGGTTTATATGAACATATAAATCTGTGAACAACAGGCAATAGACAAATACATATTTGTCTTCGGTGACTGCGCTTTGTTTTTTTACTCTCACAGTTTCTATGAAATTCCAGAGTGAGAATATTGACAGTTATGGATTGTACTTAGAGTGTTGGTGTATCAAATTCTCTCTGCAAACCAGGATATGATATTTTTGAGCCAAAAACAGGAGGAACTAAAGAATATTGCGGCAACAGATTAGAGATAGTGGGGGTGGGTGTGTGTGTGTGTGTGTGTGTGTGTGTGTGTGTGTGTGTGTGTGTGTGTGTGTGTGTGTGTCTGTGTGTGTGTGTGTGTGTGTGTGTGTGTGTGTGTGTGTGTGTGTGTGTGTGTGTGTGTGTGTGTGTGTGTGTCTAGAGGACAGTCCTTCCCAGAAGCTGTAGTTGAGTTTCAGGGCTTTACAGAAGACTGTCTCTGACAGAACTCCGCGCGCACACACACACACACACACACACACACACACACACACACACTCGCTCTCCCACACACAAGCGTAGCCGCCAGGAGAGCAGAGATATAAGTTCCCGTTCCAAACACAAACCTGTCACACTTGCTGTAACACGTACAATACATCGGCTGGCACTTCCTACATCTGGACACACTCACACCTGAAGATGACAGATCAGAGTTCTATTAAAAACACTCACTCGATAATGTCTTTTACCTGTGTGTCATAACACACATTTCTCCTCTGCTGTAGATGTTGGTGGTCCTGCAGACCCCATCGCTCCCACCATTGTGATTCCGCCGAGGAACACCAGCGTCATCTCCGGCACCTCCGAGGTCACTATGGAGTGTGTGGCCAATGCTAGGTGACGACCTCTGATTCCTTCACAGTTTGAATGAAAGGAAAATGATTTTAATTACAAGACGAGCAGTGGGTTGAAGTCTATCATAATTTTTATTCTTTTCTCGAACACTTTTCTGTAATTATTTCGTGTGAAGTACAGACTCTAAAGAAAATTAGGTGGTTAAACGGTAAGTTCCCTTATTCTATACGGTGAAAAACTGTAATAGATATAATTTGCCATTTCATGTAATATTATATTAAATTACTCTTAAATGTACAGTTTTTTGAAGTGAAAAACATCAGGTCATCTTATAATTTACAGTGAAAACCCGTAAATTGACATTCCTAGAATTCCCGCGTCGTGTGACACTTCACTTTGATGGTTTTTCTTTTCGTTTTATTGGGTTACATACATTAGGATTTTATGGTACATCTTCCCCTTATTTTAGAGTTTACATGATGGTGTTTTGTGTTTGTATGTATGACACTGTTCGCCTAATATTTGTGTTTTTAGGTGGACAAAATGTCGCTTTTTTAATGTTGTATCTATGTAAACTCTCTTTCTCTATCCTCACGTGTGTCATTCAGAAGTTACAATGTTTACTGTCTTTAAATGGTCATGGCATTAATGGATTAAAATTTTGGACACAATGTTGAATTCCTGTGGCTCTACTTTCATAGAAATATGTGTTTTAAGTGTGTGAAATTTCATAGTCCATACACTTCCAAGGTAAATGCTCTATTCTAATAACATTGTCTTTTCTTTTCTGCTTCAATTTGAGGACTAGTCAAAAGTATTTTAATGGGATAATCAACAGAATGTCATAGATAGTGCTTTGATAGTGCAAAACATTTCTTTAACTGTATTAATAGGACAAGCCAAAGTTTTAATGGTTGACTTGACCGTTACCCTCCCTGACTCTTTCCCTCCCGTTTTAATTCTCTATCAGGCCATTAATAAAGCTGAGCATCAGTTGGAAGAAGGACGGTGTTCTGGTGAGGAGCGGACTGAGTGATTTTAACCGTAGACTGACGGTGTTGAGTCCGGTGGTCAGTGACTCTGGCTTCTACGAGTGTGAAGCTGTCCTCCGTAGCAGTAGCGTTCCCTCTGTCAGCGCTGGAGCGTACCTGCATGTGCTCGGTAATAAACGTACCACCCCCCTCCTCTTGGAATTGCTCCATTTATTAGTTAATAGTAGTTACTAGAGTGTTAATAATGTATTACTCATTTTTACTTGTGTAGTTATTCATTAATGATGGAACAGTATTCTAAAGTGTTCCCAAAAAAATGTACCAACCCCAAACTTTTTAACAGTATATCTTGTAGCTATACTATATATAAGCTGCTTTGAATAAAAGTGACACATATAGTAGTCACAGTCACAATTGACAAGACTTTTACTAAGTCAAATAGTTATTTTGAATACAACTTGTCACTATTTGCAATGTATTTATCATTTTAGGCCATTTTTCTATATCTGTATCTATTGTAATGCTCTGTTGTTAGAGTATAACCAAAAAGCCTGAACAGGATGTTCTCAAAAATCCAACAACAGTCCTATTTATTTGAAAAGATTCAATCTTGCTTCCTGTGCTGTTTGTCTGTGGTGTTATCTTGAAGTGCACATGTGGAGGTCACAACTCTCTCTCTCTCTCTCTCTCTCTCTCTCTCTCTCTCTCTCTCTCTCTCTCTCTCTCTCTCTCTCTCTCTCTCTCTCTCTCTCTCTCTCTCTCTCTCTCTCTCTCTCTCTCTCTCTCTCTCTTCCGCAGAACCACCTCAGTTTGTGAAGGAGCCAGAGAAACACATCACAGCTGAGATGGAGAAAGTGGTGGACATTCCCTGCCAGGCCAGAGGTGAGACACTTGACATCTCATCCTAATGAGGTTTTTCCAGCGCCAAGTATTTTTTCTCCCCTTACTGACTGCGAACATGCTGCACAAAGCACCCACAGCCAATCAGAACATGAGGTTTAATATACAGCTGTATGGAACATGATTTTTGATCAATGGGACTCTACTGTGGGCGGAGCTACTCCATAAAGTAGTTTGAATTGCAGATAGTAAAAAAAAAATACATTAATAAATATATATAGATGTGCGTCTGGCACCATGTGATTCTCAGATTAACTGCATATGCACATGTTTTAGGTCCTCTCAGTTTAAACATTCAAGCTATTTTAAACCATCACTGCATTCGGTCAAAGTGACAGCAGCCCAGTATTCCTGCTGCCATCTGTGTCAATAATCTTAATCAAACAACTAAATACTAAGAGAAAATCTGTTTAGCAGCTTTAACAAACATTCATTATATTTAATTTATGCAGTGTTATTTTACATTTGATTATTGCATTTCTGTACCTTATTGTTAGACGTACCTGAAAAACATATATATATATATATATATATATATATATATCACTGTTTCATTTCTTTGTTCTGTTGTATTTACCTATGATTGATTGTAATTTGTTTATTATTTTCTATACAGATGCACTTCCCTACAAAGTCACCACAATTGTTCTAGAATGATTAATTATTTTCAAACAGAGCTATTCATTCATTGTTTTCATTTCGTAATATCTACAGCAGAAAAATATCTCAATGTCAATGTAATTTTCCAATATTGTGCAGCCCTAATATACAGGGTGTGTGTATGTATATGTACACTACAGTATATGTATATGTATATGTATATGTATATGTATATGTATATGTGTGTGTGTATATATATCTATATATATATATATATATACTGTGTATATATATATATATATATATATATATATATATATATATATATATATATATATATATATATATATATATATATATATATATAACCTGTCTCTTTCTCTCTACAATATACAATATACATTGTAATGCTTTTATATTTCTAATAATAAATATTATAGGTGTCCCTCAGCCTGATATCGTGTGGTATAAGGACGCAGTACCCATAAGCCCTGTGAAGACCCCGCGCTACAGAGTGCTGGCAGGGGGTAGTCTCCAGGTTAACGGCCTTCTGCCTGACGACACCGGAATGTTCCAGTGCTTCGCCCGCAACCAGGCCGGAGAGGTGCAGACCAACACCTACCTCGCAGTTACGAGTGAGTTCATCCATCCGCCCCTCTCTCTGGATTACACCTTTCCTCTTTATGACTCTCATACACTGATGCACAAATACATGTGGACATTTATTTCCTCTGCTTCTCTCTCTGTCTGTCTCTTTCTCTTGCAGTCAGAAAGGCTTTGAATGCCATGCCAACAATGCTTTTCTTTCTTCATTCTCTCTTGTGCCGCTGATGTGCTTTTCTGTCGCTGTGCTAAGGCTGTGATTAATACCCTGTTGTGAGGAAGAGTTAGCGAGAGAGAGAGAGAGAGAGAGACAGTGAGAGATAAAGAGGGCTTTTATAGAGAACTGACTGAGCTTATCTTGCCGCTCAGAGACACATAGAGCTCGCTAAAACGCTAAACACCAAATCTAGCTGATATTTACCTCTGCTTACAATGAACTCAGGTATTGGGTATGGGTGGACGGTGCAGAAGTTAAAGAGATTGTTTACCCAAAATGAAAATCTTGTCATCATTTACCTCACATTTATGTCACTCCAAACCAGTATGGCTTACTTTCTCATGTGAAGAACAAACTATGATTATTTTGAAAAAAGTGTTGGACCCCATTGACTTTGTCTGAACGAAAACAAGCCATCATCTTTTGTGTTACGCAGAAGAAAGTAAGTCATACAGGTTTGGAACGACATGGAGTAATTTTTTTGGGTGAACTATCCCTTTGAGTATTAGCTTTCCCTTTCCCTTATCAACCAGTCTGGAAATGGTAAGGAACTGTTTGTTCGCCCACCTCCAAAATCCCAATTTATCATGCTTGTCTACATTTCCCAGTGAATTGTTTTTCTTCTGTTGTTCAACTTTCCGTTTCGTACTTGCTTTCATTGCGTTGTTTTCTTTACTTGTTTGGTTTCTAAGCCACGCTTTGATCCGCGCGAATCGAGTTTTGTGTGATTTTCCCAGCGCTTACGAATGCGAGGAAGTGTTTGAACGCGTGTGTGCCGTTGTACGTCTTTGTTTCTCATGCAGTTGGTGTGCTCCTCTCACAGGTATAGCACCGAACATCACGGCAGGGCCTTCCGACAGCACTGTGATTGACGGCATGTCAGTTATCCTGCACTGTGAGACCTCAGGAGCGCCCCGTCCTGCCATCACCTGGCAGAAAGGTGAAGAACACATCCTTCAAAGTCTACACTCACGCATTTCCAAAGAACAACTACAAAGCGTCAGTTCCCAGGCTGCACTTCACCAGGCTGCCGTGCCTCTCTGTTCCTTTGTTATTTTTTTCGCCACTATATTGCACTATTTTGCTGCAATGCCGCCTTCACATTTTAAACTGTTCAGATGTCATCAGACAAGAAAATGACTGTGTGATTTGACACAGGCTACAATTATGTAAATGTATGTTTTATAGTGAGCAGAGTGACTAAAACACCCTTTAGCATGGTAGCAACAACTTTCTTGAATACTCATTAAAAATCATTATAGAAGCTGCAAATACATCTTTAACCAGAACCATCTGAAATGTAAGATGTTGGTTGCCACAAAATTATGATTCTGTATGGAAACAATTGTATGGAAGACCGGCAGATTTAGAGGAAGCATGTCCGTCCCCAGAACCGTGCTTTACATTTATTTCAGAGCAAAAGGAAAGGAAACAAAGCCTGCTTGTGGCTTTAAAGGATTAGTTCACCCAAACATTGAAGTTCTGTCATTGTTTGCTCACCCTTCTGTTGTTTCAAACCCATATGACTTTTTCTGTGGAACACAATAGACATTTTAAAGAATTATTTTGGTCTCTCTTGTCCGTGCAATTGTAATGAATGGGAACCAAGGCTGTCAAGCTTGTGCAAAATCAGAATAAAATGTTGTCTATATGATTCTCACACTTTATTCCAAGTCCTCTGATACAATACAAAAGCTGTGTGTGAGTTGCATACCCAAATTTAAGAATTTTTTTCTATTTAAAATCTTTACATTTGCCATGGTTTAATTGAAAGACTTATGTCTGAATCATTCTAGTCAAATCTTGAACGGAAAGAAAAGGAAAGATTACAGGTGCATGACGACTTAAATTCCATTCAAATTCTCACATAAAACTACTATATGACTTCAAAAGATTTAGAATATAGAGTCATGTTGACTTTTATGCTGCTTTTGTGTCCTTTCTGAGGCTTGAAACCTTCAGTGCCCATGGGGACTAATTGCATGGAAAGAAAAAACCTGTATAATTCCCCATTTGTGTTCACACAAATCAAATAAAGTCATATGGGTTTAGAACGACATGAGGGTAAATACTTCAGCGATAAAATATAAATAAGAGCGAGTTCTTTCAGTTTTGATAACAAATCCATAGATCTGCTGCTTAATCCAGATCTGTTTTCGGGTTTTGATAACCTTCAAACTAACAGCAGAATGTGTGTATATTATATTATATATATATATATATATATAAATTAAAATGTATCATTATTATATTTTTTAAAGAGAATGGAAACCCGAAAAGGTTTTGGCCACCTTTTGCACTTTTGCACTTTATTTGTGGCCTCTGGACAATAAACTCCTGTGAGCTTTTTGAACAATTTTCGTGTGTGGATCTTTTTACTGATTTTTATTTATTTTTTAGTACAAATTAAAACCAAATAATTTTTTCCCCAATTTTTATTAAAATTAAAATACAATTATTATTTTTTCACTTTTTTATTCAAATTAGAAATCTTGAACATAAAAAGGTATATGTTCATCATGCAACTTGGTTTGTTAATATACAGCATATGCCCAATGATGTGCGGTTACCATTTGATTTTGGCTATTTTAATAACATGTATTTTTGCCTGGGTATGTGTGTGACCTCTGCAGGAGAACGAGTGCTGGCCAGCGGTTCGGTTCAGCTACCCCGGTTCACTCTCCTGGAATCAGGAAGTTTACTCATAAGCCCATCCCACATATCTGACGCCGGCACTTACACCTGCATGGCCAGCAACTCCCGTGGCATAGACGAGGCCTCGGCCGACCTCGTGGTCTGGGGTGAGTGTGTTTGTGTGTATAGATCAGAGGCTACCTTTTTACTTGATGACGTCCGTGTTCAAGTGTGTTTGCATGTTTGTGTCATACACCTGTGCATGTACTGATGTGCATTTACTTGGTTCCACATTACAGCACGTACACGCATCACTAATCCTCCTCAGGATCAGAGCGTCATCAAAGGAACAAAAGCCACCATGACCTGTGGTGTGACACATGACCCCAGCGTCTCAGTCAGGTGCGGCCCACATACACTTGACTGCAAAGAAATATTGTGAACACAGAAAAAAAATTATTTTTATTGTTTTTACTACTTTTATGACAATGTAACTAAAGCCATGTGTGTGTGTGTGTGGGGGGGGGGTATTACCCAGCTACATGTTCAAATTTTTTGCAGAAAATATTAATATTTGGCCTTCATTATTATATGAAGGACATTGCTATGTAGTTGCTTAGTAGTACTAAATTGTTTTTTGTGTGTTGTTATGAAATTGTTAGGCTGTTACTAGGATGCTAGGGAGTTATTTGGTGGATTCTAGAGTGTTCTGGGTGGATGCTAGGCCGTTACAAGGTGGATGATAGAATGTTTTGGGTGGTTGCTAGGCTGTTTCTAGGTGAATGATAGAATGTTTTGAGCAGTTGCTAGGCCGTTACTAGGTGGATGCTAAAGTGTTCTGGATGGTTGTTAGGGTGTTACTTGGTGGATGATAGAATGTTCTAGATGGTTGCTATCTAGGCAGTTACTAGGTTAATGCTAGAGTGATCCTGGTGGTTGCTAGGGCATTATTAGGAGGATGCTAGAGTGTTCTGGGTGGTTGCTAGGCCGTTACTAGGCGAATGCTAGAGTGTTCTGGATGGTTGTTAGGGTGTTACTTGGTGGATGATAGAATGTTCTAGATGGTTGCTAACTAGGCAGTTACTATCTAGAATGTTCTGGGTAGTTGCTAGCCATTACTAGATGGATGATTTAATATTTTGGATGTGTGCTTGGCTGTTGTTAGGTGGATGCTAGAGTGTTCTGGATGGTTGTTAGGACTTACTTGGTGGTTGCTAGAGAGTTCTGGGTGGTTGCTAGGCCATTATTAGGTGGATGATGGAATGTTTTGGGTGGTTGCTAGGCATTCACGAGTTCACATGTTAATGAAATCTGATGTAATATTATAATGCGCATTTGGCTTGCTGTCCGGGGGGAGGACTCCAAGCTCGGAATTCGGCCCAACCCCAGAGTACTCCCCCCTATGAATGTATAGATCATGGGTATCTATGAGCAGACCCATCTGAATGTGAGGTGATGGGGTGGTGGCGGGATGCTGAGAAATTTGTCATGAGACAGGAGGTAAGGGAAGGCTTTATTTATACTGGCTTCTTCTTGTGCTGATTGGATGATTACCTGAACATGCTCCTCCCGAACTTTGTTGCATAAAACTTCATTTAGTAGGTGTTCTTGTTGGTTGCTAGGCTGTTACAAGGTTGATTATTGAAAGTTTTGTGTGGTTGTTTGGGCATTACTTGGTGGATGCTAGAGTTTTCTGGGCTGCGTTTCCCAAAAACATTGTAAGCCTAAGTTGATCGTAGAATCATTGCCACCAATGGTTTCTATGATCGACTTAGGCTTACGATGCTTTTGGAAAATGCAGCCCCCGGTGGTTACAAGGCCATTACCATGTGGATGATAGAATGTTTTGGGTGGTTGCTAGGCCGTTACTAGGTGGATGATAGAATGTTTCGGGTAGTTGCTATGCGTTAGTAGGTGGATGTTAGAGTGATCTGGGTGGTTGCTAGGGCATTACTTGATTGATGCTAGAGTATTTTGGGTCCTAGGGTGTTACTAGGTGAATGTCACAGTGTTTGGGTGGTTATGTGTGTGCTGGATGGGTACTAGGCCATGACTAGGTGGATGTTAAAGTGTTCAGAGTGGTTGCTAGTCTGTCACTATGCAGATACTACAGTGTTCTGGGTGGTTGCTATGATGTTTTGGATGGTGGCTTTCTACCCCTGAGTATGAGCAATCACGATGCAAGCCTTATGTTTCACACTATTCAAATCCCAGTGGATAAAATCATCTGGTGTTAATGATGCCTCACCAGCGTGAAATCATGAGCCATTACATTATCTCAACATTTACAACCCCCGTATGGTTCCCTAGAATCCTTTGAATCTCCCTTGAATCTCAGTGCGCTCAATTGGAAGTCAGCAGCCTCAACCATCCTCCATTACGGTAGACCGGCATCGTGATTTGAAGGCAAGATTCAGACTCTCAGTGAAAACCCAAAAAGTTCCTCTCAATGAGCACCTGAACTTCAATTAGTGACACCTTTTAAGAGTTTTTTTTTCAGCTGATTCAGTTTTGTCAGGCTCCCTCTTTCACTTCCATTTCTTTCTGTCCTCCGTAACCTCCTTTCCCAACACCCGTGGAGGCATTTCGCTTATTTCGTAAAGAATGAGGGATGAGAAGGAAGGGATAATTGTGTTGGATGGAACCAGTAATTGATAGCAGCAGTAAAAGGATTTCAAACAAGCCAGGCCATGATGCAATTAATCACGAGTGTTTGTGAATGCGTATCTGTTTCCAGCGTGTGTGCGAGAGAGTCTTATCGATTTACGCAGAGGTTAGACACATCTGTTAGACGCTTCTGATGACCTTGGATGTTCCCTGAATGAATGTAATATGTAGATCTGTTCAGTTAAATACACTGTTTCATACACACAGGTGTTATACGGTACATATGCTTGTCAGACCAGAGGCACATAGGAACAATTGCTTTACTGTGATACAATAAAACTCTCTCTCTCTCTCTCTCTCTCTCTCTCTCTCTCTCTCTCTCTCTCTCTCTCTCTCTCTCTCTCTTCAAAACTCTTTATTTAACTTTAATTTGTATTTAAAGACTTCATCAGAAATTATATTATTATACTGTATGTAGTGATTCATCAGTCCTAAAAAAGTTTTTCATAATCCACCTAGTTACTGTTCTGGTCAGTTGCTAGGCCGTTACTTGTCGGATGCTAGAGTGTTATGGCTGGTTGCTTTTATTTTTTGGTATTTTTGTCTTTATTTAGATAGAATAGCTGGAGAGAGGACAGGAAGCAAGGTCGGAGAGAGAGGAAGTCGGGGTCGGGAAAGGACCTCAAGTCGGGACCATAGACTGTAAAAAAATATGGTCAGCGTGTCTCCGCTACCTTCCACTGCAGAAAAATGAAGCCATAATATCCCAGTAACCATCGTTGACGATTACGTTGTTTGGAGCCCGAGTTTGCGTAGTGGTAATCCTGAGATGGAGCCGCGGCATCAAGTTCCTCCCCAAACGCTCGCAGACTCAATCACAAGCACAGCTGTCAATCATGACATTACACCACGTTTTTATAGCATCAAAAATCATCTAAAACCAAACTTACTGGGAAGACGAACACTTGAACACAGGTCTGCGCGATGAGAACTACATAAAACGACAGAAACCATCTTTGGGAAAAAATTTATTGAAATGTAATTGGATTTTCTAGTTTGGCTTGTGTTCCATTCAATTACATGGAAAGGGCGGGGTTAAGACCTATACTGCATCCAGCCACCAGGGGGCGGTCAAAATGTTTCACTTTTCACTTTTCAGGACTTCACTTTTCAGGACTTGTGTGGCACACTTGGTCGGGAGTTGAACTCAGGTTGCCTGGAGCGCATCTTCACTACATGTTGGAGCACTGCACAGGAAGCCATCGGCTCTAACTGGTTGCTAAAGTTTAACAAGATTGATGCTAGAACTGAGTGGTTTCTAGGGTGTTACTAGATGGATTCTAGAACATTCTGGGTGATTGCTAGGATGTTGTGGGTGGTTGCTAGGTCGTTATTTGTTGGATGTTTGGATGTTCTGGATGGTTGCTAGGCCATTAGGTGAATGCTAGAATATTGTGGGTGGTTGCTTGGATGTTTCTAAGTGGATGCTAGAGTATTCTTGGTGTTTGCTATAGTTTTACAAGAGTGATGTTGTGCTGGATGGTTGCTAGGCTGTAACTAGATGGATGATAGAATGTTCTGGGTGGTTGCTTGGCTGTTACTAGGTGAATGCTAGTTTTTACTAAATAGTTGTGAGAGTGTTGTGATTTCTAGGTCTTTATTAGGTGGTTTCCAGGGTGTTTCTAGTGATTTCTAAGTTGTTTACAGATTTTAAAAAGAGTGTTTTAGGAAGCACTAACATTAACATTGCGGAATTTTCACTATGAAATCTAAATGGATCAAATCAAGTCCCACTGTACAATATATTTCCACTTCATTTTACATTATGAAAATACAATATATTTGATGTTATCTGAAATGTAATGACAGTATAAACATATCAACGTATACAATGTAATGGTCTTGAAATGACTTACAGTATTGGTCTTGCATGTTGTTGTTTGTGTGTACGTTCAGGTTTGTTTGGGAGAAGGATGGTCAGGTGATCATCCCTCAGTCTCTGCCTCGAATGCGACTGGATGTCAATGGAACGCTGCACATCTCTCAGACCTGGTCAGGTGACATCGGCACATACACCTGCAGAGTGACATCAGTAGGCGGCAATGATTCCCGCAGCGCACACTTACGCGTGAGGTCAGAGATGAAAACGCTATCCCATCATCCCACGCAGTCCTTCATCTCTTCTGATCATTCCTTTTTGATTTGCTCTCTCTCCTGTTCTCTGAATCGTACCTCATTCAGTTTTTTCAATATCCCTGTTCATCACCTGCACACATTCAGTCTCTATTTTTGGTGTCGTTGCCTCCATTTTTTAATTTAAAAGCACAGTAGATATTATCTGCTCTCATTTTTTTTCTTTCTGTTCATCTCATTTCTCTTTTTTTTCCATCAAACATGTTTTGATTCACCCTGTATTTTTCTTTTTTGTTTTACTTTCATGATTGATTGATAATCCTGTAGTCATTTTAAACTCATTCATTAATTTCCACCTTTCTCCAGTCAAACATTGGCATTCTTCTTTTAAACTCATTTTGTATTCCTGTCATATATAAAGAATTATATATATATATATATATATATATATATATATATATATATATATATATATATATAGAATATGTCGCATTTACAGGGAGTGCAGCTTGATGCTACAATAAATTATGTTGTTAAAACTAGTCAACTAGATACTAACGTTAGATGTAACATGAGTAGTTCTAAACGGCAATCCACATTGACCTCTGTTTTATAGAATGACCCTTTTATGTACTTGTTCTCTTCAGATATTAGATATGCTTCATGGAGTGCTCATTAAATGGCCCTGAAAAGTAATGACTATCTCATGCTTTCTTCTTCTGAAATAACATATTACCCACAGGCAGTTGCCTCATGCCCCTGAGAACCCCACCGCAGTGTTAAGCACCTCAGAAAAGAGAGCCATAAACCTCACATGGGCCAAACCTTTTGATGGGAACAGCCCTCTCATTCACTACATTCTGGAAGTATCTGAAAACAGTGAGTAAAGACCTCATATGTGGATCATTAATCTTGGGCAAGTTGTGTGACATTGATATAGTTACCTTGTTATGAATTTCACTGATGATGTTCTGAAAGACATAATAATGTTAAATAGACTAAATTATTATTAATATTATATGATTAACATAATTTATGATAACACCAATAATAATAATAATAATAATAATTATTATTATTATTATTATTATTATTATTATTATATTAATACAATTATGTTGTGTCATAATAATAACAAACATAAATGAAAGTATTTATTAGTAGTAGCAGTAGTTAGTAGTAGTATTAATTAAAATGATCTAAACAAAATTCATTATTATTATTGCTGTTTTTATTGTTATAATTATTGTTAGTATTATATTTGTATTATATATTATTATTATTATTAAAATAGTATAATCAGCATAATTTATTTATAATTATAACACCAATAATAATAATAATAATAATTATTATTATTATTATTATTATAGTAATACTACTACTAATAATAATTATCAGTATAATGATTATTATTAATATTAATAAAGTTATATGAATATTTTTTTTCATAATAACATAAACATTCCTTTGTTTATTTGTATTATTATAATAGCTAAGTAATCATTTTATTTTATGTTTTTTACTATCAAAATAATTTATAAAAAAAAATAATTAAAGTAAAAATAATAACGAACTCATTATTTTTAATAATAATATTTTATATAATGTTTAATAGTATCATTTATTATATGGTTTAGGGTTTAGCAAATAATGTCATAAACGATTAATTTAAAGTTACTGATGCTACATTTTAGGTTCTCCATTTTCTTCGTATTTTTGTGTTCTTCATGTCACCTTATGGGACCTGAAGGAAATTGTCCCATGCAAAATCTCTTTTTTTAATTTTTAAGGATATTAGTTTAGTTCATTGTGTGTCCTTCATTATCTGCTCTACACAGACGCTCCTTGGACGGTCCTGTTGGCTAACATTGAGCCAGATTCGACCGCTGTAACGGTCAACGGGTTGATCCCGGCGCGCTCATACCAGTTCCGCCTGTGTGCCGTCAATGACGTTGGCAAGGGCCAGTTCAGCAAGGAGACTGACCGGTGAGCTGAATTACAGTGTCCTAAAGCCCGTTGAGTACCATAGCTGTGCCCTGTTTGACCATAAAGATAACTCTATCACTCTGTCTCAGCATGTGAAAATTGCCTGTGCTCTCATGGGACAATGTCTATGGGAGGATTTATCTGTCTGAATGCTCTGTGTGTATACGGCTGTATTTCTCTTGGATGTGTTTGTGTGTTAGTGTATCTTCCAAGGATCAGTGTAATCAAAGCCCTCGGAATGTAAAGGAAGCTTTCCAACACTTAAATTAGACATTCAGCAAATGCCCCCATCAGAACGGATACAAATCCCTCTGGTTCTCCAGAGGTTTGAGAAAAACCTCTTCTAGCCACGATAATCCCAACTCAGAATATACAGGCTGAAACCAGCCTATTAAAAGAGAGATACAGAGAGATCATATTATGGCTATATTACATCTCAGACTGTATATAGCACTGACGGACCATTTGCATTTAGGGGAAACTAGCTAGAGTAAAATAAGTCCAGTCTTCCAAGTAAAAGAGCCAACCGTCAATCAGCAATGTCATCACTTTGTGTTCACGACAGTTCTAGACTGGACCAACCTGGGAAAAAAAATTTTTTTACTGTTATTTTAGCCTAAAAACAAAGTTTACAATACCATTCATGTTGAAATATGCGTTTTTGCAGATGGTCGTCGAGTGAACCAACTTTCCTTGAAAGGAACTTTGGTAACATCTGCAGCTCCTGGTCTTAGTTTACTATGAGACAACACGCTTTAGTGTCTTGTATTTAGTGGTCAAGGCCAATATATCAGCTAATAATTGCCATTTCTTAATTATCAGCATCAGATGATACATTTTTCTGTGGGAAGTATCAGAAGATGCGATGAGAATGTGTCGTTCGCGTCTGGACGTTGTTTTGGTGGTTGTGACGTTTGAAGTAGATTCATCGTCTGCTTTGCATTTCCTCAAAAAAATAAAAAATAATAATAATTCCCACTTAGTTCAGAACCATGCATCATTCATTTATATTTTAACACAGCTCCCTGCAATACTCAATTATGATTCTTCAATCGCGCCATCTAGCGGTCTGTTATTGCACGACAACATACACTACAACTGATAACAGACCTCTCAAGTGAGGTAATTGAGGTAATAAAATATGTCAAATTGATATTTTGTGTTCAATTATTGGCAAGTGGCCACATAATAAGCCAGCTAATTTTATAGTGGTGTCTTGTATCACCCTGAAGAGGTTTCTTATGCATATCTGCTGACAGTACACTATCCCTTAGCCTTGCCGCACCCCCATTTTTATAATCATGGTCCCCCTGTAGGGGTCACACCCCAGAGTTTGGGAAGATATCGGCATCAGCCATCAAAAAATCACTTATGTTTACCTTCTCTCTTCAGGGTCTCTCTTCCAGAAGAGCCACCCAGCGCTCCCCCTCAGAACGTCATTGCCAGTGGCCGCACCAACCAGTCCATCATGATTCAGTGGCAGCCACCACCAGAAAGCCACCAAAATGGCATCCTGAGAGGATACATCATTCGGTGAGACATGTTTACTCATGTCTGGGGTCTGATTGTATCTTAAACCCTTAGTTTTTTCTATGTTTTACACTTATTTCACTCTCAGTCTTCCGCTGTCTGTTTTTCCCAGTCAACGCCAATATGAGTCTTTTCCAGCTGGTCTAAATTCTCTTTCTCCACAGCAGGTTTGAGGGGAAATTTGATTGTATTGTATTATTTCAAGGCTGCTCCAGGATTTGAGCACTTCGGGGTATTTTCCTCTGTCAGTGATGACAGTGAATTGGACTTTTTGTTCATTTATTTATATATTTTCCCTGTTCATCATTGAGGAAAGCTGAAGGCCGTCTTTGATATTGCAAACCTTGGTCGCCCCATATGGTCCTCGGCTCAGCTCAAGGAAAACGCACAGAATGGCATGACATTTCTAGAGTGGTTCTTTTTCGCCCTCTGTTGCTTATCTATGGTACTGCGGTACAAAAACCAAAGACAGATCTGATTATGAAGAGTAGATGAGACGAGGTATATTTTTAGAGATGCTTATCAGAGCCCTTCAGAGAGAGTTATCTCGGGGGAATGTTCTCCTCTGTCAAAGCTCTGTCCGTTAAGATCAGAAAATCTTTGCATCCGTCCTTGACAGTAACAATATAGCCCTCTGCTAATCTCAGGTATCGCCTGACCGGTCTGCCTGTGGATATCCAGTATAAAAATATATCGAACCCTGATGTCACCAACCTGCTGCTGGAGGATCTCATCATCTGGACGAATTATGAAATCGAGGTGGCGGCCTATAATGGAGCTGGACTAGGTGTTTACTGCCATAAGGTTACAGAGTGGACACTCCAGGGAGGTGAGGGTTTAGATCCGATTCATTCATTCATACTCTCATACATTCATACATATATTTTTTTTAAGAAACTGATACTTTTATTCAGCAAGACGGCATTAAATTGATCAAAAGTAACACTAAATAAATGTATAATGTTTCAAAATATTTCTATAATAATAAAAGCTGTTATTTAGATTTTTCTGTGTATCAGAGAATCCTGAAAACAACGTATCACAGTTTCCACAGAAATATTAAGCGGCACAACTGTTTTCATCATTGACAATAATGTTTCTTGAGCAAAATCAGCATAATAAAGTGATTTTTGAAGGATCATGGGAAGGATCTGAAGACTGGAGTAAATGAAAATTCAGCTTTGCCATCAAAAGAATAAAGTACATTTTCTAATATACTCAAATAGAAAAAAGCTATTTTAAATGTTATTGATATTTCCCAATATTCTTGTTTTTACTGTATATATTTGATAATGCAGACTTGGTGAGCATAAGAGACTTTTCAAAAACATAAAAAATGTTACAGACCCCAAAACTTTTCAACAATAGTGTATGTTTGTTTGTTTGTTTGTTTGTCTGTTTGTATGTTTAATTTATTTATTTGAGTGATCCATTAATTAATATACATATTTGTTATTTTAATGCTGTTTAAAGGAATAGTTCATCCAAAAATGAATTATTTACTAATATCTATAGTAAATTCTATTATTCCAAACCTGCATGCTGTTGTTGTTGGTAAAGTCTTTACATCAGTCTTTCAAAAATTTCTTTTGAAGTTATACGATAGACCGAACCAAAAAAATATACATAATTATTTTAAAAAAAATTTTTACTGAAAATCAAAGTTTGAGGTCACTGTGAACTGTTGTTGTACGGGAAAGAGCTGTGTATAAATCCTTTAAAAACAATCCCCTTTTGTTTTCCCTTTAAAAATGACAGTGTATGAGTTTGGAACAATATGAGCCATATTTTGGTCATTATTCCTTTAAAACACTACTGTTTAGTTGTCTGAAATCTATAATTTGTGAAGACAGAACTGAATTTTTCTCATCATTTGTCTAGGGTTTAGCAGCTGAAATGTGTTACCAAAAAAAGAAGTCTCATTTGTTTCCGTCTCTGTCTTCCTTATTCCATTTTACCTGTCAACCAGTTCCCACCATCGCTCCAGGCAACGTGAAAGCAGAGCCCGTCAACTCCACCACCATCCGCTTCACCTGGACAGCCCCGAACCCGCAGTTCATTAACGGCATCAACCAGGGCTACAAGGTAAACGCTGAAGGAATGAGAATAAACCAGCACTCAGACCTGAGCTGCTGAAAATGCATTAAACGCAGCGTTTATTTTTTAGTTTGTTGATGAGATTTCGTGCAAGGGTCGCCTAAGGTCTCTTTCAAACTCACCGCTCTCATTCCTTTGTTTTCGGTTTCGCTGAGAGATCCAGAATTACTAATAATGTTTCTTGAGCAAAATTGGCGTTTTAAAGTGATTTATGAAGGATCATGGGAACACTGGAGTAAATGAAATTTCAGCTTTGCCATTAAAATAATGAAGTACATTTTCAAATATACTCAAATAGAAAAAAGCTATTTTAAATGATATTTTACAATATCCTAGTTTTTACTGTATATATTTGATAATGCAGACTTGGTGAGCATAGGAGTCTTTTCAAAAACATTAAAAATGTTACAGACCCCCACACTTATGAACAATAGTGATCCAGAATTGTTCCTTCTGTCACTCTAGTTCTTTAAAGCCAGACTGTCTCTGGAAAGAATTGTTTTGGACAATTACAAAATGGAGACAGTCAGCCGGACACATTAGTCTTAATAGCTTATTAGCTAGGTTTAGATTCGGTCCCAGACAACAACAGCTGGGATTGGAGGGAATATTTGTCTGCAGGCTTTTTTTCTCTCTCTCTCTGTGGAGTCATTCGAGAACAATCTTATAACTCTCATTCTCTTTTTAGTGCCCTCAGAGGAGAGTTTCAAGTGTCTATAAACTTTGAAATGCCAAATAATCCACGATAGTATTGGGACAAGAGAGGAAATCTGTGACCATTTAGCCATTCTTAGAGGGAATTCACTTAGAATGAAGCAGGCTCTGTGAAACAGTTATTTGAACAATTAGGTAATTTCCAAATTAGGTAATGGTGCAAACACACCCAAAAAAAAAAAAAGAAAGAAAAAAGTGTGCTAACACACAGGGCAGTTGAATCTTGCAGGCCAGTTCTAGGTTATGGGGGATGCAGCATTTAGACTATTTTATATATATTTTTTTACTATTATTCTTAGTGCTGTCAAATCTAACATAAAAGTTTATGCCGTGTATGGGCATATATGTATATATATATATATATATATATATATATAATTTATTTTATTCCCTCATTCTTTTTAGCTTTTAGCATGGGAGCCAGGAAAGGAAGATGAGATGACAGTAGTGACAGTTCGGCCGAACTTCCAGGACAGCGTTCACGTGGGCCACATCACCGGCTTGAAGAAGTTCTCGGAGTACTTCACCTCAGTGCTCTGCTTCACCACACCTGGAGATGGTCCTCGCAGCTCTCCACGACGCCTGCGCACACATGAAGACAGTGAGTGCTGTTCCTACACGCACGTTCTGACTCGACACATTCTGTTGATCCTTGAACAACATTCCTGTCTGAAAATTTTATCCTAACCATATCCCTACCCCTAAACCTAACCCTGATAGGTGAATAACACTGATGTAGAAGCACCTAACCCTGGTTGTAAGACTATACTTCACATAAACTGTAAACATTTCCCTTAAATCTGATTGGTTGATCGGAATGTTGTTCCAGCATCAAAAATGATGTTGATCCAGGAACATGTTGTTGGTGAAATCAGGTTCTGCCTCAGTTGTTAATTCATCACAGGTACAGTAAGTTCAAATGGCAATGCGAATGCATTAGCTTTTGGACCTCAGGAGTAGCCTATATGTCACCAACCGTTAAAGCATTACATTTAAGTGAAAATGAATGGCAGGTAATATCCACCGTGGTGTGTGTTTGAACCAATTGCAGGTTAGTAGAACAGCTACTATTCAGGAAATTAAACACCATGTTGTGAAAGTTAAGATTGTGGCTTAATGTATGGTCAGACACTTGCATGTGTCATTATATGATTAACATTTGACCAAAATCATGCTCAAAACGTTAAAATGCTGATTCTGTTCGGAGTGAACCGATGGATGTTTTTCTTTTTTTCGAGTTTTTAAGCCGTGCTTTACATGGTTATTGTTGATGTTCAGTGCTTTCAATAACCAGAGTGTGGTTTAATGGAAACCACACTCACATCTCCAGGTATTCTGTACCTGTGAAGGTCTCACAGTCTGATTCCTGTCCTATATTTTCAGCTCCTGGTGCCGTGGGTCACCTGAGTTTCACTGAGATTCTAGACACTTCTCTCAAAGTCAGCTGGAGAGAACCCAATGAGAAGAATGGCGTTCTGACTGGTGAGATTTGTATCTGTTATTAACACATTTTTATTGAAGAAATAATCATTTTTCTTTGCTCCAACTTCTTGACTTCTTCAGAACAATCATAGATGTCAAGTGTACGAGACAGGATTTTCTATGTTGTTTGCTAGAATGACTTTAAGAACTAATTTATTTGAAAGCTTATGTTTCTTATCAGAAGGAACAAAGCTCTTTGCGATTATTGAATGGGAGGTGCGCTACACATAATGTTTGATGTAGGGAAAAAAACACAGACCTGGCAACCCTGGCTTGAACTACTGGTGGATAATTTTATGTTGCTAGTTTTTAACTATTAATGTGTTTTTGTCACATTAACTTGCCCTAAATTCAAAACAAGAAATATTTTCTTCACACACAGTACGAGTTGCAGTCTGAACACGTTTTTCTGCCCCTTTTGAATGACCCTGAATGTCCCTGATCATCGGCTGTTTTTTAACAATCGGGTGATGGCCGATAGTGAACTTGCTTTTATCAGCCGATACTGATTTTTGGCCAATACATTGGTGCATCTCTAATATTTATATTTAATATTTGTTTCCTAGGGTATCGTATATCATGGGAGGAGTATAACCGTACTAACACTCGGGTTACACACTACCTGCCTAATGTTACTCTGGAATACAGAGTCACTGGACTAACCGCTCTCACCACATACACCATTGAGGTGGCCGGAATGACCTCCAAGGGTCAGGGTCAGCTGTCATCTTCAACAATCTCTTCAGGAGTACCACCAGGTAAAGCAGTCATACATGAATGCACACACCAGTCAAAACTGTTATGGCATATTGCATATTAAAACCAGACCGGAAAAAGGTCTGGCATGTTCATAGGAGAAGAGAAAAATGCGCACATACTCTTCTCTTTCCATGAACCAGCTTTGGACCACCACTGGTTTTAGAGCTCCCATTAAAAGGACTAGGGTTATAAAGTTAAACGTCTGAGCTCTCGTTATTGCATCGACGCAGCACAAACACACGGACGCCCTGACTTCGTGGAGTTCACTGTTACGACTCCCGGGCCAGAGATCATTTCGCCTTTATTGCTACATTAGACGGTCTATGGATTCCAGACTCAAACCATGTACGAACTGCACACATTCAAGAGTAAATGTAGACGTTTAAAGATGTATGAATCCTGAACTCTCATGGTTTCGCGCCACGTTACCCTTATTAAGTTATACAGACCCTGCTGCTTTCATGACATTCCCCCAGTGTTTTATTGGAGGCATATTTCAACTTCTGGTAATAAGCTGGGTAACAGCTGTGAGTGTGGAATGATTTGTACCACCGTTCTCCTTCATTTCTGCCTTTCACACAGACATTTAACAGTGGGAAAACTACAGAAACTGTTGCTTATTAAAGTACATTTAGTGCTGCTTGCTATTGTAATGGTGTAAAACCAGCCCAAACACCTCTGTACCTAACAACTATGTTGCCTGTACTACAAATCTGAACACCCTAGCAACCACCCAGAACACCCTAGCAACCAAACAGCCATGGTCAGGCAACCTCAGAACACCTTAGATACCTTAGAAACCACTCAGATCACCATAACAAACAACAACACACCACCAAATACAATAATAATCTGGTGTTCATATTAATGTTACTGAATGAGAGTAATTTATTTAGTTTTACTTCATTTTTATTTAAAGTCTTATCTTACCAGATGAGGGCGTCATAACACAGCTAAACATTTTCACACTTCACTACATTCTTTTAATGTTTGGTTTATGACAAAATTATATTCTGGATTAAATAAAATTAAATAACTGAATGCATTGTAAGCTAGAACACTCTTTTCTCTCTTCCGATACAGAGCTTCCCGGGCCTCCCACAAACTTGGCCATCTCAAACATCGGCCCTCGATCAGTAACCTTACAGTACAAGCCAGGATATGATGGCAAGACTTCAATTTCTCGTTGGCAGGTGGAGGCCCAGGTGGGTCACTCTTTATTTAAGGGGGTGATGCTTTCACAATCTAGATTTGACCTTTGCCTGAAAACTTGCATGAATCTCTCTCTATTGTCTGCTTTCAGGTCGGTATCATTGGAGAGAATGAGGATTGGGTGATGGTCCATCAGCTGGCCAATGAGCCTGATGCTCGCTCTCTGGAGGTCTCCGGCCTCAACCCCTACACCTTTTATAGGTGACTTTTATTATTCAAGCAATTTTGTCATGTGCTTTTGGCATTTTTATTTTTTATTTTATATATATATATATATTATAATTTTATGTAGCTGTGATTTATTTATTATTCAGTTTTCCGTCATTTTAGTACTTCAAATGAAGCTTTTGTTATATATTTATTTCATTTAGTTGACCAGGCAACAATTCTAATTTCCGTTTAAGTTTTAAAATGTTATTTTATATTTTTTTACTGTATATTTTATTTCAGTTACCGAAAATATTTTTGGTAACACTTTAGTTTAGGGTCCAATTCTCACTATTAACTAGTTGCTTATTAGCATGCATATTACTAGGATATTGGCTATTTGTTAGTACTTATAAATCATATATAAATGCTTGACTTATTCTGCATGACCATATTCTACATCCCTTAATCATACACAATACCTAAAATTAACAACTACCGGTACCTTACTAACTGTTAATAAGCAGTTATTAGGTGTTTATTGAGGCAAAGTCTAAAAGTGAGAATTGAACCCTAATCTAAAGTGTGACCATATTTTTTAATGGTTTTAATTTTACTTTAAGTTAACTATAACAACACTGTTTGTGATTGGATCATCCGAGATGGATGTTAATGCGTAAAAGACCATTAAAGCAAGTGTTTATTTGGATTTGCAGGTTCCGTATGCGTCAGGTGAACATAGTGGGCACCAGTCCACCCAGCCAGCCTTCCAGAAAGATCCAGACCCTTCAGGCTTCTCCTGATATCGCCCCCGCAAATGTCACTCTGCGGACAGCCAGCGAGACCAGCCTATGGCTCAGATGGGTGGTATGTTCTAGATCTAGAATCTAAATAATATACATATATGTGGCACTGAGACACAAACTCACTCTCTCATTTATGACCGTCCATCAGCCTCTTCCTGAGTGGGAGTACAACGGGAACCCTGATTCGGTGGGTTATCGTGTGCAGTACAGCAGGACTGGAGCTCAGTCCAAAGCCCTACTGCACGTCATCGCTGACCGCTTGGAGAGAGAGTTCACCATCGAGGACCTGGAGGAGTGGACGGAGTATGAGGTCAGAGTTCAGGCCATCAATGGCATCGGAGCAGGACCGTGGAGTCAACCCGTACGAGGAAGAACCCGAGAGTCCGGTAAAGACAAACCAGGCTTCAGAAGTTTCAATAATCAAGAGCTTACCAAAGCAAAGTGTTCATTTTTTTGCGTCTATTCAATGCAATGTTTTATGAATAATTCAGTTTAATGATGGCAAAGTTTGCTAAACTTATTTTAAACTTACTAAAGACAGCATAAATAATGATTTTATACATGATTATTTATTAAACATTTGTCATGTATTTATTGATTAATATCAATGAAAAATCTCATCTTTTTTAAGTCACATTACAATAACTATAGATTGGTTTATGGTTGTTGATGTAATGATTAATGGTCATTCTATAATTGAATGTTTGGTACATTAATATAATATACAGTTGATATGCATTCACAAGTGTGAAAATATAAATTGACTATTTTATGGCTTCAATCGTGGCTCATCCAGCCAGACTGTGGAGCCGAAACTATCCATTTTATAATATGGAATGGAAAAACGTTTAAATGATAACATATGTTGAGCTCAATGCATGTCTTAAATCATTTATCATATGGTATGTGGGCACAGGATTTCCTGTTAAAACAAGCAGGGCACAGATCAGCACACACGTGCAAGTCTTTTCATTCTTTCTGTGTCTTGAAAGAGAAGCAAACCTGACTTCCTCTGGACCACCTCTTTTTCCCCTTCTCTCCTTCTGCTCAGCTCAGTCGCCGTGGTTACTAGAATTCAGGGAAGCAAGTTTGGGATTAATAAGTGGGTGTTGAGGAAATTGGTAACACATGGGGCTGTACACATGACTCCCCTGATTTTTCTTTAGCCAATCAAATCCCTGCAATCATGCACTCCGTGTCTGGGGATTTGTGCCGCAGAGTGATTCTCTGTTACTCCCCCAATAATGGTCAAAATCTGGTGTCTTCCAGACCTCACTGCCTTTGATATGTGTATAGCCATCAGCACACTTAACCCCCCCATCACACACACACACACACACACACACACACAAATATGAACATATTCCAGTCCTATTAAGGACTTGAAATGCATAGACTTATTCAGAAAGGCTGAATATGGAAAGTTGCGATAGTCTTTTCTTCTCTATTGTGTATATACGAGTGAAACAGCTTCTCAAACAAAACAAAAAAATGGGACGAGGACTTGATTTTGTCCTTTAGGAATTGATTAGATGGTTGTGGTTTGCTATTGGTCAATCTCATGTGAGTGACAAGTTGTTCCACCCTCGTGCCAGTAAACAAGTCATCAGAGAAGAGTAAAGATGAGTCAAGTCACCTTTATTTATATAGCGCTTTATACAATACAGATTGTTTCAAAGCAGTGTTACAGTGATAAAGGCGGGCATACACTGTGCGATTTTCGCCCGATTTTGAGCCGAATTCTGACTCGTGCGACTCTTTTTCGGGTCGGGCCGATTTTCAGCTTTGTCGTGCGTCGTTTGTCGTGTAGTGTTCGTGCAGTGTACAGGGGGAAACGAGAGGCTATTAACCTCTCCCGACCGGCAATCGGATGGTCGGATGAATTTCTGGCATGTTAGAAATTTTGGTCGCTCCTCGTGACTATATCGCACAGTTGAAGCAGAGCTACGAACTGATCGCCCTAAACTCAGTGTTTTTCCCCTCACTGCACCTGCGCGAAAACAGAAGTTTAACCATTTCATGTGCAGCAAAAAAAAAAAAAAAAAAAAAAAAAAAACCCGAAAAGAGGGAGATAAGTTCTGTAGTTCAAACTAGCTACAAATTACTGTTGCTTACCTCCAGTTCCTGTTGCAAAATGGATTAACCATTACCCAAGTCTTCCAAGCCACCAGCGATCTACACCGTGCATTTTTTTTATTAATTTGTTAAACAATGTTTTTGAAATAAAGCTGTTTTTAACTTTCATTGATGACTAATTATTGCAGTGTTCGGACTCGGACATATTATAGACTGTTAATAATTAATTATATGGCTATAATTCACTGTAATCGACCTTAATGTTTTAGACAAAAAGGAGGAAGCTTCTATGTAATATTTTATTATCCTCACAGCGCGTTGGTTATGCGGTGATGCGCTATGAAATTATTGCGTGGCAATTTAATTATAATAGCCTATAAATTTTATAATAAAAATAGCCTAGTCCTTCCCTAATAATAATAATAATAATAATACCAATTTAAAACATACATTAGAAATGCTAAATCATCTTGATATTGATAGCTGATGCGTGTTTTGATAATATCTCTGGATTCATGATATCATCTATAGGCGCAACCCAGGGTTTATCGCGCTGATTCACGCATATTTCACACGTACAGTGTGAGCAGTGAAGTCGCAGCTCGATGATCGGACCGTATAGTGTGAGCACATAAATCCTGAGCTTTGGCTTTACATCGCATGCGATCTACTCGTTCAGTGTGAGTAGGTACCTTGCTGAAATCGCCCAGACATCGCACAGTGTATGCCCGCCTTAACAGGAAAATGATGCATTTCGGCTGTTGTTCAGCTGAAGTCAGTTCAGGGTTGATTCAGTTCCATTGTAAAAATCATAAATTATTAAATTTTATCTATAAGTCTATAAAGCTGTTCTGCAAAAAAAAAATGTCATTGCTCACTTCAGTTCTCATACAACAGCGTCAGTACAGTCAGATCAATAATATTTTTGAATGTTAAGTGTCCGCAACTAAGCAAGCCAGAGGCGACAAGTGGCAAGGAACCCAAACTCTATCAGGTGACAGAATGGAGAAAAAAAAAAAAAGAATCCAGGGAGAAACCAGGCTCAGTCGGGCCAGTTCTCCTCTGGCCAACAAACGAACATGGTGTGATTATGATTCATAACAAGTCAGAATTCAGATCGGGATCAATAGCATTAAAATATTCATCCAGACTGCATATGTTGCTGCAAGAGGGAGGGGAAGATGTTTTGATTAAAGATTACGAGGGCACATAAATAAAAATAAAAAAAATGATGCGATGGATGAATTATTTATAATAAATACTGAAATATTCCATAAAAAAAAAAACAAGAATTGTCTATTATGATTTCATGGTGACTTCAACCATCACATCTGTCTTTTATCCACATCTGACTTTAACCAATCTTTCTGTTTTCCTCTGTTTTAATACAGTCCCCTCTTGTGGCCCCACAAATGTTTCTGCATTTGCCACTACCTCCAGCAGCATTCTGGTCCGCTGGTTTGAAGTTCCCGAAACTGATCGGAATGGACTTATCCTGGGCTACAAGGTCTGTGAGATGCCAGTAAAAAAAAAAGAAAAACATTATTTCAAACAAAGCTGCAAATATGACAACTTGAATACATTTGAGTACATGACTGCATAACACATGACCAAAGCTGTTTTGTTTTTCCCCGTACAGTGAAAGTGAATGGTGACCACAGCTGTTCACGTTAACTTTGATCTAAACGTTCTCTTTTACACTTTCAGGTGGCATATAAGGAGAAGGATTCAGACTCTCCACTGCAGTTCTGGACGGTGGAAGGAAACGCCAGCCATAGTGTTCAGCTGACCGGACTGGGGAAGTATGTTCTGTATGAGATCCAGGTGCTAGCCTTCACCCGCATCGGAGACGGCCGACCCAGCTCTCCTTCAATCCTGGAGCGAACACTTGATGATGGTGGGCATGGCAGTACATAACAAATAAATAACTGCCTTGTTATATACTCAGATGTGTCTGTGTGATAAGACTGTTTTTTTTTTTTTCAGTGCCCGGGCCGCCTGTCGTCATTCTGTTCCCTGAAGTACGGACCACCTCGGTCAGACTCATCTGGCAGCCACCTTCCCAGCCCAACGGGATCATACTGGGTACAAGATGTTGTTTGCTTGTTTGTTGTGTGTGTCGTGTGCGTGCATTTCTGTTTTCTGGCATGTTTGTCTTCTGAATGATTTCTTTTTAACATCATGACATTAAACATCCCTGAATACTTTCAATAGTGATTGTTAACAGATCCTTCACATGCAAATGTAGTTGAACATGTGAAAACAAACAATCACAGATTATCAGGTAAATAGAATTATTTACCCTTACTTACACTACCATTCAGATTTTTTAATGGTTTTGAAAAAAGTCTTATGCTCAACAAAACTGCATTAATTTGATCAAAATACAGTAAGAATGGTAATATTGTGAAATATTATTACAATTCTACAGATTTCTAATTTAATATATTTTAAGATGGAATTAATTTCACCCATTACTTCAGTCTTGAATGTTACATGATCCTTCATAAATCTTTCTAATATGCTGATTCGGTGCTCAAGCATTTTTTTTTTTTATCATGATCAATGCTGCTTAATATTTTTGCGGAAACTGTGATAATAAAAAATAAAAAATCAGGATTCATTGATGAACACATTACAAAAGAACAGAATTTATTTGAAACAGAATTATTTTGTAACATTATAAATGTCTTTACTGCCACTTTTGATCAATTTAATGCATCCTTGCTAAATAAAAAAAAAGTATTTAGCTAAAGTTTTTATTTCTTTCTTTTATTCTTCTATAATTGCTTTCAGTCTTGAACGGCCCCATTGTAAACGAAATCACATTGGTTTTGCCTTTGTTCATTGCTTTGTGTTTCCTCTAATCAAGAAACAAGCCAAATGTGTTACATTCTCTAGATTGCATGCAAGGAAAATCATTTTGTCCTGTTCTGATCTCTGTGATGTAATCGGTTCCTTCCCCAGCCTATCAGATCACATACCGCCTGAACTCCACCAATAGCAACACAGCCACATTTGACGTCTTGAACTCCAGTGCACGGCAGTATACCGTCACCGGACTGAGGCCGGAATCCGTGTACGTGTTCCGTATCAGAGCGCAGACACGCAAGGGATGGGGAGAGGCAGCGGAGGCTTTGGTGGTCACCACAGAGAAAAGAGGTAATGCAGGTTATTATCACCCATTATCAATGGAGTAGGAGAAGTTCAAACTCAGTGTGACATTAAGCAAGAAATGAATGATCAAAGGCCTTATTTTGACTTTCATGGACCTTTTTTCATTTAGAAATTAATAAATAAAAACTAAATACACATTCTGTAATTCATAAGTGGCATCTGTGCTTCCTCTCTCTTGAAAAAGCCCCCATCCCTATACGAATGATCTTATTGTCACAGGGTCATGTAATCCGTCACAAATCTAGAGTGAGTGTTTGTGTGTTCATGTCTCTGAACGGAGATGTCTACAGTCCACTGAGGTTGAGTCCAAAACAAATCAATCTCCTCTAGCCAGTCCCGCTTTGGTGTGGTTTGAGACGTCTGGCGGAAGTTTTGCTGCGCTGATTGCCACTCAGGCGAAGGCACATTCCTCTCACAGAGCATCATAATCAGACCTCGGATTATTTATGCAGTGCACTGATCCAGTGTGGAGATCAGAGGTTTTGACTCATAAAGTGCGCTTATATAATGAAATATGAGAGTCATACATTTTTTTTATAATCTAATGTATTTTTTAAAATGTTCACTGTGTTCAGCAGGATTATAAGTGTGCAATGAAGCAGAGATAATATTGTATAAGTATAGACACAAAACCCACTGTTGGCAATGCTACTTTAAAGGTAGTTTCCCATGCTACAAGTTGCTCATATTTTAAAGAAGTTATACAGTCAAGTTACTATTTGAAAAAGTAGTTAGCTTCACTAAAATTACTAACCAAAAAAGTAGCTTCAAAATATTAATCTTAATTGAAACTATTTAAATTGTCATTTTCTACTTACTGTCGCTACTTTTAGGTCTTTCTAAAGACTTTTTTTTATCAACAAAAATTGGGATTTTTGTTCCATTTTCATGCATCTAGATTATATGATTAAATTTTACAATTTAATTCTGCTTTCAGAGCACAATAACAATGAAGATCTCAGTTAAAGTTAAATGAAATTAGGTTTTACTTAATGATTTTTGAAAGACTTAAAATTGGTGAATAAATCATCATTTACAAGAACCATTCAAATAAATGATTCACATTAAACAAACTGATTCACAAAAAATGTAAATGTTTTGGACGTTCCAACACTATGCATGATAGGAGTGAGTTTGTTTATTGGCTTTGTTTGATTACGTTTTAAGTCTACTTATGGTTGACCTTTGACCCCCAGCTCGGCCCCAGCCCACCAGCCGTCCCACAGTCCCTCAGGAAAACGTACAGGCACGCAGCGTGCTGTTGTCGTGGGAACCAGGCAGCGACGGTTTATCACCGGTCCGGTATTACACAGTTCAGGTCAGAGAGCTGCCCGAGAAGAACTGGACGGTTCATTCAGCGTCTGTTAGCCATGAGTCCAGCTCCTACATCGTAGACAGGTACAGAAAAACATCCACTGCGAAGTTTTGTGTGATTTGATTTAAAAGTCCTTCATGAATAAAGTCACAGTACTTCACAGCACAGTTTTTCCATAATGAGTGGCGTTACTCATTATGTTAGTCACTGTAACTTTATACTGGCTTTATGCAAAGCATATTCTGATTAGCTTCCTGTGTTTTGACTCGCGTGTGTGATATTTCTCGCAGACTGAAGCCGTTCACCTCCTATCAGTTCAGAGTGAAGGCCACTAATGATATTGGAGACAGTGACTACAGTGAAGAGAGTGAAGCCATCACAACACTACAGGATGGTTAGAACATTTAACCCTTTCCACTTCTCTTGTACTCTTTATCAATGCTTTATTGTGGATGCACACACACACACACCTATAGCGAGCTATCTGCTTAGACATTTTAAGGCATCAAGGTGGGTTTCCAAGATGCCCAAACTGGTCTTAAGTTGGTCAGTAAGCAGGTCTCTCAGTCTATCCAGCTGACAAGTGACCCAAACCCTCCTTAAACCAGCAACCAGCTTACAGTAGGTTGCTTAAAATAGCCTTTTGTGGTAGTTATGGCCAAAATCAAAGTCAGCATCTCATATGTGAGAAAATGGGTTACTCATGAATAAATAAAAAGAAAGAAAAATATTGAGAGCATCTCAAACAAATTATACTTCAAAACTAAACAGATGCAATTACTGTTTACAAGCAAACACTTAGCACTTCGTAGCACTTAGCACTTGGTTCTTCTGGTAAAGCGTACTGGAAAAGATCTGTATTAAATTCGATTTTTATTATATCTGAGGCTAAAAATGAACAACAAATACCTGTTTGTGGGGTGGAAACACCCTGCTTCCTAAAGATGGATAAAAATAGTTCAATATAACTTCAATGGATTATTTCATCCAATATTTATGTGTGCTATGTGTAAGATTTTATTTTATTTGATTTTATTTGATTAACTTTTTGAAAGAAATTAATACATTTATTCATCAAGGGTGCATTAAATTGCTCAAAAATAACAGTAAAGACTTTTACATAGTTACAAAAACAATGAGCCATTAAACACCATATTCTTCTCTACATGGCTCTGCCTTCCTCTTTTCTCTGAATATATACAGTCGAGTCACTCTGTGTGTGATGTGCATCTCAAGAATTGACCATTATGCTGCACACAGAAGTTATTCTGCCTGTATTACCACAGCACTGTTTTATAGCCATTGGTTTATTGTGAAGCCAGGTGATGCTATTGTGTTCCAGCAATGATGTCATTGCTGGAGGCAGTAGAATAAGTGTGGTAATACAGTATCTCTGGTTGCCACGAGACTAAATGTTACCCAAGCAACTCTAGTGAAGAGAGACGGGCCCATCATAATGCCTGTTTAAAACCCCAACGCAACAAATCAGGCTGTAAGACAGGCTTGGCATGTTTGGAAATGCAGTGTTTATGTAGCGTAAGACATTGTAGCTGATGCGGCAAAGCATTCACAGTGATGCCAAGTACACAGTTATCTTTCTCTCTCTCTCTATTTAACTGTATCTCTTGCTCTCTTCAGCTCCAGACGAATCTCCCACAATCCTGACTGTCACGCCACACACCACAACCTCTGTGCTGATTTGCTGGCAGGTAAGGGGGCGGGGCTTTACGCTGCGCTTCTCCTTATACATCCACATCAGCCGTGCTTTTCCATCAACGGTTTGTAATAACAGAGCAGGAGGGCATAGTATGTATCTTAAACACATATTCTCAATGTCACCCCTGAATTAGCATTTCATAGAGGGCTTGTTTTAAAAGCCGCAGGCCTCTGGTTCACGTTTTTATCCATTCAGGTGGAAAAAGGTAAATTAACTGGTTCCTCCACCAGAACCAGTTCAATCACGCTTTATTAGGTGGGGATTTCTCAGATTTGATCGTTAAACTTGAACTCAAAATTTGCAGAAGTTTGATCTGACAGAGCAAAAATGTTATCCCTCTGGATATTTGCAACGCACATGTGTTCACACAACCTTCAACCGCAAACACAAATCAAATGGCAAAAGCTTAAAGGCTTAAAAGATAATCTTTTTTCTGACAATAGCAGGAGAAATTGCAATTAGCGATGCACCGAAATTAAAAATCTGGGCCGAAACTGAATATTCTGGATGCACTTGGCCGAAAGCCAAAACCGAAAAAGTTTGTTTTATTTTTATTTTTTATTTTAAATTAACTTTTTTGTATAATTGTATTGTATTTTTTATATAAAAAAAAAAATGATGAAATTCAATCATTTTAATAATACTGAATTTAAAAAATACAAGCAAGATCAGTGAACAAGAGGGTATAGTGTCATTTTACCAGCGTTGCCCAGCACGGCTATACCACATAGGGCTATTGCAAACAGAATTTTGGTGAAAATTTCGGTGCATCCCTAATTGCAATTTTGTGAGATGAACAGAGCACTATTAGCACAGAAATTCCACACCTCACCATTAATGACACTGTTGATTATGTGTGGTGACGTTCGCTCAGCCTGTCCTGTCGTCCTCAGCCCCCTCCTGAGGAGAAGATTAACGGGATCCTGCTGGGCTTCCGAATCCGATATCGGGAGTTGCTTTATGATCGACTCCGAAGTTTCAGCGTTCACACCATCAGTGGCGCTTCAACCAGCTGGGCAGAACTCACATGTAAGCTTAAAAAATACAGTATCTCTACTAGTGACGATTCTCGTACTAGCGAGATATGGTGAGACATGACCCAAAAATCAATTATGCAACATAACTACCAATGTTGAAACCCTTTTGTTGTAGTGCTTTGGTCTTTTTTTTTTTTTTTTTTTTGCACCTAAGCAAGAAAATTGTGATTTCATTTATATTTTATATTCATTAATTAATCATCTTTTATATTAACTAATGTTTTGATTCTCAGCCCAAAACTATAAATGTATTTAAAAATTAAATAAATGTAAAAAATATATATATAATTAATTAATCAAATGGATTAATTGATATTAATATTAATCAAAATTAACAATTAAATATTAGCTCAAAAACCTGCCTGAGTATCATTATAGTAAATCAAGCATAATTCATTATAAACTATTTTAAAATATTTAAGCTAATTTCTCACTCTTATTATTTTTCTGATCATATCTTCTTCATAAATGTCCTCCACTTTCTCTCTTGCAGCTCCATATAGTTTGCGGAATCTCAGCGAGCCGTCCCTCACTCAGTACGAGCTGGACAGTAAGTCACTTCCTGTTTGTTCTTGCAATCTGCAATATTTTTCCTCCCATAAAACTGATATATGATAGTGCCTAATGCAGCACAAGTCAAGTCTTGCTTAAGAGTTGAGGATATGCAGCCTGGATGTTTAGGCTAGCTGCTATCAGCAGGCATGTTCTCACCTCACGTCTAGAGTGGTAATGAAGTTAAGAGCCGGGTCTGGTTTCTCTCTGCCGTCAATAATGTCTGCAGGAAGAGCAGTGTGTAAATTGAGTTCAGATAAGGTAAGCAGACTGACTCATCACTTGGACTTGGAGCTGGCATCCTGAGTCAAAGTTAACGAAACAAAAATGGTCCAGAAATTAGAACTTCTAATATAAAGCCAAACACATTATTTGTCTTTTTTGTTGTTGTTTTGTTATGTTTTTTGAAGTAGATACAATATGTGAAGTGCCAGCCATGTATGAAGAAACTGTTTTTTGTGTTTTTTGCATTTTTGTAGATCTTATGAAGCACAAGCGATATGAGATCAGAATGAGTGTGTACAATGCTGTTGGTGAGGGACCAACTAGCTCACCACAGGAAGTCTTTGTTGGCGAAGCAGGTAAAAACTTGTATTGCAAGTTTTGCATCTTTGCTGACAAATGAAAAAGAACAGGACTTCACATCACATCAATGTTCTCTCACAGTTCCCACTGCCCCGCCTCAAAATGTGATCATCCAATCAGCTACTGCCACACAATTTGATGTGACGTGGGACCCGCCTCCGCTGGAGACTCAGAATGGAGACATTCAGGGTTATAAGGTCAGACTCTGATGACTAAGTGGAAAATGCTTTTAGTGTGAGCTTTAAGTTGTTGAATCATGGGTTTTTCTTACTAATGTTGACTATTTATATCACATGGTGGAAACTACACTTTTTGAATAGTTACAAAATTCTAAATTACACCTTGAAAGATTTTTGGAATGATTCAGCTTGATTTTAGCAGTTTTAGAAACATTTCAATTTTGAAATTGTTTGATTATATCATATTTTAAAAAACATTTTAATTCATATTTTTCATGATGGATTTTCATATTTTAAAATTGTCTGGGCTTGAGACTTGGGCAAAACACTAAAATCAATACATAAAAAGGCCATTTTAAAAAGGTTACAATAATAAATGAGGCAGGGAAAATGCTTCCAAGAGTGTTGTAATGTGACCTTCATATAACAAAAAAGGAAAAGAAAAATGTCTTGGGACATGAAAGTGCTCGGAGTTGTAGAACGCCTAAAATAGACATACAGAACAATAATGAGTGTGACCTATTGTTTTCTTATTCCAGATTTTCTTTTGGGAATATCAACGGAAAAACGAGACTGAGAAACTGCGGACACTCTTCCTGCCAGAGGGAGGGGTGAAGCTCAAAAATCTAACGGGCTACACCACCTACATGATCAGTGTTGCTGCTTTCAACGCAGCGGGCGATGGGCCACGCAGTCCACCGACCAGAGGAAGAACACAACAAGCTGGTGAGGAAACTTAAAAAAGCTCTGTCCTTACTTGTCTCCTTCAGGACCTTCATGTATATCTCAACAAAAACACTTTGCTAAGCACATAATGTACCAAGTACCGGAAGGCCACTATGGTCTCTGCTAGATAGCCCTCCTTTTTTAGGTATTAAAGTGGTAATTGTACTTTTTTGCCACTTATTTTACAGTAAACACATGGGCAATCAATTAAGAGTTGGGAATGATGGAAACTATTTCAAATGATTTCATTATTTATGTGTCTAAGTCCTTCTGGAATGCGAACCGCTGCTGACAACTGGCCAAGAAATATCAAAAACTCAACAAGCTATCATTTGCTTCTAATCAGTAAATCTGCTTTATGCATTTGTTTGTGTGCTTAAAGTTCGGTCTGATGAAGCAGAGTTATTTCTGCCTTATTCAGCTCTTGTGGTTTTCATTCAGCGTGCCTGTGAGTTGGCTCACGGCTCAGAGCGTCTGTGGGACACAGTCTCGAGATTGTTCTCTCTTTCTGAAGGAGATACTTCCCCTGGAGTCTAAAAGAAATATGCTTTTCATTGGAGTGCCAAAGAAGTGACCGTTTTTGTCATCTGATATTGTTAAGTTGGCTTCAGTGTCTAAATGAGTAGATTCCAGACTATTTTGTTATATGTGGGCTTTTGTTTTCACTTTATCACTTTGCTAATAAAATTCTCAAAGGGGAGAGACGAAGAACCAAGTAGTTTATAATATGGCATGTAAAAATGATTTTTGAAGCAAATGGCATATTTCCATTCTGTATATCTCAAACATGAACGGCGGAACTTACAGTGGGTTTATGCATTGCTTTTTTATTAAGGAAAAACTAATGTGACAAATATAATAAACTAATGTTAACAAATACAACCTTCAACCTTTGATTAACTAATGTTAACTAATGAACCTTATTGTAAAGTTTAACCAATTGCTCATATAGAAAACATTTTGACTGGCATTAAATGATTTTGGCTCAAGCTGTGGAGCTTAAGTACATAGCAAAGGAAGTACAATAAATCAGCAAGAGTCTGTCTTCTCACTAGCTGTGTCTGTCTTCCTCTCTTTCGTCTAAAATGATTTGTCTCTATATTATGTCTGCTCTTTTTCTTTTTTCCCCCCATAGATAGAGACAGGCAAAGGATGACATGTAATTTTTTTCTAGCTGTTTTTTATTCCAAGAAGGGTTTAAAGTCTCAATCACAGGAAAAGGAGAAAGGCAGACGTGTTTAAGCCATTGAGACTGTCTGTCGTGTCTCTCCTGATTAGCAGATGTTTTCTCTTTCAGCTCCCAGCGCTCCCAGTTTCATCCATTTCAGTGAGCTCACCACCACCTCTGTCAACGTGTCGTGGGGCGAGCCTGTCTTCCCTAATGGCATCCTCGAGGGTTACAGACTCATCTACGAGCCCTGCATGCCTGTGGATGGTCAGTGCCTTTCTTGTTTCTTAAGTCTTTAGCTTAAAAGTTCCTTTTTCCAACAACTTAGCATTACTAGATAATAATGAGTTTAATTGATATCAGTTAGGAATCAAATAATTGTGTGTGTGTGTGTGTGCGTGCGTGCGTGCGTGCGTGCGTGCGTGCATGCGTGCGTGTGTGCGTGTGCAGGGGTGTTGGGCCCTGGAACAATTCCTTCCACAATTGTTCTAACGTCAAATTATCAATATTATAATCAGACAGGGTCCACAATTAACATTTGCCACATCTGCCAATGGTGAGTTATTTAAAAAGTTACTAGCCATTCTTAACTGCCCATGAAATAGTACTTTGCATTTTTTTCATTTACATAATATCTATATTTTTAAATAATTTTCCTATTTTTCCTTGCTTATGACAAACAGCACAGATATTTTTTGCAGCATCAATTGTTATCTACATATTATATACTATTATGGCATTTATTAACATTTTGAAATACCTCTTATATTTCCAGTTTTCATTTTATTTAGTTTAAGTTTAGGTGATTTTGTTATGTGCTTTTGTCGTTTAAAAATATTTAAAACTATTCAATTAATTATTTCAATTTTAGTTTGAATAATTCTGGTAGTTAAATCTATTTTATTTCTGTCATTTGCCCAGGCAACCTTTCTAATTATCATTTAAACTTTTTTAATAACTTTTTCATCATACATTTTTTTCTTTATTTCAATTAATAAGTTTTCATTTTAGTTAATAAAAAACTGCTTACAAGATAACCATTGTCTGGTGAAACAGTATCTGTCACAGGTCCTTGATATATATTTATATTAGGGCTGTCAAAAGATTAATCGCGATTAATCGCATCCAAAATAAAAGTTTGTGTTTACATAATATATATATATTACATATAATATATCGCGATTAATCTTTTGACAGCCCTAATATATATATATATGTATATATATATATGTGTATGTGTATGTATTTTTTTTTTTTTTTTTTTTCATATATGTTGCCTTTTAGTGGATTTGTATTGTCTTATGGAGTTCAAGCTAAACCTCTGATGATAAAATATACACTTAGGAAAGTTGTTAGAAGACACGAGTCTTTCATGCTGATCACTTAACAGATAATGTGCTTCACTTGTCAAATACTTATTCTTAAACACTACAAACAAGTTGTAGTGAATAATAAAATTACCAGCCAAATTCGAATTAACCAAAGTCATTTCGTTGCATTAGGCATTTGATGAGTGTTAATTTTGGACCCTCCAATCAATATTCAGATGCCAACAATATGGTTGAAATGAGATCTACACCCATGAGTGAGTGTGTGTTGAGCTCCTGTTGCCTAAACTAAAAGCAGTGTGTTTGTCTAGAGTCCTCAGTGGCCTGTGTCGACTGTCTTCACTCCCCCTCCCCCCCAGGCGTCAGTAAGATCGTGACGGTGGACGTGAAGGGGAACGCCCCCCTGTGGCTGAAAATCAAAGACCTGGCGGATGGCGTCACATACAACTTCCGCATTCGTGCCAAAACCTTTACCTATGGTCCAGAGGTGGAGGCCAACATCACCACAGGACCTGGTGAAGGTCTGTATGCTAGAGCCTCTGTGCTATTTCAGCTAAGCAGCTTCAGCTGAGCTCATGTAACCCTATTTCTTCTTTGTGATCAGGAGCCCCGGGCCCTCCTGGTGAGCCCTTCATCTCTCGATATGGCTCCGGCCTCACCATCCACTGGGCCAATGGGGATCCCGGACGAGCACCCATCACTCGCTATGTTATTGAGGCCAGACCCTCAGGTGAGTTCATTAAAAATACAAATTTGCACATGTATGTTTGAGAAATTAAACACTGGAGTCGTGGCTTAGTGAACCTTGGTGCTCATATGGGAGTTGCAGGTTTGTGTGTGTGCTGGTTACTTTACCCTCGTCTTCAAACTTCCTGTCATTTCAAAAGTCTTTGTCTACAAAAAGAGTCAGAACTCAAAGACTGTGATTTAGTTAAATAAATATGTGCTGCGTGTTTCAGAGTGTTCAGACTTGTAATGAGAAGTGCTGTTGTCAAAAAAAGCATTGGTTCTCATGCAGGTAATGTTGGTTTGAACCCAGCTTCCACTCCTCTTCTCCCTCTCCAATTTTCTACCCATCTATCCCAAAAAAGTGTCAAAAATAAAACAGAAATAGGTATTAAACAGAAATACTACGTTTTAGCTTACACTGAAAAATAACTCAATATTTTCTGATTTAGAAGAACCAACTTAAGACTTCAGAGAATTATGTAAACGCAGTGTCTCCGACTTTAAGGCCCCAGACTGAGCATGAGGTCTGTTTTTCAAGATATTGCTTCAGCCAAACTCTTAGATACAATTGTCCCAAACAATGAAGAGTGATTCCATATGCGTCTGGATAAAAGATGCTGACGGCAGCTTATGTCCGATGAAGGAGATATATTGATGTGAGCGCTCCAACTGTGACAGTGCAGATCAGATTTCCTCAATGACTGAGGAGAAGCCCTGCTCGAATGAGAAAAGAGTGAGTTCTGAGGGAGGAGCAGATGGGATTGGTTTAAGAAACTGTGTGTGTGTTAAAGATCCATACATTAGTGTGATGTATGCAGCCAAACCATCTTTGCATGCCATTCATGTGGCGTTGAAGTGGAATATTATTGTCACTCTCAGCCCTGAAGATCTCACCCTGTAATTTCTCTGCCAGGCCTGGCACATGACACCAGCACTTCACTTCACGTTTCTCTCTCTCTCTCTCTCTCTCTCTCTCTCTCTCTCTCTCTCTCTCTCTCTCTCTCTCTCTCTCTCTCTCTCTCTCTCTCTCTCTCTCTCTCTCTCTCTCTCTCTCTCTCTCTCTCTCTCTCTCTCTCTCTCTCTATCCCCAATGCTAAGGCGCTTGAGGTTCTTGGTAACACATTAAACACATAGACATAGCTGAAATGAAATGTTATATATTGTGATGAAATTGTATTTGATGAGATCTAGCCTCTGGATTATTAGTTCTGACAGCTTCTGCAGTGTTAGACACACACATACACACACACACACACACAAAATAAGTGTTCTTAAAGGGACAGTATACTCCAGAATGAAAATGTGGTCATTATCCACATGATGCACCCTCACTTGTACAGTATATGGGTTTGAAATGACATGAAGATGAGTAAATAATGACAGGATTTTCATATTTGGGTGTGTTGTGTCTTTAAGGTTATCAGACTTAAATAACTTATTACTGATATGAATGACAAACTATGCCACTATATATGACTAGGCCTTTTTCTTTCTAAAAATGTTTCAGATGAAGGCTTGTGGGACATCTTAATCAAGGACATTCCCAAGGAAGTGACATCATACACCTTCAACATGGACATCTTGAAACAGGGAGTCAGTTATGACTTCCGGGTCATTGGGGTGAATGACTATGGGTACGGGTCTCCAAGCCAACCGTCACCATCCATATCAGGTTAGTTCAAACCTTCAAATTTAGTAAAAGTGTAATCTGAACTCAGACATAAGTCAATTTGACTAATGACATATGCAATTGTTTTTAATTCCAGCCCAAAAAGTGTCTCCATTCTATGAGGAATGGTGGTTTCTGGTAGTGGTGGCTCTAGTCGGCCTCATTTTCATCCTGCTTCTAGTTTTCATCCTCATCATCAGAGGCCAGAGCAAGAAGTATGCCAAGAAATCTGACTCAAGTATGTCTGTCTATCTATCTATCTATCTATCTATCTATCTATCTATCTATCTATCTATCTATCTATCTATCTATCTATCTATCTATCTATCTATCTATCTATCTATCTATCTATCTATCTATCCGTCCGTCCGTCCGTCTGTCTGTCTGTGTATTTGTTTATGTCAAAGGGTCATTCAGTGAGAGGCATGATGAATGAAACAGCATTGTTGTGCTGTGTTGTGTTGTGCTGTGACATCATCAGTGTGGTATGTGTGTGTAAATGTGTGGTCAGCATTTCTGTAGTAGAGCAGGCAGAACACAACAGTACTGTGGGTCACTAAACATGTTAAACAAACTGAGGGAGCATGAGAGGCCTAGTTTTTCCTTCCACACAAAAACACATTCCTTAATACAAATGTCCAACACACACAAACACACACACACACACACACACACACACATATACGCACCGTTCACACAACACTACTTGTGTCAGCCAAGAAATTTTTCTACCTTAATGAGGATGTTGAGCTCCAAAAATGCCTAAATGATGGCCTTGTGGTTTTGGTGGCACTGCATCCTGTTATTGTGACCGATCCCAAAACAAAATGAATTCCTGTTCCATTAATTTAGACCCAAAGCATTATCTTCACCAGAACAGAATTTGTCGCATCTCAGTGTGATGTATCGGGCTTTTGTCCAAACTGCATCTTATGATCTCTTAATGTCTCTATATCTCATCCCATACAGGCAACAATTCCAACTGCAATGCACTGGCACATGGAGAGATGGTCAGTCTGGACGAGAGCCGCTTCCCCGCCTTGGAACTGAACAATCGTCGACTGTCAGTCAAAAATTCCTTCTGCCGCAAAAATGGTGTCTATACCAGGTCAGGGAAGTTACTGTCTCTCTTTGTCTCAGTTTTGAAGGTTTGTAATGTTTTTTACAATCATTAGGATTGTACTTGGGTCACTTTCATAACTCTTCACACAGTTCTCCTTAACAACTTTCAGCTTGACACAGCAGTAAATTTCACACCCAACAAACACACTTTGTCACTCATAACACAATGACCTAACAAACACTAACAACAGGCAAGCACTACACTGTTATTACATTGATCAGATACTTAAATGTCATTTTGCCCAATATGCTGAAAATTTGTATATGAAGTGGTAAATCAATTTTCATATGTGCTTATTGTGTACTTTGCACATAGAACTATCAAACTCCCATAAAGCTTCAACCACGTGGCAGTAATGAGGCAAAAATAGCCTAAAATCTAAGAGTTTCATGGAAAGACTGATGGGATTACCAAATGGCTACCTTCATAAGATCCTACTTTCCATCATAAAACTCGATATAAAAGTTTCTGTTTCCACTAATGAGGCCATTTCTCTCTGACATGGCACAGGCTAAGTGCAATAACAGATTCGGGTTCGTGACCTCACCCATGCTGCCATCGTTCTCTGTGAAACGGGACTGTTTTAAAATGAATGCAACTAAAGTTGGCTAATGTCAATATATTTTATGAAATTATGGATGTGGTGGGATGTGTAGACACTGCATTTGAAGAATGTATTAGTGTTTGCATAGTGTGTATAGCAACTTGTTTTCAGCTTTTATTTTGGATCGTATTTTTATTTTCTATATTTGTATTTTTATTGTAATTTTATTTTGAATCGTATTTTTATTTTGTATTATATTCTTATTTTATTTATTTATTTTTACAGCACATATTATTTTGAACCTAATCTCAATCTCTAGACAAATAAGATGCCTGTGCATTATTTAAAAAAAAATAAAAATAGCATCCACCTGACAAGAATGGTCTTATTCTTATGAAGTCAGATTGCTTATAAAACTACAAGCAGACATCTCAACAAGATCATGGTTTGTGCTAACATTTATGTCCTTGCACATAAAATATAAGTTGCGAGTAGAATTTAATTCAGCAATATTTAGAATATAGTCAAGCACTGTCATGAAAAGAATCACACACCTGTAGCAATATTTCCAGGTGCACCAGGTGTGTAGAGTCAATTCATCCTATTATCGCTCCTTAGTTCTCAGCATCTGCCTTCCTTCATCCTGGGTCACCTTGAGGAGGATCAAAGGTCCTCTGGTCTTTGAGGGGATGCCAGGCTCTTTCCTCTGGCCGCAGATTAATGAAGAGGTTTGGAAGGAATGCGCAGATGAAGTTCCACAGGCTTTGTTCTCTCTCAGGTGGAGGGTCTAAGAAGCTTGATTTGGATTGTGGGCTCACCGACTGAGAGGATCAGGGAAGTGAATGAAGAACTTCAGGAAAATCTTAGAGAAGTGACAGGAGCATCAAGGTAGAAAGAATCAAAGACGTTGCTGAAACACTTGCAAAGTGAAGAGAGCTGGTTCAAGTCTTGCTGGTATAACCTCAATGACATATCACAGCTCGAGTAACACAATACAGAGAGCTTCTCTCTGTCGAGATACTGTCAGGATTCAAAGACTGCCCGCTGAGATGGGGGTCTGTGATTTGAGGTTTTTTCATGTCTGTTATGGCATGTCTGTGGTTTCTCAAGCAAAGCCCACCATGAGAACAAAACTTCACAGCATTTGTTTCCCATTGACTTGAGAGTTTTGAGGTAGTTCATTTGAAAGTTTAGAGGATGCCAGCTCTGTTTAAAGAACAGACCTACATTTATGTTGTTAAAATTTGAAAATAAGGAAGTGCAAACATGATTTGACACTTTTTGCGTTGATTGCGCCCATTCACCTTCATTTTATGGAAAGAGAAGCTGGGAATTCTGCTAAACATCTTTAGTGTTAATAGAAATGACAATACATAATTAGAAATAGACACATTCATAGAGATGACAAACATAAAGAAGGTGGGAGGTATGAGTGAGACCATTATAATTTTATTTGTAATTAAATTGTATTTTTATCTGTAGAAATTCAAATATAATACATTTTTTTATATAAATCTTAATGAATTAGATTGCTTATTGCTGACACGTTGGTTGAGATTTATGATCCTGTTTGCTGTAGGTGTATATTTACATTTATGTATTTACCAACTAGGTTTATGTTCTCTTGGAATCACGAATGCAGGTTTGCAATCAACAGTGTAGTGAGAGAAATGTGAAAACAACTTGTAAACAAATAGACTGCAAACATCAGCAAAACACAGGCGCTGTGTGGATGCAGAATTTGTTTTGGAATGGTTCAGCGTCAGTGGTAGAGAAAATGACACGTCCTCTGTTCTGAAAATAGCAAATTTATCTATCTTTTTGCTGTCTCTGTTGTGAATTTTAAAGCATAGTGAAACTTGTACAAAAAACTTATGATTTTGAAAGGTTTTTCAGAGAGTAACAGAAACATTTCAGGTTTTCAGGCTGAAAACCGCAGTCAGTAAAAGAGGTTTTTTATATTTAAAATATCGGATGCACAATCTGGAATTCGCAAGATGTTTTCTTTGCCGCTCTCCACTGCTGTGTCACAGAGACTTAATTATGCAGAAAACCCTCCGAGCTGGAATACTGTGGTCCCATGATGCTCATAAAGAAACCCCTTTTAATACAAACACACACACACACACACACACACTGTATTTCATTCAGCTAACAAAGAGACAAGTGTCTGCAGTTAGAATTACAGCCAACCCTTTTCTAAAGATGCTTCACACTGTACTGCAGTCAGATATTGCTTCATTTTTCATTTTCAGTACTGTTTTTTTCCGGTAATGAAGCATGCTGCGACTTACGTCAAGCACGAAAAATATAGTATACATAAATGCGCATAAATATGCTCAAAAAACTAATCAGTTCTACCGTAGTGTGTAATTGTAAAATGCGACTTTTCTCAATAATGCAATTTTGCCCCAGTGTGACTTAAAATTAGAGATTTTCTGTATATATTAATTTTTTTTTATCATATACAGTAATTGTTTAGATTAACTTATTTCATTAAGGCTTTCAAAAAAATTACTTCAATGAAAAATGTATGTTAAAAGCAATAAAATTGGGCATTTAAACAATATTGATCCTGTCATTAGGTCACCTCCTCGACCCAGTCCAGGCAGTCTGCACTATTCGGATGAGGACGTCAGCACCAAGTACAACGATCTGATCCCAGCAGAAAGCAGCAGTCTCACAGAGAAGCCCTCAGAAATCTCAGATTCACAGGTAACAAACATTATCACATTATCAGTCCGTGTCTGTTCATGTATGTTAGAAGGACAGTTCACCTTAAAATTAAATTACTGTCCTCATTTACTCACCCTTACCCATTTCAAGAGGCTTTTAAGCTTTAAAAAGAACATAAAAGCACCTTTTAAAAAAAAATATGATTACTTTTGAGATATTTTTCTGATACGTTTATGGTGCGTTTTGCTCCTTTTGGAAGCTTGAAAGCTCCAGTTCCCATTGTAATTGTATGGGACAGAGCAACCATAATATTAAAAAAGTCTCCTTTTGTGTTCCATCGATGAAAGAACATTTGAAAACAACATGAGGGTGAGCAAATAATTACATAATCTTTGTTTTTGGGTGAGTTGTCCCTTTAACCTCCAAGCAGGACTTGTAATGCTAAATCTAGTCACATTAATTTAGAACAGGACCAGTTGAAATTCCCTTATCACACACTTTTATTAGGACAAGACTCGCTGTGCTGAAACTGAAACTTTCTCAAAAGTAGGATACAGCCCTCCAGGAAAGGTCTGTTATACCCTACTTGAGATTTTGGCTGTCTTACTTGAGCATGGCTTCAATCCTTGGTCCTGTTGGTGGTTATTTATTTTTTTTTTGTATCATGTCCAGAACGTTCTGCTGCATCCCCGTTCATTCTCTCCAGGCTTTCTGTCCTGAGGCACAGATTGGAAAATCTGTGGTAGACTTGACAACAAAACACAATGTGCAGTGCACAGAAACTGTATTCAAACAAAATACCCACACATACACATAAAGACTGAAGTGTGAGAACTGGAAGGCCTTGGTTGGACTCTGTCCATTTCTCTCAAGTGACCATTTAGCTGGAATGATCAGCATGATCGTGTGAAAGTCTGGCATTGGCAGTTATCAAATCAAAAGCAAGAAACACAAACTCATCTTGTTGTTTTCTTCACATTAACAGACTTGCCTCTCCCATGAAGCACTGCTGCACACTATAAATCTATTTTTAGTCCCGTGTTCAGAAGGGTCATTATTTCTCCTCTGATTTGTGGAGTGGATTTTCCGATTTCCAGTTCTTGGTATTTTTTTATATTTAATATTGTAAGGCTGCTTGAAATTTTATACTTTTTCTGATATAACAAAAATAATTCTTAAAAAAAATATCACGGCTAAAATGCAAACTGATCAGTTCGGATCTGCAGTTTATTTTTAAAAATATTTTTAAAAGTATGTAATTATTTTTAAATTGGCTAGGATTCGAAATGAGTTATCTTTGCACTCTAAATGAAATGTTTTTATATTCTAACATTAGTGAAGACTTTAATAATTTAACTTTAAATGTAGCAAATCTAATCCCATTTTTAAGTTGAGAAAAAAATCTGTTTTGTGTCTGTTCTGGTTTCTTTTCTGTTATTATTACAAACATTTATTTTATTTTATTAAATTATTCGATTTTTCCCTTTGCAAAATAGTTTATATCCTTAAGGATTTAAAGCAACATCCAGATGTTTTTTTATTTTGTTTTTTTATGCGCTGTCACCATTACTATCCAAACTCCCAAAGTGCACATCATGTCAAGCAAAATCTCAAAACTCCACTACTCCTCCTTTCTCCACTACATTTCACTGACACCTCCTGCCACCTCCTTCCCGACCCCTGGCGTCCGGCCAGCTTCGACTCGTGGTCGGGAACAGAGCATCTCCTGTTCTCCCTCTGCTCCCGCTAAAGTCTGCTATCACCGCCATCAGGACGAGTGAGGAGAGAGGCTGGAATCTCGCTTTGAAGTTTTATTGAGCGGATAACTCCAGGCTATTGCAGATCCATTGAGTCGTCTCCAAAAGAGCCAGAGCCACCACAGAGACGTATGATACTGACATTGTTCAGGAACTCTTAAAGACGGCTTCAATTCAGATGGCAATGCAGCAAGCCTGAGCACCTCTACCTGAGCCAGGTCTGCCTTTAAATGAACACTTGGGAGATGAATGAGATGTTGGACAGGTGTAACGTCGTCTAGTCATTTAGAGTGTGTTGGACACATAAGGCTTTTGAATTTGAGCTGCGTTTGTTTTTTCTTGGAAACGCTGGCACTACGGCTGCAGTTAACAGCAGGGATTGTTAGGGCAGTCTTCCATGTTAAACATCTTTGTTTTAATTGGCTCTCTGATGATCATCCCGGCATCACATCATCAACACTGAGAATCTTCCCAGAGAGAGCCCGAAATAGCTCATGAAAGTTCTTTCTCATGGAAAGTTTTCGCTTCTAATCTGTCACTCCTGTGTTACAGAGAGATTTTAGATTTATTTGGAGAAACGCATGCATATGATGATGCTATTTTTTTAAAACATGGCGTAATCATATATCGAGAATTGGCTATCATTTGCATTGATTTTGCTGGCAATATTTAAATTAAGCTACTTTTATTTTAATTTTTTTTTTTATTACAGTTATAAAAGTGATTATTGTATTTAAATGGAAAATTAGTAAAAATGATATTTATTTTGAATACTTTGTTCACAGTGGTGGACAGTTACAAAGTATATTTACGGTATAGTACTGTAACAATGTTAAGGCTCAGAGAAAGAGAAGTGGGAAAACAGTATGGAAATCAAACCTTGATTTTAAATAGCTTTTGACTGTATTTTACTGCTGTTAACTATCAGTCTTGAAAATTGTAAAACAAAACAAACAATAAATAAATCAGGATTCTTTGATGAATAGGAAGTTCAAAAGCATTTATTTGAAATATAAATGTCTTGACTGTCACTTTTAAACAGTTGAATGAACCGTTCATTTCAAACTTTTGAACGTTAGTGTATGTAGATATCATTTTTGGCTATATCGCCAGCCTTAATGTGTCTTTGTCAGTCTGATTCCCGCTGTGCTTAATATTCGAATGGATCTGTGGAATGCGAGACATAGACGCTTACACGCTCCTCCCCCTCAGTTAATCCATATCTGTGCCACAATAGGATTTCTCCCTTTCTCGTTCTCTGTCCGTCTCTGAGATATGAATGAGGTTAAGTTTGTTTTGGCAGTCACATGGCCTTGAAACCACAATCTAGTGGCTTGCGTTTAATTTTTGAGGCTTTTTGAGCAGATTGGACAAAAATATTGCATACTTTAGTGATGCATTAGTACTGACATCTATTGCAGAAAGAAAACAACATAATCCAGTGTAAAACTCATTTAGACACCATGTATTTCTTTCACAACTATCACAAGGTCAGGCTTAGTGTCTCTGTCTAAATGTAGGTCCACAGAGGAAGTGAAGTTTCATACATTTTAAAGAGATTTCTGGGTAGGGTGTTACTCAAAACAGGGATTTTCCGGGTTGGAACATCTCGCCCCACTTTCTCTTTCTCTCTCTGCAGGAGTCAGGAGACAAAACATACATGCCAAACAACCAGTTCCAGTAAGATTAGATCCTCCCATCTGAGGATTCATTAACCATTCCCATCACAATCTGTCTTCAGCTTTTATTGTAATATTAGTATTGTGTGTTTGGTTGAATATCTTGGCAAATTGTTTTGGAATTATTTTGTGGTCTGAAACTTAGTCCAACATTAATTAACACAAAGTCTTTATGATAATAAGGAGGCCTGAATCACATTGACCTTGTCCTTTAGGGTGAAAATATATATACATTTTTTTTTTTTATTAGTGATACTATTGCTCATATTTGTGGTGAGGCGTTCTGAAAAGTATAGCAGTTAAAACCAGAGCAACCATCTCACGATTTTACTTATTAATTGATTCTTTTTCCTTTTTTATATATAAAATTGATAATCTCTCTCACTGTAAAAAAATTACCGGTAAATGATCAATAAGTTATGACAACATAGTATGTTTTTACTTTGCTTTAACTTATCAACTTTTTAACTTTTAAGTTATACAAGATTCAACTTATTTTTAAGTCAGTTTAATGTAATTTAAGTTGAAATGACTTAAACTTCCAAGTTGAGAGTACTTAAAAATTTAAGGCAGCAACTTTGCTAATTAGAATTTTCACTGCTCAAAATTACTGTAAAATTAAACTGCGAAATCGGGTTAGGTCTTCTTTCTTTTTCTTCTTTTTTCAATAATTACATTTAATTAATGTGCAGTGTTTGTTTGAGCAGAATGACTGTGCTAAAAAATACTTTTAACCATGTAGAGATTTTGTCTATAAATTTATAGACACAAAAGCTGTATTATGTGTTGATTGATTCCCATACATATCTGTCATATCCGATTGAAAGTAGAAATGCGACAGAAAAAAAAAATCTAGTCACGTGTAAAATCACCAGTTAAATTGGCATTAAGTTTCAACTTGATTCTCACTCCAGGTGATTTGGCAGCTGGCCATGTTATGGTTGGCGTGCTCTGATTTAATTATTTTATTCAACTGGATTTCTGTGGTATTTCAGGATCATAGCTGGATTGAGGAGAAAGAATAACAGAGGAGTGGATGAATGCAAACAAACATTTTTGGAGGAGAGAACAGCTGTTTCATCCTCCATGTGTCAGCGGGGGAAGGGCAGGGCTGGGTCACGACGCACTGTGTCAACTGACATGTTTTGATGACCACACACATACACACACACCGTGTCAGCATTGTAGCTTTAGTTTCTGAGCTTGGCTTCGTTGTGAGGTCACGCTGAACAGAAAAAGCTTTCAAAGCTGAATTACTGGCTGTTTTGTTTGCTGCTTATTGAGTTGTTGAATTTGCTGGTATGACTGGAATGTCCCTCATTAAAACATTGCAGTCGTTTAAGAGGCGGGAATCAGCACATGCTCAATTATAGACCTTCTTGAGGCATGATGCTACAAAAATCCGTACTCAATAATGCTTTAAAAATATATTTTGGGCTTGTATTGCATGTATTGGGCAGACTAATAAATAATATATATATATATATATATATATATATATATATATATATATATATATATATATATATATATATATATATTGTCATACAGCTTTTTTTCTGAAACATCTTGACTGCTTAAAGAAAAAAAAGATGAAATTCAGCAGATATTTTGGCATAAAATCTGCAGCTATTATTTTAGGGCGATGTGAGGCTGGTTTTGGGGGAAATGCTTTCCTCTCTGGAATTTAAACAAGAGGCATGTGTGTCACATATGTGTGGACATGTTACAGTAATGATGGACTGGAGAGATCTGTACATTGTTAGTCTTTTCACTACGCCGCACAAAGACAAGGAGAAATGTTGAACCGTTTGTATTTAATATCGTATATGAATATATCTTAGCATCTCTGTTTTGCAATAGTGCAGTGAAAAGAAATGAGTGTTTATCTTAGTAACACACTTGAATGCTGAGTCAAACAGTGAAGCAAGAGTCCAGCTATTCAGAAAGTTCAGAATCAACCCCTAAAAGTAGCATTTGGAAATTCTCTGATTGAATTCCTGATGAAGAGAGAGTGGAAAGTGGTTGTGAGGATAGACAAGTCTTCTTAAATGGATATGGAAACAGCCTGATTAAAAGCCTGAGCTATGATGGTTCTTCTCTCTTATTTTCATTTTCTCCCTGTCCATTTGGCACTTGGTACTTTAGGATATATCTGAACTCCATCAGCCAACTCTAGAAGTGTGAGCCAGATATGTCAGAATGAGGGAAGGAAGGTGTTGTAATAAATATGGTGGTGGAAGAGACAGATTGATAGAGGGCAGATATTTATACAGTTGTCCATTGTTCTGGCACAGAGTGCTGTCTCAACTTAGAGTGTAAGAGGCCGCCATGAGGAACCTACTCAGTGTTGATCCAGGAGAGGCATTAGTGTCAGAGAAAGTGTTGAGAAGTTGTACTCCCAGCCCACATTACCCTTACAAAAAAGTATAATGTTACTAGCCTGCTGATATACTGTAATGGTATGGTATGCTTTTAATTTCCTAATAGTAGGGTCCAAAAGTCTTGAAAATATGTTTTTTTCCTTTGTTTTTGTGATAAACAAAAGGCATAAAAATAAGAATATGTATTTAAGCAAATGAAAGACTTACAAATACTGAATATTACTTCTTAACTCAAATTGTTATGGTGATAATACAGGTTTGTTGTGAACTAAATTGTTTTAAATGAATATGTAAATCTGATATCACAGTACTTTTTTGTAAGGGTAATGCACCATTTAAAGAAAAAGGAAGAAGCAGCAGCCATTGTTTGTCCCATGAAATATGACGTAGGGCCCATACTGCACTGCTTTAAACCCCATGTCTCTGTTTACCTCTAGGAGGCGCTTGTTTTCTCCTTTAAGACTGGGGGCCTCCAAACTCTTCCGACTCAATGGGTGAGGACATGAATTGTGCATTGATTGACAGGAAGTTGCTTCCTAGTGCTTGTCCATTCCTATCCTCTCCATTCGTTTCATGCATACATGGTCAAAACCCCACCACATGGAAATGTGACCCCCTAAACGCAGAGTGTGATTGGTACAAGAGGGTACAGCGGTAGTCATAAAGCTTTGAGGTTCTTTTTAAATGATTGATTTTGGTTTGGCTTTTCTTTTGGGGCCACTTGACAGGTTAAACAACACGGTGCGTGGTCTATTGCATTTCACTACTGCTTTCCCACAGTAAATAAGTGTAGTCCAGTAGAATAATTCATTGGATATTGTTCATTGAATCAGTTTCCTGTCAAGTCTTTTGTCTTTCCATAATAATAATAATAATAATAAATACTCGCAACGCAGTGTTTGATAAAACTAAAAGAGCTCGTCTTGAGAGCTTGTCAATGACACTTTAGATTATAAATAGTGTCTTTAAAAAATGTTCCTGAACAATGACATGGTACAGTTAAGTTTGTTTTACTTAGATGTTATAATGATCAGTGTAAATGTTTCGTGATTGTATGAATAAATAACTCAAATCAGTCATTTCCACCAAACTCACACTTGTCAGTCATGATTTGTAATCTTTATTAACTTCCATTGTATCTAATGCTTTGTCAATACAGAAATAAATTCTGTTTAAAAAAAAAAAAAAACATTTGCCACTACTGCATACATCTTAAGATGTACTTCACACAAATAAAATGCTTTGAATTATTTTTTATTTTATTCTATTCTATACTACCACTACCTCAAGTTTGGGGTTGGTAAGTTTTTTATTATGTTTTTCAAAGAAGGTTGCATTCAAATACAGTAAAACCAAATGTAATGTGCTCAAGAAACATTTCTTATTAATATCAATGTTGAAAAACTTTGTGCTGCTTAATATTTTTGTGGAAACCATGATACATAGTTTTTCAAGATTCTTTGAAGGATAGAAAGTTCAAAAGAACAACATTTATTTGAAATATAAATCTTTTGTAGCATTATAAATGTCTTAACTGTGACTTTCGATCATTTTAATGCATCCTCATGCTGAATAAAAGTATCAGCATGACTGACAATGTGCAATCCAGCTGTAAAAATGACAAATAGTAATCATTTCTAGTGCAACCTCTGGTTCTGGATAGAACTTGGGTACCTTCTCAAGTCATTTCCCTCCTTAAACTGAGATCGTGGAAGTGATTCTGTCTCCATTACTCATTCTTTCCCTCTTTCTCCATCCCAGGGCAGTGACAGCGAATACGAGGTGGACCCCAACCGGCAGAAGACCCATTCGTTTGTCAACCACTACATCAGCGACCCTACCTACTACAACTCCTGGCGCAGACAGCAGAAGGGAATCTCCCGGGCGCAGGCCTACAACTACACCGAGTCTGAGTCCGGAGAGCCCGAACATTGCGCCCCTCCCCCACCTCTGCCCCCTCTGCCCCCTCTACCCCCGTTCCCCCCACAGCTCAGTTCCCCTACGCCCCAAAGCCAGTCCCAGACTGGCAGCCTTTTTAGACCGAAGGGCAGCCGGACTCCCACTCCATCCCAGCAGAGCTCCAACCCACCCAGTCAGCACGGCACACTTTACCGGCCCCCGAGCAGCTTGGCCCCAGGCTCCCGGGCCCCCATCGCCGGCTTCTCCTCCTTTGTTTGACAGAATGAAGATATCGGTACATGGAAATACAAAACGAAGGCGGGGAGGGGGGGGGGGGGTCTCTTGTTTTCCCAAACGCCTGGTCAAACTCACGTCTATTGAAGAACAACAACAAACATCAGCCCTGGATCTGTTGTGCTTTACTTGTCATTGCAAGCTGATTTTTATTTTTGTATTCCTCCTTTGATCACAGTTTATTTTCTTTCGTTCAGGTTTTTGTTTTCTTTCTCTGCTTGTGTGTGTTCCGTGTGTTTCACTCACAATGAAAGACAATCACTTGGGAAGACACGTAAACGCATCCGTGAGCTTTGTTTGTTTCGGTTTGGGTTTATTTTGTTGTGCTGCCTGAACAAAACTGCATGACTTTTTTTGGTTCAAACAATTCTTTTCGTTTGCTTTTTCATTTTGTTGTCATTGGTTCTTTTGTTTTATTGAGTTCCACAAAAGTGTACAACACAAAACTAAGTTATGAATGCTGGACAGAAGCACCAACACATGAAAAAGAAGAAAAAAAAAAGGCTATGGAGTAAATCTCAGCATTTGGATCACCAGCGGTGACTAACATCTAGAAAAACGCTAAATGGTGTTTTTTTTTTAACTGTGGTATTTTTGTTCTTAAACAGATGACAAAGTACTTTGGTGATTATGAGAGGTTAAAGTTCATTTGACTAGAGACTATGATCTGATAAAGACCCGCCTGCTCTTAGCACATGTTTGAGTTGGAAAGCCAGCATCATTTATTGATGTCACAGGTCAGTTTTAACCAGTGTTCTAAAAAGGCCAAAGGTCATATTAAGTGCTTAATGCTAATCTGTGTTTTGAATGTTTTTTTTTTTTTCCAGATGTGAAATGTAGATTGTGTTTATAAAGCAAAGGACTGGAGCACGAGTATATTTGCCATGTGAAACTGATAGAGGAAAGGCCAAATATGTAAGAGTCTGATTTACTATGATATTATTGTACTATAGCTCTGGATTGATTCAGATTCAGAGGATTCATGTCAGCAGCGGGTGTGTACCGTGTATGTGTGTGTTACATGGTGGGCGGGGTTATTTGTTGCTCCTTTTGATTTGACTCTATGATGTCATCCTGAGCTTCAGGTTGCATTTCCGCCGTGCAAACGGTAACATAAAATAAACAGCAGTGGATATGGGATATTTGCCAGCATCTCAGGCGGAGCTGGAAGTCGAACATACCCATTAACGAGTTCCTGTTCACACACAGATTTTCACTTTACATGACTCTGCCAGTGATGTCATCTTCGCCGTTCACATAGATCATCTGGCAAGACGTGACGTCATAGGAGCTGATGGCATTTTCAAAGATTGCGCAACCAAGCAAATGTATTGTACCTGTGAACTTCAGACCATGGATTTTCACCACTTCGCTTTGACGCGGCTATTCAAAGTTACTGAAGATAAAAGAAAACGGACTAAGGGACCCAACACGACGCCAGCAGAGAACTAAACGGCACTTGCACAGCTTACTTGTGAGGTTTAACGATGTTGTTTGCTTTTTCCTTTCCGTGAAGTGATTTTACTGTCTGTATAAACAAGGTCAATCACATGCTCAGTCTGCCTGAACACAGTATATTCCTAAATAAATTATGTTTTCTGCAAAAGTTATTGGTTTGAACATTGAAAATGGCCATCTCTGAAAACGGAGCATTCGTGAGTGACTGACGTAGGAGAAGACGTGTGTAACTCTAAGTGAAGGTGAACGTGATTTCACCAAGTACCACATGTTCCTGGATCAACATCTTTGTTGATCCTGGAACAACTCTCCAATCAACCAATCAGATTTGAGGGACAAGTTTACAGTTTATGTCAAGTTTAGGCTTAGAACCAGGGTGAGGTGCTTCGACATCAGTGTTATTCACCGATCATGTCCCTCTGATTTTAGGGAAAAGTTATGGGTAGGGTTAGGTTTAGGGGTAGGGATAGGGTAAGGACTAAATTTTAAGACAGAAATGTTATTCCAGGATCAACAAAATGTGTTGATCCAGGAACATGTCTTGGCAAAATCACGGTGACCGCTAAGTGAAAGTTTCCTTAAAATGATATTATTTTAGCTGAACTACAAGAACTACGTCTTGGAGCAACTGAAGACAAGAAGTAATTTAGAGGTTCTTTCAGGTTTTTGACCTGAATTTCAATTTTTTGCTGGTCCAGCTTGTAAACCAACATAGTCATATGAAGCTGGTCAACCAGCTTAATCTTTCCAATTAAACTGGTAGGGACACCACCATACCAGAATCCACAATGCAACATTCTTTTCAGATAGGACATAACTGTATGTTCTGATTGGTTGTGAGGGTGTTATGCTGCGTTATCGGTTTCATTGTGGGCAAATTTGTGCCTGTTTGACAATTGAGACAATTTTAGGGATAACTTCAATCTGATGAGGTGAACCAAAGGCTTAAGGTGTGCTTCGGACAGGTGAGGAAAATATTAGGTTAGTACAGGTTTAAATACTAGCTTTATCGGATAATGGGACTAAGTTACTGGAACGGCTACTAGGAATGAGTGGATGACTGTAATTTTGCCAGGTAGGACATGTTCCTGGATTGACATCATTTGTTGGTCCTGGAAAAACATTCAGGTTCAAAACTCTGTCTATTGGGAACATGCTTGCATTACGTTGGCCAAGTCTGCAATCGCATACTGCAATATATACCTATATACCGCATACTTAACTTTCTGACTTAACTCTAACCATAAAATCTGGATAGGATTGTTGTTCCAAGATGAACAAGGATGTTGTACCGGGTCCTACTTGGCAAAATCACTGTCAACGAATGTGTGTGTGCAATTATTTTATACTTGTGCATGCTTACTTACTTTGTGTAGGTGTTGCAATGTTTAAAAGTCCATCTTCATCTTCTTTTGGACATCTTCTGTTGCTGTAATTGGTTTAATGCGTGTGGATAAATCGGATCAACAGACCTGTGGAATCCTGTCCAGCATCTGTTGTCTCAAGCCACTTTCCAGTCACACTGCTCCCTCAAGCTCAGAGAGAATAAAGCCAATCAGCTATGATTCAATTTAAACTTTGATTATGTTAAAGACAAGGAGCATTTATATCTCCATCTTCATCATTTATGTCTCTTTTATTCTGTGGTGTCCAAATTCACACCCTCTTTGTGACAACTGCAAATGTGATATGAACTCTTGTTTCTCCCTTTCCAAATCTCTATTTTCCATCTGAAGTGTGGCGAGAGTGAGGGAGAAAACCCTGCATTTATAGGTTAATGATGTCGGAGGCAGAACAAGACAGGAATGTGTGTAAATGGAGGGGGATTCCACATCATACTCATCCCAGTTTTTGTCCTAATAAAACTCATTTCCTATTTAAAGTTAACTTTGTTGATCTAAATACAGCAGAGGGTATAACAGTAATGCTAAAAAATTGGGTTTCACTTTATTTTGATGGTCCTTTTAACACTCTCTGTTGACTAACGCTGCACCTACAGTACATACTAACTCTCATTAGAGTGTTAGTAGAGTATAAGTAGGGTTAGGGTTATAATAAGTCTAGATGTACTTTCAAACTTATTTTTAGTTAGTAGAATGTCTTTTGGGGGACCATCCCAATAAAGAGTCTACTGATACTCTTATAGTTGCAAAGTTACTTATGGTCAGCAGAATGTTCAAAAGGGACCATCAAAATAAAGTGTTACCAAAAATGGAATTTTGATGGAGGAACTTGTTTTAAAAGTGTGAGGGAAAATTCTTCATGTTCTTCGCCATAAGAAAGGTCAAATCAAAGACAGGTGTTACAGTTCCTGAAGTCAACTAAATGGCTTCTGACGAATAAATGATTAATGTGCGCCAGTCGAACAGATATAAATGGAAAATACGCTTATATAATCTTGGGTTATATAAGAGTTGTGAATGCATGTCTTGGAGTTTTCAGGCTTTGAACGCTATGGGTTTAGATGTTAGTCAAGACGGAAAGGATATATCAATCTATAAAAACAACAGATTTGGGTTTTTTGGGGTGGGGGGGTTTCTTAATTTATTCCGTTCATGAGGCCCCAGTACGTGGATGCTAATTCCAAATGCAGTTAGCAACTCCTCCACCATCTGGGGTTCAACTCATAATGTTTTATTCAAAGGTGCTAGTGAAGCTCTGCAGTTGTGTTTCTTGTTGAACCACCTGCACTCACTTCCTATTTGTGGTTACTTCTTTGAATTTTTTTATTAATCTAATTATATTATTTCCCTCTTCCACAAAATGGTAATATGCACCATGCCAAGATCAAATGGTTGGATAAATGCTTTTGATATTGATTATAGTGCAGAATTTTAACCGCGGGATATGAGCCCATTGATCTGCCCGTTTGCTAGCACCATAAAGAGCACGTCAGGATGTAATCACCTGTTTGAAAAGTTATGGGAAGTTTGTTGACCACTTTGGCGGCTTTTTATAAGCAGGTTTGAAGGGGAGATTGACTTGTAAATGTGTGGTGGTTTTACAGCTTTATTATATACAAAACATAAGTATTCCCAATCCATCATAAGTTCATAAACTTTAGGAGGGAAATTTGGTTTTCTGAAATATTCACCTCCTTACTTTTGATGTATTGGTTAATATGAATGTTGTTTTGTTTGTTTTTAGTTATTATTCTAACTTATTATGTACGGTTTGACTGTGTGTGTGTGTGTGTGTGTGTGTGTGTGTGTGTGTGTGTGTGTGTGTGTGTGTGTGTGTGTGTGTGTGTGTATTTTGCCTTTCTGTGTAGAACTTAAACCAAAATATGTGTTTTGAAAATAAAGAGCTAAAATGAAGGTTTATTTATACATGACAGAGAGTTTTTTTATTTTTTCATTTGCTCTGTCACTATGAATCACACAGCTGAAGAGGATGTGTGTGTTGAGTATGTCACATTTGTTTAGTGTGGTTACTGTGGCAACATCATTCCTTTTGGTAACTAACCAGAGTCATAATAATGCAGAACTTAATTATTCTCAGACAAAAGTTGATCACAGATACTTTTATAAAGACATCTGTTTGCCTTGTTTTTCGATTTTTTTATTTTATTTAAAATTTTTATTTTTGTGTTTTCCTGTGATTTGATTTACTTTATCAATATTATATGCCAGTGTTGCCTCTAAGGACTTTTAAAAATGCCTAAAATTGGATGTATTGTATTATAATGAGTGTTTAATGCCAAGGGAGTACTCTGTGATCAAATATGTAAATGTGTATAAATAAAGTAATACAATTAATGTGTATTAAATAAATAAATTAATTAAATAGAGAATAAAATAATGTATAAATTAATAAAAATTATGAAAAAAATAATATATAAAATGTGAATGATATGTAAAGGTTATTTTAAATTAAAATTAATAGACGCCAAAAGCAAACTTAATTTACTGTATACAGTCGTGTATTTGGTCGTAAATTTGCTACTGGTCCTTTAAAAGGCAATGAGAGGCTGAGCTCACCATTGAAAGGGGCAGGGCGGACGGCAGGGGGCGGGGCGTCGTCCTCGTCACACAGTCAGAGGACGGTCTCTGGACGCTTGAACCGCATTAGTGCGCCATCGCACATTGAACTACAGTCATTACGCGGAGATCTGCTCCTCAGGATTCGGCGGAGTGTGTCCTATTTAACACGTTTTTATTATCTATAAACGCGTTATTCCCACATAAAGCTGTTTAAAGGATATCGGAGACATATGTCAGGCTTAACCTGTGTTTTGTTACACTCTACGGACTCTATTGTTTGGAGTGTGATTCCATTGAACTTGGTCCATTGTTGTTGGATGAGAAGCTCAACTTGGCATTGAGGATTCTGGGATCGAATACGACGCTGCAAACAGTGGTAAAAATCTTTATTATTTATTACATCAATTCATTTCTTTCTACGACCTTTGCTCACATCCCATAAGAAGTTTGGATAAAAGTTCACTGGGTTAGATAAAGATACAATGAAGCGTTTGCTCTCCAAGTGTCTTGTATTGAACTCCAGAGGCCAGTCAGACAGATATCTCATTCATCTGAATCTCAAATGTGGTCCCGTCCCAAAGAGATTTTTTTTGTACACTTTTGAATGCGTCAGTCTCAGACATTCCTCTAGTACTGTGTGTAACCTAGTTTGCTTTGGGCTGTGATCATGGTTTAGGTTAGGTTAGGTTTTTTTTGCCCTACATTTTATACAATAAATAATGTATCAAATGTTAACTTAATAATATTCATTGATAACTTTTTATATTTTTTAGCCCAATAATCTATGTGTACATTAAGTTCTGTTTAATAGCCTAATATATATATATATATATATATATATATATATATATATATATATATATATATATATATATATATATATATATACATTGATTAAAATGCTATTTCATTAATATCTGGCTTATTGTTTTATTTTATGTTTGCATTATTTGTCTTTTATCAGTTACACTGACCTTAATGGATAGACCTTGTTAAATCAGTTAGGCCTAATCATTACTTCTGTTTCAGAGGCAACATAATTTGAATTTCACCTTTCAGATTTAGAGTCTGGGGCTTTTGTATAGGCAATGCAGACGATTGTGAAAGTGAGTTAGCAGTTAACAAGTGATCTCTAATGGGGGGCGTTGACGTGTACTGCTTGTTGGGATTGCAGGAGACAAGGAGCTTGTGATTTTGAGTCATTAGTATAGTGGTGCTAAATGCCTGGATGGACCTTGGAGCTGCTGTAATAGTGTGCCGGTATGAAGAAAAAGTGGTAGATGAAATGTTATGTAACCACTTCTTAAAAAGTCCACGTTGCAATGAAACAGGAATCCAGTGAAGTATTCCAAGAGCTTCTTGTGAATTTCCAGATGTATTCTCCATATATTGTCCTGAACCTGCTGGCCACATCTGTTGCATAATGCGCATTGGTCAGATGGCTGCAGTTTCACAGTTCGTTACTCTAACGGCTCAAACTGTTGTTTGCAGAGAAAACTGGCAAGCGCTCTGGTATTGTAAAAGGTTATCAGAGTGAAATTGATTGACCCTAATGGGTTGTCTCAACAGCACAGTCAACTTCTGAGTATCATGGTTTGACTTTTTTCTTTTTTGTGTGAATAATTTTCTGTTGCTCTAAGTCTTAATTCATCTAAACCTTTTAATTCCTCTATCAGGAACGAATGATCACCACCACAGCTTGAGTGAAAGTAATACAGAATTATAACTTGAGCGTTGTGTGGTCTAGGCCTTTGACCCTTAACCTTTGACATTTTTAGCATTCTTGGTGTCAATATTTGTGAAAGGTGGCATTATCAACCCTGCCGCCAGTGCTCTGAGGTCAGTATCTGCCTGGACAGACCAAACAAATCACTGTATAGCCTACCTGGAGTTAAAGGGTTACTTCACCTCTGGCAAGATGAATGTGTATTTAAAATAGGTCATTTAAGTAGAAGAAATGTGAAGAAATTTTTGAATTTGGAGCTTTCTAGACTGAGAAAAGCCAGAAAATGTATTTTTGGCTTATGTGGATGAAAGACAACAACTCCCAGAATGCACTTGCTTCGCTGCCTTAGGAGGCCACGCCTACCGGTAAGAGTGTACAGTTGAAAACAACAACAAGGCTAGCTAGTCTACGTGATGAGTTTGCCAGGGATTTACAGATCGGCCAAAATGTCCGGGATTCGGCTTTTGCGTTCTACAATCGCCATTCATTCATCATGTTTACTGTGGCGAGCAGGACGAGGCTGACGGCCGCGGGAGAATGGCGCGAGGCCGGTGGCGTCATTACTGAGACGCGCCGGGTCTCGTATCTCTCACGGAGGAGCGGGAATTTTCTTAGCAATGGTAAAACGCACATCAACCGATCACTTGTTTAGCGTTCATGTAAACACTACATTCAGATTCACCAATCGGAATGAATTCAGTTAGATTGTAACAAAAGGTGTGCATGTAAACAATGAATGGCGACCGCAGAAAGCAAAAGCTGAATCCCGGACATTTTGAACGATCTCGCCCGCCGGACAAGTCCGGGAAAAGGAGGATGGTAACCCCTACTACTCAGCTTTCTCCTACTATTCAGCTTTCTCCACAGAACAAGAGCCTGCTAGCTTAGCTTCCAAAGAAAGACGGCTGATACTGTGTACATTCTGTGAGTGAGATCCCACCCTCTATGGGCGGGCTGAAAACATGCGGAACAACGCCATCTACTGGCTGTAGTCTTTAGCCTCTGGCCAGAAAATCCTCCGATGACGCAAAATGACGATTTTTGCGTCATCGGAGGATTTTTTCCAGACAAAAAATACATAAATCTCTTGTCTCAGGGGGATATGAGGGTGGAAAGCATGGTAATTCGAAAATACTACAGGTTTTCTACTAATACAAAGCTTAATGCTAAATCCTGAAGTATCCCTTTAAAGCTGCCTGGTTAATATCCTGAGCTCATGATATTCCAGTTAGGAGAGCCAGCAAGCAGAGAGACAGCTCTGGCCTAAATTGTAGCATGGAAGATGTGGGCCAAGGTCATTGTGAGTGTGTGTGTGTGCGTGTGTTACAAGGCCGACCTGCTAGATGGACAGATAAATGCACTGCAGTCTGTTCTTTTTACACTTTTTTCTTTCCTAATTCTTCTTTATTTTCTCACCTTACATCTCATGCAACTGCATTTTACACAGAGTAAACGTTCTTTCTTTAGTTACTTTCTTCACCCCAAAATTAAAATCCAGTAATTATTTAGTCCTTCTAATGTCGTTCCAAACTTGTATGTAGGGCTAAAAAAAAAAAAATCTAAAAAGCTACACATGCTTGTTTGTAGGGCTGCAAAATTTGGCCAAAAATTGTGATTATATTACAAATATGTTCAAATATATTACATTTTTTATTTCACTTTGACTTGAAATGCATCAGCAGCCTCTTGCTTGGTGCTTATGTGTGTGTAGTGAGTGAGTGAGTGTGTGTGGATGGATCTGTAGTGATACAGCTGGCTGCTTGCCCATCCACTCCTGCTGTGATATGATTTAGCTGTGTGTGTGTGTGTGTGTGTGTGTGTGTGTGTGTGTGTGTTTAGAGGGTAGGAGACTCACATCAACTGTATTAATAATTCTTAGTTTATTGTTCAATCACTACGGTGGCCTTCTTGTGACTCAGCAGCATGAGTCTGTTGCGCTCCTCAGAAAGCCTTATTCCTCTCTGATGTAATCAGCCCAGCTGTCGACACACACACTACAGGAGGTCGACATGTCTGTGCTCAAAGGACTAAAGTTCAACCTGGGGGGCTTTGAAAGCATAACCTTCCTAAATTTAGCCTGCAGGTTTGCGTGTAAGTTGTTCGTTATGGTGGTTAGTTAATCATGGGTGTTCCTGGCCTTTCTAGATAACAACTTCAACACCCACCCGTCCCAGTTGTGTTGTAAGAGACATTTGCAGGTTTTGTGTTGAAGTTAAATCACATGTTAGGGTGAAGATCAAGCTGTAGGCTATAAGATTGAAATTTAAAAGCAATATTTTATAAGACTGGTTGTACTGAAATCATCTTTTATTTAACACACACTAGTTTTCAAAAGTTTGGGGTCGGTAAGATTTTTTCAAATTTCTTTGAAAGAGGGCTCTAATGCTCACCAAGGATGCAGTTATTTGATGAAAAATACAGTAAAACAGTTCTATTGTGAAATATTATTACATTTAAAATAAAATTTAAAAGCTTTTTTTATTTGAATATATTTGAATGTATTTATTCATGCTATGTCAAAGCTGTATTTTCAGCATCATTACTCCAGTCTTCAGTCACATGATCCGTCAGAAATAATGTGCTGATTTGGTGCTCAAGAAACATTTCTTATTACTATCAATGTGGAAAAAAGTTGTGCTGCATAATATTTTTGGGGAAACCATGACACATGATTTTTATTTTATTTTTTTTTAGGATTATTTGATTAATAGAAATTTCAAAAGCAGCATTTATTTGAAAGGGAAATCTTTAAAAGTATAATTACCGTCACTTTCGTTTAATGTGTCCTTGCTGAATAAAAGTAGTATTTCTTTAAAAAAAATACATTTATTATACACAATTTTATTTTGTATTTTGCATTTTTTTTTTAGGTGGTGTGGGGGGTTGTTATGATTTGGCTGTTTCACCATTTTTATTTTATTTTTAATATTATTGATGCATTATTTTTTTTTTTGAGCAGCACGGCATGCTATTTATTATACAATGATAGGAAATGCCTGCAAGATATTGTTAGCTTTTATATAGAAGACTTTGAACTTGGGAAAACTGTACTGCATTCATATCAGACCTCAAGGGAAAGTAAAACTATTTAAACCACGACTCTGTGTCTTGCCAAGAGTCAATATTTTTGCACTGTCTCCTCTCCTCATGAACTTGAATAAGACGACTCGATCTCCCTGCAAGCCCAGCTGAGGCCTCAGGAATCTGACATACTAGCGCAGAGAAGCGTATTCCTCTGAAACCAAACCTCCTGCAGTCCTACAGGCTGACCTCCTCCTGACACCAGGCAATGAGCCAGTTCTTCTTATACCAAGAAGACCAAAGCCCTATAGCGTTTAGTCCATACGAATCCTGTCATAAGAACTTGTTTAACTCTTGTTAACAAGTGTAGCTTGCAGTCATTATTAACTGACTTGATATTAATCTGTGCTGCTGTACTCACAACTAAGGAAGCTATGATATGGAAAATTAAATAAGAAACTGTTTCAACGTTTTCAAAAAAAAAATCTCAACCAATGGTTAATTGTTGACCAAGATCTTTTAGACATTGATAATCACAGTTCAAGTCATTATAGCCTCAGATGGCAAACCCACAGACCTCCCAAAGTTCAGAAAAAAAAAAGAGCTGAAAAAAGCTATTGCAAAATGATTGGCTGGTCATAGGGCTGCAGCTATCGATTCTTTTTGTAATCGATTAATCTAGCACTTAATCGATCGATTAATCGAGTAATCGGATAAAAAAAATTTGTGTGTTTTTAAACAATCAAAACAAATAATGCATAACGAAAATGATGTGGCTGAAAAACTCCAACATTTGGCTCCAAAACTAAGCCTATGTATTGTAATTTTTACCCATTTAGTGTTTATAAGTGCCAGTGCCAACAATTATATAACAATACAGTTAAGTCAACTTTATACTGTAAAACATGTATAACATGTAAAACTATGAATACAAACTTAAATAGTAAAGGCCATTTGCCCTTAGTTTTGTCTTCTTAATACAACATTACAAAAAAAGGATTGCACCTTCTGCAAATTTCCCACCGGAGAACAAAAATAAATGAAATGAATATAAAATATCAAGCCAAACAGGTACACAATGTATACAATTTCTATAAAAAAAATAAGTGTAGCTTTGAAAAGGGGAATGTTTTATTGCAAATATGCATTTTGTTAAATAGAAAAAGAACAGCATTTTGTTTTTCACTTAGGCTAGTTGAAGTATATTAGCACGTTTTGTAGTATTATATATTTTTTGTTAATTTAAAATGTTCTATGTTCAATTACTTTGGTAGCCGATTATGTCTTAGGCTGGGGAGTTTCATTTTTTTTTTTTTTTTTTTTTTTTGTCTGTAACTATTTGGTAGACGTGACATAGCCTACAAACAAGGTATCGCAAAGACTGCAATACAATAATTGTTCCTCCATCATGTCTCGGTGTATACAGTGAATGCATGCTGAAATTATTGTTGCGTGGCTACATAAAAGTTTAAGCATATGTGTGATGCATTGCCGCGTGAGAGAGACGAGGGTGCGTGCGTGCGTGTGTGTGTGTGAAGGGGTTCTTTCTTTAGGCTATACGTTTACTTCTTAAAAACATCAAAGCTAAATCATATCTAGTCAAACCGCATCACGACATCACTAAATACAGTATGGGATTAAAATCAGCGAACATCAATGTCTAGGCTTAGGCACGGGCGGAAATATTGGCGCTGGGTCAAAAAAAATGCGGGGGACAGAATCGTTACCTTGTTTCAGCGACGCTGGAAGGAAGCGATCCCAAACTTTAGACATTCTCTGCCGTTTATGGACATCTTTACTCTCCGCCATCGCGCCAAATAAATTCAAAATGTATCACGCGCTATGGTGTGCTTCCTGAACATTGAACAACGGTCCGTGTAAAATCAGATCCCTGCGTGTTTAGTGCTAGTGCCCGTCATAGGAATTTAACGAGGCTTCGAGGCAGAGTTTTTGCCTCGAGGAATTTTTGTAATCGAGTAAATCGAGTAACTCGATGAATCGTTGCAGCCCTAGCTGGTCATTTTCTTCCATTTAGGTCACTTTCATTGAGATCCCAACTATTTCAGATACCAGGTAACAAGAAGAAGACCGTGTTTGGTCACTTTACATGATGACCTTTTTCTGTTCTTGGCTGGAATAAACTGCCATAAACTGCACTAAACATGTATCCTGGTAGTCAGAAGTCTTGCTAAGTGAGACTATGGTAAGTTTAACTTATAGGCATTTGTGGTATGTAAACTAACTAACAGCTGACATTATGCTGAAAATTATTGGCGGATTACTCATTTTCTATGTAATGAACTCGTGCATGTTGATTAACTCATTGATAGGGAACTAGTTTCTTCACATACTCCGGCCTGAAGTAACATGGTGTTTAAGTAACCTTTCTTTGGTTTCAAGATGATGACTGTCAAGTTTCAGACTCAGATTCATTGCTCGAGTCCCTCATTTTTGAGATAACAAATTCAAGATTACTGTGTTGTGTGATGGTGTTGAAAGGCGTGAAACCGGTTTAAGTTACTGGTATTGTGTAGCAGCCAAAAATATACTCCTTTGAGCAAATGACAGGTGATTTTCTTTGGGTTGAGCCACACATTTTTGAAGTGACAGTATCGGCATCACTCCCTGTGAAAGTGGACCTCAACTTGAGTTTCTCTTTAAGTCCAAACCTCAAAGCACATTATTTCTAATACCTGGTTGGCACAGCCCAACATCTAGTCTGGCCACTTTTCACATAGATAGCCATTTTCTCTGTGGTTTTGGCCCTTTGCTCTTTTGTCTTGCTCCCAAGCTGTTAATGTTGCCATAAGTGTGTTTATCACCTTTATTGAACTGCGATTATTTCCTGGCAGCTTATTGATGTTGCTCATTAATGATACTCGTGTTTATCCTGAACTAAGATAACACCAGAGCAAAGACAATAATGGCCATAACAATTTCCAAAACCATTTTGTGAGGACACTTGCTTGTGTACTTCTTTTTCACAGAGAGAAAAGGAAAAACATTCATTTTTGTTTCTCACTGTGTCTCTTCATTTGTACATTATTCTTTAAATTCTCTAATAGTTCTCCTCTCCATTGCTCAAATCTCTCCCCATCATTCAATTTCAATCAGTTTTCTTCAGTAACAGGTAGTCTCCCTCAAGCATATGGCTGGTGAAAAGAGAAAAGGAGCAGTTATTTTCTCCATTAGTGTCCATTCCAATCCCAGATGCTCTTGGCTTCACTTGAGTAATCCAATATCCTTATGGATCCATAACATATGCCCTCTTTCACTCAGTGTCATTATGCTCAAAGTAACCCACAAGTGTGGCCCGAATTCATGGACACATGACCCATACATGTGTGGTCTTCAGAATGTTTATATTTCCATAGATTACTAGCAATTTAGCAGTTGTGTTTCTTTCAAAATAGACCAACAATGGGTTAATTGACCCTTCACTAAGCTTCGCCCACTTTAGTTACTGTTGCTTGTGCTCGCTCAGACCAGCTTTACAGAACTTGGGGATTTATTTAATTTAATTGATTTATTTTGTGAAATAGTCAAGCTTCCACAAAATTAGCAAACTATCACAGTTTCAAAGGTAAGAATGTCTTCTGAGGTCTAGATATATTTCTCTTACTTTTGTTTATGTAAAGGGTTTGGCTCATACTTAAGATCGTTTCTTCTTTAAGCTCTATTTATTTAAGTGTATTGTGATCGTTGTGACTTTGCTTCCACAGTTTCAGTGTCTTTGAGGGTAGACAGTTGGGCGTTTCCAGAGGCCTTATCCTGTGGAGGAACACTTAAATGCTCCAGTAAACTCAAACACTAGGTCACTGAGTGTGTTAAAGGTGGAGTGTTGAATTGATTTGCACAGTCAGGCTTCCTATTTTAAACGATAGGAATCAATCATGGTCTTTAAGTATTGTTGATTTCAGATTAAGTGATTTGGGCTTCATTTAACACTATTGCTACTAGTTTTGCTATTGAAACTACATTTACCAAAGGCACTGGCTGTAATTTCTGCATTATTACTTCTGCATTGCATTCATTTGTGTTAGCCATTGTCATAATAATATTTTGGTGGCAACCATGGTAAATATTTGTAATAGAGTGACTGCATTGTGTATTTCAATTTTGGAGCTGTTCTCTTCTAAACCACATCTGGTTTAAGTGTGTAAAGTGAGTGGACCTTGCTCTTTTCAGACCTACTAGAGCTGAACCACACTGACAGCTGTGCGTTCGCAATCAGTGCTTAAACCACATCATTCATGCATGCATTACACACATATTCAAAGACTGCTGTCACCATGTTGAGTCACCACTTGAGAGGATTTACAAGGATTTTATCAGTTTATGAGAAGTCATGTATGAGAAGTCATATTTTTTTAACTTTTAATTTAATTGGTATGTTGTCACTGCAAGAGAGTTATGATTGTCTAATGCTTTGTAGACATCACAATTACCGTGATTACAAGTTTCTGACCAGTAAATATCTTTTTCAAACTTTTAATTATAAGTTAGAATTGAATAAAAAGCTCTTTCTTCCAACTTGTGTAAAATACCCAAAATGCCATCTGTTTTAAGATATTTCAATTGCCATGCTGTTCTATAATTTTTTTTTTTTTTTAAATATAGAAATAGTTGAGCAAAGATATTATTTTGCTGTCAACAGCAAATGGATTTTTGTTGTGGTTAAGAAGACCTAAAAAGAAATCGTCATCTTGCAATTACGATAATTTTATCTTTTTAGGTCATTCAGACGAGATTGTTTCAATTGAAAACTGTTTAGGAGTATTCAGTGATTTGTATAATATGGCTAAGTTGAGGCCAGTCTGAGGGTTGGTTCACACAGAACACGTTTTTGCTTTGAAAAACCACAAGGTCTCAAGACGTGTCTTTAAAATTTGAGATTATTTAAACTTAAACCGCATTTTTATAATGCCGTGTCATGCGCGAGACGCTGCAAAAGATGCAAGGCGCGGGCGCAACGGTCAAACACGTCCGTCTAGCGAGTGTTTACATAGAAACAAAATGGAAAAGTAGCGCAGTGGAATGGAAAGACGTGTTCTGTGTGAACGGCCCCTTAGAATTTATTCAGCTGTTTAGGATGTAAAACAATGTCAATCATTAATCATTGAATGTTGCAAGTTAAGGTTACTTGAGGTCCTCTTGTATCCTTTTGATGCCAATGGGGAATTCCTGTGAGCAAAACAGAAAGTTTTAAATTAGACCCTTCCTTTTCATGAGTGCTGCCTTGAAAAATGCTGCTTGACTGGTGTCTTGTGAACCTGTGAAGGAAGTTGTTTTGAAAGACAGGCTTTATACTGTCTAATGTACAATACAACTTAAGCATCCTTTCTCAATGACTCATCTAGACACATTTTATTGTTGCGTATATTCTCAAAGAAACAGTAGGATTGGTGAAAATCAGTTTTCAGATTTCAACAGTTTTGTTGACAATGATCCAAAATGGTTGTACTTTTGAACCCAGACTGAAAAGATGAATGACAAGAAGTTGTCCAAAGTTTGCATTTCACAATACCAAGATGTTTGAGAAGGTCAGCTGGGAAATATCCTCTTTATCTGTTTGACTTGAGCAAAGTGCTTCATAAATTGTAGCTGTGTGGAGAACTGAGCATGGGTGGAAGAACGCGATGGATCACAGTCAGATACACCAAATTATAGTTCAAGGCGAAATGGAAAAGAAAACATAATAGAAATATAACTTGTACTCCCATTTAAGCTGTGACTCGTCAAGGGGTAATTTGAGTCATTGAGGAATAAACTTCTTCTTCTTCTTCTTCTTTTTCTTTCGGCTGCTCCCATTAGGGGTCGCCACAGCGGATCATCCGTCTCCATACCACCATGTCCTCTACATCTGCCTCTTTTACACCAACTACCTGCATGTCTTCCCTCACCACATCCATGAACCTCCTCCTTGGTCTTCCTCTTTTCCTCCTTCCTGGTGGCTCCATCCTCAGCATTCTCCTACCAATATAATTCATGTCCCTCCTCTGCACATGTCCAAACCATCTCAATCTCGCCTCCCTCACCTTGTCACCAAAACGTCCAACATGCGCTGTCCCTCTAATAAACTCATTTCTAATCTTGTCCATCCTCGTCACTCCCAACGAAAACCTTAACATCTTCAGCTCTGCTACCTCCAGCTCCGCCTCCTGCCTTTTACTCAATGCCACTGTCTCTAACCCATACAACATCGCAGGTCTCACCACAGTCCTATAAACTTTTCCTTTCATTCTTGCAGATACTTTACTATCACAAATCACTCCTGTCACTCTTCTCCACCCACTCCACCCTGCCTGCACTCTTTTCTTCACTTCCCTAACACACTCTCCATTACTTTGCACTGTTGACCCCAGGTACCTGAACTCCTCCACCTTCTTCACCTCTTCACCCTGTAACCGCACCACTCCACTGCCCTCCCTCTCATTTACGCACATGTACTCTGTCTTACTCCTACTGACTTTCATTCCCCTCCTCTCCAGCACGTACCTCCACCTCTCCAGGCTCTTCTCAACCTGCTCACTACTCTCACCACAAATCACAATATCAAAAAATAAAGTCATCGAGCTACGATGGCAGCACACTCTACCCAGATCTGCCGTTCCATCTAGCAATCAATGGGGAGACGCCAGCCTGCCCGCTCTCAACGACTCATTGAGGAATAAACTAATTTATTAAAATAATGAATATGAATGATAAAGTAAAACTAATTCTCTAAAGTCTTATTTTTTTCCTGCATTGCATTTGCATTTTCATTAATCAGCCCAGAAAAGTCAAAATTCGGATTATTTGAATAATCCATCAATTTGATATAGTATTTTAAAGATTATCTAGATTTATTTATTTCAGCACTTGGTGCCTTATTTTAAAACTATTTTTATTGATGTTTTTTTTTTTTATCCTTATATTGTATATTGCTTGTTCTTGTCATTACTTGTTTAATGTATAAAGCTTTGGCAATCATGCCAGTACTTTTACATTGAAAATTGTTTTTATTAAATATATATTGTAGAGCTGGATACATTTGCTTTGCCATAATTCATTTAGACTACAATGCAAAAAAGTTACTTTGAAAAAAAAAAAATAATAATAATAATAATAATGTGCTTATATTATGGGCACTTTCTAAAGTGGTCATGTGACACAAATACAGCACTATATATATGAAGGGGACGACTTGCCCACTCTCCCTATCAGAAATGTTTAGAGACATGTAACATTGGCCTCATTTTCTCTCCGTCTAACGAGATGTTGGATGGAAATGCCCTGCGATGACTGTGGCGAGCCTGCTGGCGCACAGTCATGTAGCACCTCTGCCAAGATGGCACCACCCGATGTGTGTCTGCTTTTCTTCAACACACTCATGGTTGTGTGTCCCAGACACACGGGCCCCAAGACTGTCGGCAACACCCAGGGAAGACGCAGCACTGCTGGCTCTCTCATTCTCGTCTGTGCCGTTTGGAAAGGGTTATGAGCCTAAATTCCAAGCAGTAGCTCTTCTTACTTAGCCTTCAAACCAGATTATGCAATTTTCAGTTTCAAAATCGATTGTTATTTGCGCTCTTCTCAGCCTGGGTTTAAAGTTTTCTGATTGTGTGCAGAATTACACAGCTGTGAGAGGATTGTTGGCTAAGTCTGAACCCATGGGCTTTTTGGCAGAGGAAAACAGCAGGAATGTGGAGTGGAAAGGATGTGGAAAGTTAATCATCTACTTGATTAGTAAGGCCACGTTCTGTCTGTTTATATGCTGTGATTATAGAGCTGCAACCTTCACCTTGCCGAAAAGTGACTGGCAAGAAGAATGATTCCTGTAAAAAGCCATAATAGTGGTTTTGACGAAAAGGTAAAGCTTCTTTTAGAGGTAGGCTATGTCGTTAAATGTGAAGTCAGACTGGTCGGTTAAAAGACTCAAAGGTGTGTTTGTGTGTGGCACATGAGGCCTTGCTGGTTTAAACATGGTTTTTAGTGTTTTCTACATTCTAGCGTGTAATCCTTGTGGTTAGTTTCAGCATGTTTGGCAGAGAAACTCAAAGCACAAACACACACAGTACTGTATATCTCTTTACCCCGCTGGCTGCTGCTGAATGCCGACTAAGCTAGTGCATAATATCCTGTCTGGACCAAGCTGAGAGAAAACTTTCAGAAACTAGACAGGGAAGCTGATAGTATTACTCTGTAATGTGGTTGAACTCTTGAGGTGTTTTGCATGTGTGCTGCTTTGTCCTTTACCTTGTTGATGGAGTTATAATCTGCTAATGATCCTGCCTTTTCCCTGTAATAGTTTAACCAAAATTGAGAATGCAGTCATCATTTACTCAGATACTCACCCTCATGTCATTTTAAACCTGTATGACTTTCCCTCTTCAGTGGAGCACAAAAAGTGACTTTTTTAAGTAATATCCTGGTCTTTCTTTTCAGTATAATATTAAGTGGATGAGAACTGGTGCTGTCAAACTTCATAGATGAAAAAAAAAAAAGAAAAAAAAAGTAGTTAATATGACTTATGCAATATATCCCCAGTCTTCTGAAGCCATACAATAGCATTTCTGTGATGAACAGACTAAAATCTGACAAATCCTGACATCCACCCTCTTCTCCCATTCGTTTCTCAAAAGCATCATTAGCTAAAAGACCATTGGTGGCAATGGTTCTACGATCTACTTAGGCTTACAATGCTTTTTGGGAAACTTAGCTTTTCAGATGAGTCGGCTGGTCTTCACAAAACTAGTCTGGATGATTGGTTCTCAAATCGTGTTCCTGACTTGAGTTCAACCATAACTCGTTGATCTGGTTGGAATGGTTAATGGCTCAAAACGGTTATATGACTCCTGAGGCTTGGAACATAGTGCACTACTAGTCTTGTTGACTACTTTTATGCTGGTTTTGTGTCCTTTTTGAAGCTTTTAAAGAGCGACCAGAACAGTCTTCAAAATGTCCACTTTTCACACTTGTGGTATTTTTCAAACAGTGTTTGCATTCAAATGATTTGCCCTAACTCTTCACTATCACTCATATCACTGCTTATTGATAAGATAAGTGTCTCTCTCTCTCACTCTGTGTCCATGGTGTTGGACCAAATGTATACACACATTAACATTTATTACAGTTAAAATATTTTCAACAGTGTTCATGGGTGTGAGAAGGGATTCTATTGGTTGATTTGGTGGGTGTCTTGTCTTTCTGTTTTCCCCGTATCACATTTACCTTTCCATCTGTTTATTCACCACTTAATATCTGTCTGTATAAGGCTTTAGGCTTGTGATGGGGTTAACAGGAAAAACAGGTTGTAACTGTAGTCAATAATAACATCTGAAAACCACTCAGCTTTTTTATGCTTTCAACCAGTTCCTGGTTTCAATGAAAATTTGTTAACATGTTAGGGACTATCAGGATGATATTTAGTTTTTTCATCTTAATAAAGCAACATTTTTTTTTAAATATTTGACCATGTTTACACTGTAACCAACCACCAGCGGCATGAAGTTCTTTGTGAACTTCTTGAACATTTATTTTGATAAATGCATGCATCACAGTTTAATTATTTTATGACTGATAGCAGCAGCACTCAGAATGAATGATTTGTCAGGAATATCACACTGTGGTGTGAATCTCCTGCAATATCATACAGACAGAGTCTCTGTGCAGTGCTGTACTTCCTAGAGTATGTCTACCCTTGCTTACATTTGTAGTATGATACTACAAATACTTAACAGCAGTCAAATCAGCCTTAAACAATCAAAACTGTATTGACAGTTTATGGCTGATTTGACTGCTGTTGTGTGTTTAATCTGTCATTGTGCCAGACACACAGAAATCCTCAGTGTTTTACAGACACCAGCAATCTCTCCAAGAGCAGAGACAAGGGATGTTAAGTCTTAAAAGAGATTATGTAGTGTGTTGTCCAGACGTTAATCAAATGGATGAATGTGCCTCAATCCTGCTGTCCTAGATCTCAATGAATCACAGGCTGGCATAGACCTTTTCTGCATGCTACCAATGACTATAGATAGTGAAAGATGGTTCACTCCTATTACATATGAATAGGGAGAAACTGCAACGTGCAACATGTAATACAATCAGCATTTACCAATCAATCAGCCAATCGTTGCGTCCCTGCCGTTAGAATCTCTGGTTCCGCTAGAAACCTGAGACTTGCGCTTAGGACTGCACACGCGCATTGGCTGGTCTAGCCCGAAAAAATATATATTTGAGCATAAGAAACAACATTTATGGGATATTTTGTCATGTTTTGTTGCTGATTTTAAGTATTTTCTTTAATATTGAGTTCGGCAAGCAGTTTTTGAGATTTCAGTATTCCCCATTCAGATAGTTAGGACTTGGTCTTGGATGCCCAAAATAGCTGCCCGGTGGCGTTGCAAATATGGCTGCCGAGTAAACAAGACTTTCCTTAAAAGGGACTTTGATGTTACAAGGACAAATGTAACAAATAAGTTTAAATGTACAGTGTTTTTTGTGAAGATAATTTATATAGCAAAATACAAGGTAAATTAATAAAACCATAATGATTCGATTTCCGTAAGCTGTTCAAACCCGTAAGACTTGATGAATGTTTATATGTGAATAAAATATTTAATGAAATCTGTTCAGTGTATAAAGCTATCGTGTCTCTTCAGAAAATTTTAACTAAACCGCTCAATTCATATGGATTAGTTTTACGATCACTTTATGAACTTTTTAAAGCGTCAAAGTGGTAGTTTGGTTCTGAGTGGTATTACCGATGGAGGGAGAGAAATTGCTCAGAATTAATTAAAGGGGGGGTGAAATGCTCATTTTCACTCAATCTCCTGTTAATCTTGAGTACCTATAGAGTAGTATTGCATCCTTCATATCTCCAAAAAGTCTTTAGTTTTATTATATTTATAAAAGAAAGATAGGCTGTACCGAGTCTTTCCGGAAAAAAACGAGCGGCTGAAGGCGGGCCGTGTGGGCAAAGCTAAAGCTGTGCTAACGCGCCGAGCTAACAACACACAGAGACATTTCAAGCAGTTTTACTCACCGCCCGGTTCCAACGCACGACCGCGAACCTTTATCATTGTGACTGCTCGATCCTTAAGCATTAGACAATCTGCAAATCCGTCGATCTGGGCTTTGTTTATAAAACAATCATCGTCGAAATGCAGGGAACAAACAGTCTTGCACAACCTCCGTTGATGCTCTGAAAAAACAAACTCCATCCACTGGTCCCTTAACGCCGGGTTCTTTGGGAATCTGTGCAGGGTTGTCTTGCCCTGGCAACCAAAAACCCACTTCTTTGGTGACATTGACTTCCCTAAAGCCGAGCATAGCGCTGTGATGATGGGCGAACTGCTTTCCGCTCTCTTGCTCTGGTCTATGGTTGCGCGCGCGCCTGCGCTCTTCCGGAGAAGTGCCCTTAGGACACATATAAGGAAATTCCGCTACATCTGACGTCACGCATGCCCATACTCGAAAAAAAACTTTCCGAAACTTGTGACAAACCGGAAGGAGCATTTTTGGTAGAGAAATACTCCTTCAAACGTACAATTTAATTTTTGAAACTTTGTCCATGTTTAGCATGGGAATCCAACTCTTTAACAGAGTAAAAAACTCAGTATGCATGAAATAGCATTTCACCCCCCCTTTAAAAATATCTTCATTTGTGTTCCGAAGATAAATGAAAGTCTTACAGGTTTGGAACGACATGAGGGAGAGTAAATGGTGAGAGAATTTTCATTCTTGGGTGAACTATCCCTTTAAACAATTGTAATGTTATGCTCTAATGTGAATACAGTCCTTCCTAATGTGCTTCACTTCATGTCATGTCTAATGTGTGAATATATATTCTGATGTAATGTGTAATATAGTTATTCATCATTTTTGCTTAAATAAAACATGGTAATGATTTCCAGAGCTATGTACCTTAAAAAAAAATCAGAGAGCTGCAGTTGTATTGGAAGAATAATTATGATATTTTCCAGAGTTCAGAAGTACCCTGTTAAATAAGTAATGATTACTCTTAAAAGATTAAAACAGATCTATAAATAAAAGTGCAATAATGTCAAGTGACAGCTGGTGTTTCATTTAGTGGATCGTCTCATCTGACTTCCTTCCATGAGCTTTGCATGAGAGGACACTTTACGCAAGAGATTGTGAGATCATGAGTTAACAGCATGGGATAAATGATGCTTGTGGTGAAGATGTGAATCATTTATACCATAGTTGCTTTATTTTTCCTGGTCTTAATCTCTGGATATGTGTCTTGCGTACATAAAAGTGTGTTATGTAAATGTGGGTTTGATGGCCACATTCATACTCAAACCTCAAAATTTCTCAATTTTTAACCCACAATCCTTCCCTTGTTTTTCTACCATCATCGCCATAACGGCCTCCTGCCAGACGAGACAGACTAATATATTTTTCTTGTGAGAGTGTTTGTGTGTTTCACGCTTAGGAATGTTGACGAGGCCGTAGCGGGTCTCCTGGTATCCCAGCTTGGAGCCTGTGAAACGAGGTCCCGCTGAAACGAGGCCCTGCAGATGTGTGGTTAGACCCTCACGGAGTTTGATCACGAGGGTCCGTCCAGCTGTAAAGTTGTAGGTCTCCAGTGAGCTCTGATATGTACACACATGTCCAAAGGGGGAGAGAGATCTTAAGCTGGTGTGTTGTCTTTCAGGAGCTGTTAGGATTTTGTACTGATGTGTAATGATGCTGAACACAAATGGCATGCTCTGAAATCCCCTGAGTTTAGCTGTTAATGAAGCGTTTAGACGCTGAGATTGCTGGAAATAGGCATGAAATGGACCTAAGACAAAACCAGTTCATGGCGTTTGACAACACAGTTGACATAATTATTTAAATATGGAATTTTGCTGTTTCAATCACACCTCTTTTTCAATGTAACAATATCAACCATAATTTCTCATTAAGTCAGATAGATTTGTCCTAAGTCCAGTTTTGAATGGTTCATTTTACTAATTACTAAACTATTTTTTAAGGATTAAAAATACTTGGCACAGCTGACTTAAATGAACAAACTGAATTAATTCAACTTTATAGAAAACCAGTTAAATATATTATTAATCATGCCCTGTGAGCCATATATATATTGCTTAATAATGAAGTGTCATACTGTTGGAGCAATAGTTGTTCAGTTGTGATTTATGACATTAATTTGTAGGCCAACCCGGATGGCTAATTTGGCATGGGTTCCTATGGGAATTACGTAAAATGAGGTCTGAGGTTAATATTACTTTCACATTTTGTTCTACAACATAAACCGCATAGTCAAGGCCACTGTATTTTGAAATGGCATTGTGAACTATAATGTTAAAATATCTAAAAAAAATATTTGTTTTACCATTTGAATGCATTGAAATCCATTTGATCTATGACGGTTTTGTCTGTACCAATACTTTTTTACAAAATGTATGTAATGAGCGAGTACATCATGAATCCATATTCCAGACCATGTTTTGTCTTATCCTGAATCACAATGGTACACTTATAACATGTTATATTTGGACTAATTTAGCCTGAGCGGGACCACAACCGCTGCGAAGTAGCTCAATACCTGCATGACTTGTCATATTCATAAACCGAGAGAGTATGCTCTTGCTACAATGTTCTTCTGCAAGACAATTTGTTTATTAACTGCTAGAGTGCCAAAAGTTACATAGTGTACCTTTTAATTTAAGATCATTATGTCCTGGTGTTAAAAATGGCTTTTTTGATTGTTGATTTATATGATCAAAATCATTTACACAGGACGGCGTCTTACACAGGTGTCTTGCATTACTTCATACAAACACAGATACAATAATCTATCTGGACGTCGGAGTGGGGCGATATGCTGTGATTCAACAATGAGGTCAATCTGCCAGCGGGCAGAGCTGAATCCTCCTCTGGGACGCCCAGTTCTTTGACTCAAGTGGAGAGCTTATCGTTTATCAAACCCTCCTCTGTTCTCTCACAGCTACAGTCGCTCAATAGGCTTTTGTTGTCAGAGATGCAAATGTTTTTGGTGGGGTGACGTGTCTTTGGGATATTGTTGCCTGGATCTCATTCATCCAGATGGCGTGCATGCAATTCTGGAATGGTTATGAAGTCATGTTTGAAAACAAAATTGCAGACTACCGTCTACCATCTCTAGACGGCAACAAGCGCTTTGTTCTTAGTTTCAGAAAAATCTGACTTTTTTGGCATTTTGTTTGTCGTACAATTTTGTCTTTGATCATGGTTTGTTTGAGTGATTGGTGCATCTTAAAGTCTTTTGTTGGCTGTTGGTGGTCAGTCCAGGCTAATAGGCCTCCCCTGTGTAAAGAAGCAGATAATCAGATTATTAAACCATAAATCACAGCGCACAGTTGGGGATCAAAATGTTCACAGTGAACCCAAAGAGCACTGAAGTTCTCTAGTATTCAGTCGTTCTCTTTTTCTACTTTCCCTTTGTTTCATACCCTCTACAGTGACATTACAATAGGATGATACAACCATCATTAGTCTTCCAAGACATGCAATATGTTTCACTTTAAGAGAAAAAAAAAATAGAAAGGAAAAGGTGGTTTCAAATAGAGTTGGGAATTAAGAACTGGTTGTAGCTCATATGCAGCAGCTTACATGCAGTTTACAAGCAATAAGAATTAATTAACAATAGTTAATGCTACAAAATGCTAAACTCCATCTTTCATTGTATATTGTACTTGTTTGTTTAACATATTTGCTTACTTTATGTATTTACTGTATTACTTTATTATTACTTATTACATACTTTATGTATGCATTTACTTTATTTACTTGCTTGCTTAACACATTCATCAGAGCCACCTTAAACCACCTTAGCCATTTTCTTAGTCATTTTAATTTTCTGAATGAACATGAATCAAGAAGCTTTCAAACACTGAATGCAATAAATGCAACTCAGTATCTGGAAAGCCTCCTAATGGAAGTAAATGAAATGAGAATGTTATCCTAATGTTTCGGTTCATTCATCCTCAGATTACTAGAAGAATTGCAAAACCCAAATAGTTAATTGGAAGTAGAAAGCTTAAAGTACCTAGTTATGTATGAAAAGGAAGCAGAAGAGTGTAAATGCAAGAAAGGTGTCGAGGGAAAAGGGAAAAGTACCTTGTCAGCAGGTCTGGAAGGAAAATCTCAGGCAGTGGAGTACAACACAGTGTAAAGGTCTAGATTTCCGCATGATATAAGAGCCTGGCACACACTACAGAGAATACTGCACTGGATGGAGTTGAATTTAAGAAGAAATGCAGTCCTTTACAAGTCTGTGCTCCCAGGATCCTCTGAGCTCATGGTTATGTAATCATGAAATGAATGTGGATTTGGAAAGAAAGGGGATTTGTGACTTGGATTTGTGCCTTGGGATGCATTACTGCCCAATATCTTTTATTTGTTTCATCTGTACTGTTTTTGTTGTATTTGTTTTCCAAGCAAGGCTACTTTCATTAAAACGTCTTTACTCTTTTGAAGAACTGTTTCTAAATTACAATTGCAGGTCTATGTTACTTATCAAATATAGAAGTATTTACTCATGGGAGGAGTCTGTTGTGTGAATTTTTTTTTTTTCTTGATAATTTTTGGAGCACTGATGCCCATTGCCAATACTGACACACGTTTATAGTCAACATATTTTTTTTTTTTTTTTTTTTTTTTTTTTTTTTGAAAGCTGATCCTAGGCCTTAGAATTTGGCATGCCATTTGTGTGGTTTAATTCCAGATTCCTCTGAGTAAACAGATGGTTCACAAGTTCATAGGAAGCAGAGTTGGAAGTGTACAAAGCTTTGGTTTGTGTGGTGACTTGGTGACCACCATGCAAAAGTAAATCCTTCAGTAACAAGAGCTCTGTAAATCAACACTCGTGCAACGTGTCACCCTTTCATGACCGCACTTCCTCCAAGAACAATAAAAAGGCTCATGGCTTATGGGATGAAATGGGAATTCCTTTTCCAACCTCTTCCACCTCTCCGTTAATGTGTTATGTAATACTTCAAGTGGCTTAGTTTTTCTTTTTTTCCACCCCTTTTTCTTTTTCAAAGGATATTTCCCCTATAATTAATCCATTTAAAACTAATTAGTACCTAAATTTAGTATGTGATGTCATCAGCATGGCTTAAAAATTCAGAAACCCCAAGTATCATGTATAATTTAAATATAATTGTAATATTTTCCATCAGCTGACAGTTCAACTCAAGTTCTAAAGAAAAAGAGAATCCATCTCAGATTAGGTAATAAAATGTCAGCCGTGTAAAATAAAATGACATTTATTGTTTCTTTTCTCTTCTGTTATAGGTCAGTTGTCAGATGTTGAAGGAAGGACACTGTACTTTAAGGATAAAAATGGCTGTGTCCTAGGTTTTTGGAAGAGTTTTCATCCTGACCACTGTCCTGGATCTACACCGTCAGAGGAAAGAGTGACCCATCAGTTGGCGAGAAAAGACTTTGGCGATTTTTATTTTTCTGCGGACAGTATTCCATTCCAAGTCATCATGCCTATTCTGAAGCAGCTTGTGTCCTCGTCCTCCCAGTCAAAGCGGCGGTCTCGTGCTGACCTGACTGCAGAGATGATCAGCGCACCCCTGGGAGACTTCCGTCACACTATGCATGTGGGGCGAGGAGGCGACGCTTTCGGGGACACCTCCTTTCTTAGCAGCCGCTCAGGGGAGCCACCAAGGGAGCCGGAGGTACAGCAGAGCTCACCTAAACAGAGCCTCCTTTCCCGTACGTTCCGAAGCAGCAAGCGTTCCCAGTCGGTCAATCGCGACAAGCCTGACAAATCCAAACTAGCGCCCCCTGGAGGCTCGCCAAGTTATGTAAAAAATGCAATCTCGCTGCCATATTTGAATGATGACAGCGCAGGACGAGGTACAGAAATCCACCTTCCCAAGAGCGTGTCCTCAAGTCCTTTAAAGAACGTTCCGGAAGTTGATGGAAAGCCGTTTAACGGAGCTGCAGCGCCCGCTGTATCGGACTTGGAGCTGGACGAGAGGAATTTTGGTGAGCTGACCGACTTGCGTCCATCAGTTCCTTACACCGGAGGCATGAAACATGCAGAGTCAATCATGTCCTTCCACATTGATCTGGGTCCCTCCATGCTGGGCGACATCCTGAGTGTGATGGACAAGAAGGGCTTAGATGATGACGATCTGGGATTCGAAGAGGGGAAGAGCAGCTCGCCGCCCCAGAGTCCTCCCAATGAAGTCGAGGAAGAGGACCCCCTTCCTCCTATTCGGCCTCCACGCCAAAAGCCAGGCACCAACCCTTACACCCCAGAGCTCCAAACCAGGAATCATCAACACTTGGACAGCTGTTCCCTCTCAAGTTCAGGGTCCACCGTGCTGGATGAAAAACCCCACAATCAGATTTATGAGGGAAATATGGACGACATCAAGTACAGCTCACCTCGAGTGCAAGACGACAGAGACTTCTCCTACATGGATGATGACGATGACGACGAGATTAGGGTGTAAAATGAGCTGTAATGCGCATAACAGTCTTTGCAAAGACTAAAAGAAGAGGAGGAGGTGTGTTTTGGTCGATTGGTGAATGCAAAGCTTGTACATTGACTTGGAGGACTGATTTTATAATGGAGATGAAAGGGAAAACGTGTGTTTTAGCCCTTGCTAAATATTTTTTCACTACAATTCCTAGTTCAGGTATACAAACCTTCTGTTACTAGTGACTGTCACCAGAGCCGCCACAGCTTTGAGAGGAATGTGCTTGTGTGTTTGCATATGCCAAGGCGAGGAAATTCCGTTTCAAATGGTAATTACGGTCTCGTGAGTATCATTAATGAATTCCAGTGTTGACCACTTGGAACGCTGATACAGGAGGTTTGTGTGGAACCAAACCTCATATTCTCCCATGATCGACACAGTGCTCGGATGCAGCTCGCTTATGCCTTTGGACTTCCAAACTATTGCCAACAGTCTTAAGTTTCCTATGTTTTACAGTTTTTGATTCCATCTTTAAGTTATATCCTAAATTTTGCCTTGTACACAAATCTGTATTGATGTAAATGTTGAAGTAATGATTAGAATGCCATAAACGTGTTTGGAGGTTCAACACAACGCTTTATCTCTGGCATATGTTACTTTTTTTCCCTGTTGAGAGTTGTTTATGTAGTGGATCTGGACTTTGCCATGTGGTCCATGTGTGTTTAAGAGGATTTCCTGTCGGGTCACATGAAATTTTCAATCTTGGAGACTTAAGATTGATGGGATACAGAACCCGAGAGCAGTGGTGACACTGCTCGGAGGCAGTAGAATCAGTCTGAGTGGAACCAATGACGACGTCAATTTTGTGTGTGTGAATGAGGATTGATGTCAAGAGGGCTGAGAAGTGTGCTATTTGATTATCATTGTATAGGCTCAGAGATGAAGGGGTAGCTCTCTTATTCAGGGTCTAGTGTAGTGCCTCGGTCTTCAAACCATGCTCATCAGCAGAAGTGGCTATTGAGGGGTTTTCATCTCTGAATGACTCTTGTAGTTCTTTGTATTTCTGTATTTAGGTTTTGAAGAGAGATAAGACTTATCACCCCGTGATAAGACTGTAACTTTTATAGCCACTCTGTGAGTTAGTGCCATACCCTTTGCGTCGGTTAAACATAGACAGAAATGTACTTTTATTAAAATTCTTTAATCTCAAAATGAGCAAACTTGATCCTCCATGCAATATTATCTTACAGAGATTGTTTATGCGGATGGAACAGATCTGACTCATTCCAGAGTCACATTATATTTCAAAGCTTTCACTTGATTTTCCTTAAAAGAGAGTTGTGTAATTTCCCTGCCACTAGCAGCACCAAAATGGAATATATAAATAATAATAATAATAAAAACTCTACAGTATTCAGTTGATTTATGGTGATTTGGAACATTTAAATGGATTCCATAAAATCAGCTCAGCCAATCATGTGAGTTTGGGGGCGGGGCTACGCATTTGTTTGACTGGTGTTTTTTACAAGTTTCAAACATCTGCATCTACCATTAGTCATTTTTGAAATTCTGTTTAGTGCTGCAGAAATTACACACTTCACATTTAGGTCTCTCTTATGAGACTTTCACAAACTAGCAAGAAAAAAAAGTTTTATAACAACAGTTTGCCATAAAACTGACAAGATATTTAACACTATAGGCGCACCACAGAAAACATCAAATAATTGCCGATGATTAACATCCTGGTATCTCAGCAAGTATTAACTGTTTATTGTGCACTTTGGATCACAGTTATGTTTCGGGGAGATAATTTAAGTGTTCCATTCTTTATATATGTACATAATGTTCAGTTATTCATTTCATGTATATTTGAGTTTTTTGATTGACGTTATTAGTCAACAGTGCTGGCCCTGTAATCTGACATTATAAGCACACTAGGAGCTGAAGAGAACACCATTTTGTAGAATCGGTTATATTTGTAAACAGTTGGTTTCTGCAATCTTATTATACTGATTTCTCTGTGGCCTTTTACCTTCACTTTGTAATCTGTTCTTTGTGATCAGACTACAACTACATTATTTGCTTGCTCATCTGTTTTTCATTGGTTTGTGAAATCAGCATGTCTGTACAGAGGAACAAGTAAGGTACGATTAATAAGAGCTCTAAAAGAGAAACCGTGAGATGTTTGTAATGCAGACTGTTTCCTTGGGTGTTTTTCATTGTGTATAGAATGGTTTGGAAAAGGGCTTTATTAAAGGGGTACGAGGGGCTTGTGTTGCCTTATATTTGGTTGAAATGTTGCATTTGTCTTCTAGCACAAAAGGAGGATAATCAAATGTGCCAATTTCTTTAAGTTTTGTTCATACGGGTTAAGGAAGTGGTCTTGGAGATATCACGCTGCACGCAAAGTTTTTGAAGACGACCAGATGTCCGGAACTGGATTTGTGAGACTGAAAATGAGCTGGAATGCTGGACTATAACAGGTTTTGAGAGCACCAGGGCTCCCTCTACAGTTTGGAGTAGTTTTCTTACAGGCCATCAATACTTTTACTATAGTGTCTATGCTTAGAGAGACAACAGTATCATCCATATATGATGGCATAGACGTTACTATAATTTCTTTGCTTGATTACTATATGAGCAGTTGTATAGCACAACATCTTCCTACATAAAATTACTGACAAACACTAAAGTTTAAACCATCTCTTTAATTTCCAAGTATTTGCTGTATCTTTTTTTTTTTTTTTCACTTAATGTCTGTATTATTCTGTACTGAAATAATATATAATGCCCTGCCTCACTTTCCCTTGCAAAATAACAGTTCTATTTTTCAATAAATAAGAAAGCTGATAAACTTCACCAAAGGGCCATAATTTGTACTGGTGTTCATGACTGTCAATGCGAATCATCATTTAAGAGTAAAACAAAATACCTGAGCGAGTTTGTTCATGTTGTAGTAGATTTACATGCTTAATAATCATCCTCAGGCTAAAACTGCTGTATCACAGCTTTTCCAGTATGTTGACTCAGGGAACTCTACCACTGCGCACAGTTTGTGCTGATGAAACAGATCTGACAGATTCAATATAAAAGTCAATTATTATATTTCAAAAAGTCAAATCTTCTCAATAGAGGGTGGACCTAAAAATAACTTAATTAAAATGGAGATACACCTCTACAAAGGTGAAACATGGACAGAACCTCTCTACCAGGACTAGATGTGTAATTCATTCAGTACTCTAACTTACTGAAATGAACACAATTATCAGTGGAAATGCATTGGAGGTAGTGGATTCAAGGTGAGCATGAGCTAATAGGTAAGCGCACTAACTTGACATCAAATATGTTGATAGATTGTTTACCTGAAAACTATTATAATTTGCCTAGAATGTGAAAATATTATGATAAATGCAAACACTATAATGAATCTAGGCTTGTGTATAGTATAGCTGTGTTCCTACTGCCATCTTGTGGTCAACCCTCATTCTAGAAGTACAGCTAAAGCTGACTGGCTATCAATGGCTAATATTTTGAAATATAATCTTATTCTCCTTTCAGAGAAAAAAAAAGCATTGTATTTTGTTTATAATTAATGCAACAGTTTTTTTTTTTTTTTTGTATTTACAGTGTGTAAAAATATATTACAATTGTTGCCCTTTCTCAACTTCACCTAAAAACTGTATTATAAGGATAAATAAGGAATAGTATTGTACATTTTCTCACTCTTGTGTATAATCACTGATTATTAAAATGTCTAAATCTGGGGTGTCCAAACTCAGTCCCCTAACACTGACCGACAGGAACACAATAATATTATTCCACTGACTCTCTCACACCATCATTTGACTTTAACCACTATAAGTCCAAAAATAAATATACAGTATACAGAAAATCAACATATATTTATTTATTTATTTATTTATTTATTTTCACAAACAATTGATATTATACAATATAATTGAACACATGTGTAGGTTTGTATATATATATTTATGGTTATTAGAAGAACATTAAACATTACAATAAAAAAAATAAAAAAAATCACATTTTAAAAAAGTTAAAATCAGAAAAAAATAAACATTTAAATAATTAATAACAAAAGCACAGAATAAATGTTAACTGGTAAGATGAATCTGAGCTTAGTAATTGCCCTACAGTATATTAGCCAACATTTGATTTACCCCATCACAATAGTTACTTTACGGTTATTGCTATCATAAAAATAAACTTACTTGTAAGTTTAAAATTCTAAATAAGGCACATCTTATGTCCAACAGCAAACATTGTAGTATATATTATGTCTTTCGATTCAAACACATTTAACACAATTAAAATGACATTTCCATTTCCCAATAATTATTCCTTATTTTTCCTTCTACTTTCTTTTCCTTTCTTTTTTTCCTTTAGTGATAAGACCCACCACCAACGCATAAAAGAAATACACAAAAATATATGAATAAAACAATTAAACATTCACATATGTATATCAAACTCTTATAATGACACATAATTCATAAGTAATTCAAATAATGTTATTTAAACATCAAATAATAATAATATTAAATAAGTAAACAAATAAAATAAAAGGCAGGGAGGGTCATATAAAAAGGTAATTAATGTAATATACATTCCTTTATTTTATAGAACATTCTTTGATTTTAGAGGTGTCCATATCTTTTCAAAATGTACTTTAGAAACCTAAATCTAACCAATCATTTAAAACTGGGGATTCTTGTTTTTTTCCAAAATGCTGTTATTGCTTTAAAAACTGTAATTCTCAGTATTCTAAATAAGTATAACTCACCTTTATTAAGTAGCATAGGTCCTATACCCAAAACTATATTTTGTATTTTGAATATGTTTGATTTATTAAAAATTTCTTCCCTGAATTACTTCTGTCCAAAAATGTTTTAAGAAAGGCGTGCACTAAACTAGATTATCTAGCCTAGGTAAACCTGGATCAAATTAGCACAATTGCGTGAACTTCAATTACCTATGAAAGCGATTTAGCCCCAACTTATTTGTTCAGGTGTCATTAAACCCTATTGGTATTATTTTTTATAATGCTGCCACATATCAGTTAATGTTTCCAAAATGTTCATCTTTAATGACTAACAGGCTATGATTATTTTGCCCTCCATTTAAATAGAGTTAAGAGAGAAGGAAACGATTGCCATTTAGAAAGAGCATCATGTTCAGATGTTCCGGATCCAAGTTACTTCTTCGACTGGCCACGAGTCTGGCTTTCTCCGTGTCGAAGGCAATGTCAGCCGGTACTGCGGTGGACACAACAGCCAGGTATTTGCGTGCAACTTCACTCAGGTACCAGTCTTCGTCTTTTGGGAATTTCCAGAATGCAAGATGATCCAAATCACTCTGCAACATTTCCTTTTCCAAGTATCTCCTCAAATCTTTATGAAAATTGTCTGGCTGTCTAAAGCTCCTCCCTTGACTTTCTTCAGCCAGGTGTTTCATTTCGGCAATGATCTTGTTCTTAATGCGTGCAGAAGCGCCCTTCTCAGAGAGAGCGATGTCTCGGTATCTCAGGTCAAGTGCGGTGCTCAATGTCAGCCAGTCATGTTCTTTGGCTTTACTGAAGTGATGATTAAAATGCTGTGCTAATTCCTTTGCAAACTCATTCCCTCCTCGTTGCAACTCCAGGAGTTTCTTCCTAATCTTCTCCACCTGTGGTATAATTTTTGACAGTGAATGGTATCGCTCTGCTGGTGATATGACGTCCTTGAATGCCATGAGACATGATGTTGTTTTCATTATGTTTTTAAGTTCAGGCTCACTTAACAACATGTCAAAATTAAATTCAAGAAGCACTTCACGTATAGCTTGATGCTGCTCTGAGATTCTTGCTAGCATGTTCAGCGTAGAAAGCCATTTATCACCCTTGGACTCAACCAGATTTTGTTGTGGCAACCTCATTTTTATTTGTGCTTTCTTGAGTTGACTTCGTGCTTCTACATAAGAAAAATGCTCTGATATTTCACAGCATCTTTGCACCAGTTCTTTCCAGTCAGAAGATGCCTCAAGTGTCTCCTTGAAGACCACATCCAGTGTGTTGGCGAAACAGGGAATGAAATCCCATCCTGCCTTTCTGATGTCTTTCTTCATCCCATCTACATTTGTCACCACCACTTTAATCTTGCTTCCAAGTCTCCATGTGTCTGCCATTTTCAGAAGTTGCCCAACAAAATGACTGGGTTTATATTCTTCAGGTAAAGGTTTGGTTTCCAAAACATAAGACTGCCGAGTCCATGTGTCATCGATCAGGTGACAGGTAGTTGTCATATAGGTTTTGTTTGTTGTGGTAATCCACACTTCAGATGACAATGCGACATTATCTACTCTTTCTAAACTTTTTTGCACAATTTGTGTTGTTTTGAGAATCAAATCTTGAAGTTCTTGGAGTATGGCATTAGATTTTGGTGGACGTTGAAACGTTTGACTGATCGACTTAGAGAAACTTAAGAAACCAGGCTCCTCAACAATGGTATGTGGATGCAGATCTGAGATAATCATATCCAGTGAGGGCTTCATCTGATCACCTGTAGAAAACAAAGCACATCAACTTATTTTACATATACATTTACTATACATGTTATCATGGATTAAGATGGAATGGAGATAATAGGAATTTTTGAGATAGCTGAATTTTACCTGGTGGGTATATATATATATATATATATATATATATATATATATATATATATATATATATATATATATATATATATATATATATATGTATATATATATATATATATATATATATATAAGCTATTTATACAACTATATACGTATACTAATGTTAAATAATGCATTAACTAATGTTAATGAGCCCTATTAGTTGCTTTAGCTCACAACACCATCTTCACAGGCGAGCAGACATTTTTGTTTGGCCACTAGATGGCGTCAGCACTGCTGTACCTGAAGCTGTGTAATTTAAACTACAACAACAACAACACAACTGAACCTGCACTGTGCACCTCCTTTTACGATAATTTCACACATAGGCCTAGCCTACACGTGAGGGAGGCGTTTTCATTTAGGTGAATGGAACAGTTTCTCAGGGTGCGACACCACACAGCTCATGCTACAAGTGTAAATGCTGTAATAGCCTATGTGATATGTGAATCAATCCGGTGTTGAATCCCCCACCCGCACACCTACACCACAGGAGTTTTAAAATCCTAACCGATTGCCACACTTAAAGGGATAGTTCACCCAAAAATGAAAATTCTGTCATCATAGACTCACCCTCAAGTTGTTTCAAACCTGTATGAATTAATTTTTTCTGCTGAACACAAAAGAAGATATTTTGAAAAAATTTCTGTAACCAAACAGTTGATGTGTCCATTTACTTCCATAGTAGGAAAAAAAAATACTCTGGAAGTAAATGGACACATCAACTGTATGGTTACAGACATTTTTCAAAATATCTTCTTTTGTGTTCAGCAGAAAAAATAAATTCATACAGGTTTGAAACAACTTGAGGGTGAGTCTATGATGACAGAATTTTCATTTTTGGGTGAACTATCCCTTTAAGGAGAATCTTTGCATATTTTCTTCCCTCAAATCTTAAACATGCTCACACTACAAGATTTGAAATTCATCACACACTACACAATGTAGCCTAATTAAGATCATCCTGAAGTGGAAAAGCGGATGTAAACAAAATATATCCTTCATATCAAGTCATCTTCGTGAAAAGGTTCCTGTGTCCAAAGGAAAGCGAAATCTTTCAAAAATCATTCTTTTAACATTTAAGGATGTAATATCGAGATCATATAATACAGAGTTTCCCTTTTATGACCCCCACTCACCTCTTTTTCCTCCACGATAATAGGGACTGTATCTTCGACCCCGTCCCTGTCCCCGTCCCTGTCCCCGTCCCCGTCCCTGTCCCCGTCCCCGTCCCCGTCCGGTGTTCCCTGTAAATATAGTGTTAATTATTTGATGTCCTTCAAACTGAATAACTTTCCGTTTTCCAGTAATTTGTTACATGAACTCAAAAACACTCACTCGAAGGTGCAAACCGATGCATATTCAACAAGCAGTTTGTGATCCTATTCGTGTAAAAAGAAAAAAAAAAAACTGTCCAACAAGAAACTTTTCAAAACACAAAGAGCGACTATCAATACCGTCCACTTATGGAGCCAAAAGAGCAAAAACACTTATATAGCCTACTTGGATTTAATGTAAGGTAGCTCTAGGCTACGTCACCTGCCTCACCTTATTTGCTCTTAAGTTTCGTTTGAGTAAGTTTCGTTTGCAAAAAAAAAAAACCTTAAGTGAAAATTAAGCCTAGGGGAGCGCGGGGCACAACCTAACGCGGGGTTAGTTGTAACACGCTTGTTTTAAATACTTCCGCACATGCTTGGATGACTAAACTTTGTGTATTTACTAGTTGCCATATCAACACTATATAGAATTTTTTTTTTATTTCTTTTGGAAGATATCCATTGACATTTATTTAACCATAGCAAAAGTACATTTCTTACTTAAGTTAATTTTTCATCTCTATTTTAACTTAAGACAAATCTGATATTATTTTAATGTCCAAGATGTTATTTAACAGTTGAGATAGTTATTTAATGCTTCGCTAACTAGCAGAAGACACTAGCCGAGTTTAAATCCCAGTTGTGCAGGCGGGGCATGTTGTCACACTGCGTTACAATGTGCCCCTATCAGAAATATGCTATTATATTCTATACTTTTATTAATTTTATTGAGAAAACGTGAGAAAAAAGGTGAATAAAGACTGAGAGTCAATGTTCAGAAATTACTAATTATTTATTTGTTTTGAACTATGTTGTATAGCTGTGTTTTCATGTGTTCGTAGTCAAAACTCAAAAATGAGTTTATATTTAATTATTAAAAATTGCCATTATTTTATATGAAAAAGTGTTTTAATTGTATTTTATTTAGAAAATATTTTAGTTTGTTTTGTATATTTTTTTTATTAGATCAGATAACAGTTTAAGCTGTCATATGTCATGTTACAATGTACCCCACCTATGGGGCATGTTGTCACATTTCACTTCCATTCTTTCGGGGTATATCAAGAAAAAAGTATATACTGTATTAATAAAACAAAAACACATAATTGTACTAGACATGTGGGAAATTAATGTGGGAAAAAATAAATACTAAGTAGATTTACACAAACTGAGAAAGTCAAAAAGCGTTACTTTGTGCTCCGCTCTCCCCTACCTCTATTAAAAATATTCTGCCCCATTTACAAATTTGTGGACACATTGAATTATTCAAAACTTTTGACCTCCAGGGTCGGGGGATAGTTCACTCAGAAATGGGAATTGTCATCATTTACTCACCCTCAAGTAATAAACGGTTTAAGGACTCACTCTAAGACAGACCCTTGTAACAATGTTATAATATAAGAGCTAGCTTATATTTAAAATAAGCTAGCTCTAGGCTACGTCATCTGCCTCGCCTTATTTGCTCTTAAGTTTCGTTTGCGCAAATTGTACTTTTTGTGATTCATAACCAGAGACTATATTACATCTTTTTTGGCATTGTGATCATACAAGAAATCTTTGGCAAGACATCTGCCAGTTCATTGTAACCTATATATAAAGACTTTGAGCTTTATTTCAAGGATGTTTTATTTGGGTTTTTCATTTTTGAGAAGCAATATAAGAATGTATTTTTCTTTGCAACTTAATTATTTTGCTTGCAAAAATTTTTATCCACAAGTGTAAAACTATGAAAGTAACCCCCAATTTTTCTCACTTTCAAGAAGATGTTAAGATTTATATCAAATCCTTATCTACCTCTTGTAACAAAAAGGCAACTAAAACTTTGAATGTATGCTCATTTTTTGGCGTTTTTGTATAAATATTTTATAATTTTTATTATTATTAATCTATTATTATTATGTTTATGTTTTGTGGGGAGAATATTTATTTATTTAATTTTTAATTGATACTTCCTCATTTTGTAATTTAATTTGGTTTATTTTCTTGTATTTATTTATTTTGTTTTTCTTTATTTCTTTTCTGAATTCAAATGTGATGTAATATTTATCAGTCCCTGAACCTCTGGCTTTGTATTTGATTTTTCACTTTTGTATTTAAGTAAATGTTTAATAAAAAAATAAAATAAAATAAAAAAGACATCCTTGATAACAAAAGTGAAAAAGTGAAACTTAAGCCTACCTCTATTAAAAATATTCTGCCCCATTTACAAATTTGTAGCCTACATTTCTTACACTGGCAGTCTAAAAGTTTGGAATTTATGTTTTATGTTTTCAAAGAAGTCTCTATGCTCACCAAGACTGAATTTATTTGATCAAAAAATACACAATAATATTGTGAAATAGCCTATTAAGTATTTTCTATTTTAAGGCTTTAAAATGTAATTTATTTCAGCCAACACTCAAAAAAATAATCTGTTGAACGAACTTAATTAAATTAAGGAAAGGTTTTCCACGAAATTGAATTACACTTTTCCAACAAAATCGAAATAGTTTGAAATAATTTGTTGTAATCTTGTTGTATGAATTTAAATTAATTAAGTCATTCCTGCTAGATAAAGTTTTGTCAGGTTAACTACATTTAGTTTTTGTCCTGCCTTAAATAACCAACATTATAATTTTTGTTAATTTGACTCTATGGTCACTTCTAATGATAGACACTACTAGTATTCAATTGAATTATTACTTGTGCAGGTCTGTAAGCGAGGTTTACACAGTGTATACTGAGTGCCCACAGCCTGAACATGAGGTTTAATGCACATATAGCATAGTACTGAGCCCACAGCCTAAACACAGTCGCCACTCTTCTGCATAATGGTAACCACAAAATTCAAAAACATTACAGAAAGTCCTCTAAGTTTCTAACATAACTGAACATTAAACACTAACATTAACTAACAACATCTTTCCATTTACTGAAAAACACATAAAATAACACTTTTTCCCTAAATTGACCCTCTTAATGCAGTCCCTTGCAAAGCATGCTGGGAACTACAGATCCACTGCCCAGTTAGATGTCAGCAACAATGATTCATGTAGTTTTCACACAAATGAATTAGGTTGATTGAACACAATTAAATTAAGTTGTGACAATATTAAACAATCGTGTTACTTTTGCTTATTGTAATTAATTATTTTAACAAGAGGCCAAAATTCTTTTTTTGAGTGACATCCGGTTAAGACGAACGAAAAATATTCATGTTGACTCATTTAAAAAAAATTTGGTAAACCAAATTTTTTACAAATTACATTGATTACGTTTAATGAAATTAAGCTGGAATCATTTCTATGAAGGGTTGTGTTGTATATGCTCATTTTAATTAATGAAATTGAACAAAGAGCTAAAATCATTTTTTTGAGTGAATACTCCAGTCGGTCATATGATCCTTGAGACATTTTTTTTTTGATATTTTCAATGGTGAAAACATTGTGCTGCTTAATATTTTTGTGGAAATCATGATAGATTCAAAAGTTTTAATAAAAGTATTAATAATAGGAAATTAATACTTTTATTTAACAAGGACACACAAACTTTTGACCTCCAGTGTACTTAAAGGGATAGAAACTCTCACTCAGAAATGAGAACTGTCATCCTTTACTCACCCTCAAGTAATATCAAACCTGCATGACTTTCTTCTGCATAACACACACAAAAATATATATTTTGAAAAAACCAAGGTTCTTTAAATGGGCTTCTTTTTTTTCTTTCTTTTTTTTCTTCAGTAATTTGTTACATGAACTCAAAAACACTCACTCGAAGGTGCAAACTGCTGCATATTCAACAAGCAGTTTGTGATCCTATTCGTGTAAAAAAAAAAAAAAAACTGTCCAACAAGAAACTTTTCAAAACACCAAGAGCGACTATCAATACCGTCCACTTATGGAGCCAAAAGAGCAAAAACATTTATATATCCTACTTGGATTTAATATAAGGTAGCTCCAGGCTACGTCATCTGCCTCACCTTATTTGCTCTTAAGTTTCGCTTGCGTTTCTGAGTAAAGAAAAGTGAAAACTTAGTGGTAAAAAAACTTAAAACTTAAGTGAAACTCAAGCCTACCTCTATTAAAAATATTCTGCCCCATTTACAAATTTGTAGCCTACATTTCTTACACTGGCAGTCTAAAAGTTTGGAATTTATGTTTTATGTTTTCAAAGAAGTCTCTATGCTCCCCAAGACTGAATTTATTTGATCAAAAATACAGTATACAATAACATTGTGAAATAGCCTATATTCTATTTTAAGGCTTTAAAATGTAATTTATTTCAGCCAATACTCCAGTCGGTCACATGATCCTTGAGACATTTGCTTCTCAATAAACTTTTTTTTAATATTTTCAATGATGAAAACATTGTGCTGCTTAATATTTTTGTGGAAATCATGATAGATTCAAAAGTTTTAATAAAAGTATTAATAATAGGAAATTAATACTTTTATTCAACAAGGACACACAAACTTTTGACCTCCAGTGTACTTAAAGGGATAGAAACTCTCACTCAGAAATGAGAACTGTCATCCTTTACTCACCCTCAAGTAATATCAAACCTGCATGACTTTCTTCTGCATAACACACACACAAATATATATTTAAAAAAAAAAAAACAAGGTTCTTTAAATGGGCTTCTTTTTTTTTTCTTTGTTCCAAAGTCATAGATGTTTGGTATGGTGATGCATTGCTGCCACATACATATAATTTTTTCTTCTCAATTATGTCGTAATAACGAGATGTTATGTGGTTAAAACGACATATTTTCTTGGCCTTGTAAGGACATGTGTAGTCATGTACAAAATATGCCTTTATCCACATAAAATTGATAGCCTATCACGCCTTTATCACACTTCTATGTTCAAAAAGCTTAAGCAAATAGTAGCAGCCCCCAATCAGGCTAAATTAATCAATGAGGCCCTTTTTAAAAAATATATTTTATATAGGCCTATACGTTTTTTTTATATATATATATATATATATACACATATAATATATATTATATATATGATTTATTTTTGTTAATAGGCTATATCTTCATTACCTAGAGATGAAATTAAACAAAAAGTAGTCAAAACACATAGCTTAAGTTGTTTATTTTTAACAACACTGTGTTCTTATTTTGTTTAATTAACGAAATGTCAATCTTCGTTTTTATAACAGAAGATACAATACAATACAATATAAAAATCTTCAAGATACAGCCTACACTCTTCACATGTATAACGGATTGTCACCTAATAAACAGTCCGTTGTGTGGTGGAATAAGCAATGCTATATATATTTCTATATATGTTTAGTATCTTCATTTAAAATTTATTTTATTATTTTATTTGTTCATTAACTAATTATGCTAACTCAACTAATTTAATGTTAAGAGCTGGATACTAATTACTAATTACTAATTAAATAAATTAAATAAATATTACATGTAGGCTATTGATTAGAGTTGCCATATAGACTGAAGATAGTAGTCATTCAAGCAATTAGGACTAATCGCACATTTAAGTTCAATCTTGGGTACGGTCAGTACACTCTGCCCTGACATTCATTGCTTTTCAGCTTATTACGACCCGAGTTCAAGTCCCGCTTCTTCAAACTTCCTTGATACTATACTGTCCTATCATAATAAAAGGCAAAAAAAAAAAAAAAAATCTGATGCAAGTTTAGCTCCATTCACACACAAAAATAAAATCAGCATTTTGTAAGCCATTACATCAACATCTCTCTTAATGGGAGTGGGGGAATGGATTTCGACAGCTGTTTTTTTTTGCTGTTGGATTCTGTTCCCCCCATATTTCTAACACACTGAGGTTCTAATATTTATCAAATTGATGCTGTTTAAGCTCCATCCACACACAGAATAGAATAAGCAAGCCGATATATCAACATCTCTCATTATTGGGGTGGGGGAACAGATTTCGACAGCTGAACTATTTGCCGTCGGATTCTGTTCCCCCTATGTTTCTTACACAATGAGGTTCTAATATTTATCACTTTACAGTTCATTACACAGCCCAATAGCCAAGTGGTCAGTCCCCTGGCAATATTTTTTTTTTAGCTTTGGGCAACCCGAGTTCAAGTCCCGTTTCGTCAAATTTTCTTGATAGTATACTGTCCTATCATAATAAAAAGCAAAAAAATATATTATTTAAACTGATGCAAGTTAAGCTCCATCCACACACAAAAATAAAATCAGCATTTTTTAAGCCATTACATCAACACCTCTCATAATGGGAGAGGGGGAACGGATTTCGACAGCTGTTTTTTTTTTGCCGTCGAATTCTGTTCCCCCTATGTTTCTTACACAATGAGGTTCTAATATTTATTACTTTACAGCTGATTATACAGCCCAATAGCCAAGTGGTCAAGTGCCCTGGCAATTTTTTTTTAGCTTTGGGCGACCCTAGTTCAAGTCCCGTTTCGTCAAACTTTCTTGATAGTATACTGTCCTATCATAATAAAAAGCAAAAAAATATATATTATTTAAACTGATGCAAGTTAAGCTCCATCCACAAACAAAAATAAAATCAGCATTTTTTAAGCCATTACATCAACACCTCTCATAATGGGAGAGGGGGAACGGATTTCGACAGCTGTTTTTTTTGCCGTCGAATTCTGTTCCCCCTATGTTTCTTACACAATGAGGTTCTAATATTTATCACTTTACAGGTGATTACACAGCCCAATAGCCAAGTGGTCAAGTGCCCTGGCAATTTTTTTTTAGCTTTGGGCGACCCGAGTTCAAGTCCCGTTTCGTCAAACTTTCTTGATAGTATACTGTCCTATCATAATAAAAAGCAAAAAAATATATTATTTAAACTGATGCAAGTTAAGCTCCATCCACACACAAAAATAAAATCAGCATTTTTAAGCCATTACATCAACACCTCTCATAATGGGAGAGGGGGAACAGATTTCGACAGCTGTTTTTTTTTTGCCGTCGAATTCTGTTCCCCCTATGTTTCTTACACAATGAGGTTCTAATATTTATCACTTTACAGCTAATTACACAGCCCAATAGCCAAGTGGTCAGTGCCCTGACAGTCTTTTTTTTTAGCTTTGGGCGACCCGAGTTCATGTCCCATTTCGTCAAACTTTCTTGATAGTATACTGTCCTATCATAATAAAAGGCAAACAAATACATTTTTTAAACTGATGCAAGTTAAGCTCCATCCACACACAAAAATAAAATCAGCATTTTTTAAGCCATTACATCAACACCTCTCATAATGGGAGAGGGGGAACGGATTTCGACAGCTTTTTTTTTTTTTTGCCGTCGAATTCTGTTCCCCCTATGTTTCTTACACAATGAGGTTCTAATATTTATTACTTTACAGGTGATTACACAGCCCAATAGCCAAGTGGTCAAGTGCCCTGGCAAATTTTTTTTAGCTTTGGGCGACCCGAGTTCAAGTCCCGTTTCGTCAAACTTTCTTGATAGTATACTGTCCTATCATAATAAAAAACAAAAAAATATATTATTTAAACTGATGCAAGGTAAGCTCCATCCACACACAAAAATAAAATCAGCATTTTTTAAGCCATTACATCAACACCTCTCATAATGGGAGAGGGGGAACGGATTTCGACAGCTGTTTTTTTTGCCGTCGAATTCTGTTCCCCCTATGTTTCTTACACAATGAGGTTCTAATATTTATTACTTTACAGGTGATTACACAGCCCAATAGCCAAGTGGTCAAGTGCCCTGGCAATTTTTTTTTTAGCTTTGGGGCGACCCGAGTTCAAGTCCCGTTTCGTCAAACTTTCTTGATAGTATACTGTCCTATCATAATAAAAAGCAAAAAAATATATATATATTATTTAAACTGATGCAAGTTAAGCTCCATCCACACACAAAAATAAAATCAGCATTTTTTAAGCCATTACATCAACACCTCTCATAATGGGAGAGGGGGAACGGATTTCGACAGCTGTTTTTTTTGCCGTCGAATTCTGTTCCCCCTATGTTTCTTACACAATGAGGTTTTAATATTTATCACTTTACAGCTAATTACACAGCCCAATAGCCAAGTGGTCAGTGCCCTGACAATCTTTTTTTTTAGCTTTGGGCGACCCGAGTTCAAGTCCCGTTTCGTCAAACTTTCTTGAAAGTATGCTGTCCTATCATAATAAAAGGCAAACAAATAATTTTTTTAAACTGATGCAAGTTAAGCTCCATCCACACACAAAAATAAAATCAGCATTTTTTAAGCCATTACATCAACACCTCTCATAATGGGAGTGGGGGAACGGATTTCGACAGCTGTTGTTTTTGCCGTCGAATTCTGTTCCCCCTCTGTTTTTTACACAATGAGGTTCTAATATTTATCACTTTACAGTTAACAGCACAGCCCAATAGCCAAGTGGCCAGTGCCCTGGCAATCTTTTTTTTAGCTTTGGGCGACCCGAGTTCAAGTCCCGTTTCGTCAAACCTTCTTGATAGTATACTGTCCTATCATAATAAAAGGCAAACAAATAAATTATTTAAACTGATGCAAGTTAAGCTCCATCCACACACAAAAATAAAATCAGCATTTTTTAAGCCATTACATCAACACCTCTCATAATGGGAGAGGGGGAACGGATTTCGACAGCTTTTTTTTTTGCCGTCGAATTCTGTTCCCCCTATGTTTCTTACACAATGAGGTTCTAATATTTATCACTTTACAGCTAATTACACAGCCCAATAGCCAAGTGGTCAGTGACCTAACAATCTTTTTTTTTAGCTTTGGGCGACCCGAGTTCAAGTCCCGTTTCGTCAAACTTTCTTGATAGTATACTGTCCTATCATAATAAAAGGCAAACAAATAATTTTTTTAAACTGATGCAAGTTAAGCTCCATCCACACACAAAAATAAAATCAGCATTTTTTAAGCCATTACATCCACACCTCTCATAATGGGAGTGGGGGAACGGATTTCGACAGCTGTTTTTTTTGCCGTCGAATTCTGTTCCCCCTATGTTTTTTACACAATGAGGTTCTAATATTTATCACTTTACAGCTAATTACACAGCCCAATAGCCAAGTGGTCAGTGCCCTGGCAATCTTTTTTTTAGCTTTGGGCGACCCGAGTTCAAGTCCCGTTTCGTCAAACTTTCTTGATAGTATACTGTCCTATCATAATAAAAGGCAAACAAATAATTTTTTTAAACTGATGCAAGTTAAGCTCCATCCACACACAAAAATAAAATCAGCATTTTTTAAGCCATTACATTTACATTTAGTCATTTAGCAGACGCTTTTATCCAAAGCGACTTACAAAGTAGGACTAGATTAAGCGAGTCATCATGAAGAGGCAAAAAACAAAAAGCAGCGCAAGAAGTGCTCCAGATACAAAGTTCAGGCATTATTCAGAGTAGCATAAGCCCGATAAGCGAGGTTTAGAGGGAAAGGGGAGGTTTTTTTTTTTTTTTTTTTTTTATTATTATGAGGTTAAGTGCTCCCGGAAGAGATGGGTTTTCAGCTGTCTTCTGAATGTTGTCAGGGATTCTGCATTCCGGATGGGGGTGGGGAGAGCGTTCCACCAGCATGGAACTGTGAATGAGAATGTTCTGGAAAGTGATTTTGTGGCTTTCTGGGATGGAACCACGAGACGTCGCTCGTTGGCCGATCGTAGGTTTCTGGTAGGGATGTAGACTCGAAGGAGTGAGTGAAAGTAGGAGGGAGCTGAGCCTGTGATAGATCTGTAAGCAAGCGTCAATGCCTTGAACTTGATGCGAGCAGCGAGAGGTAGCCAGTGCAGTGAGCTGAACAGAGGAGTGACGTGGGTTCTCTTTGGCTCATTGAAGACAAGACGAGCTGCGGCGTTCTGGATATCTGCAGGGGTTTAGTTGCACATGCTGGAAGTCCGGCCAGAAGAGCATTACAGTAGTCAAGCCTAGAAATGACCAGGGCCTGGACGAGAAGTTGTGTTGCATGCTCAGTTAGGAAAGGCCTGATCTTCCTGATGTTGTGCAGAGCAAACCTGCATGATCGAGCTGTCTTTGAAATGTGATCTGTGAAGGTCAGCTGGTCATCAAACGTTACTCCAAGATTTCTCACCGACTTTGATGGGGTGATTGATGATGACTCTAGCTGGATAGTGAAGTTGTGCTGTAGAGACGGATTGGCAGGGAGGACGAGAAGCTCAGTCTTTGCCAAGTTGAGCTGCAGGTGATGTTCCTTCATCCACGTCGAGATGTCCGCCAGGCAGCTTGAGATCCGTGCAGCTACTGTGGGATCATCTGGTTGAAACGAGAGGAAGAGCTGTGTGTCATCAGCATAGCAGTGGTAGGAGAAGCCGTGTGCTTGTATGATGTGTCCCAGTGATGTGGTGTAGATGGAGAAGAGGAGGGGACCAAGAACTGAACCCTGGGGAACCCCTGTGGTCAGTTGATGTGCTCCGGATACCTCGCCTCTCCATGCGACCTTGAAGGACCTACCATTACATCAACACCTCTCATAATGGGAGAGGGGGAACGGATTTCGACAGCTGTTTTTTTTGCCGTCGAATTCTGTTCCCCCTATGTTTCTTACACAATGAGGTTCTAATATTTATCACTTGACGGTTAATAACACAGCCCAATAGCCAAGTGGTCAGTGCCCTGGCAATCTTTTTTTTAGCTTTGGGCGACCCGAGTTCAAGTCCCGTTTCGTCAAACTTTCTTGATAGTATACTATCCTATCATAATAAAAGGCAAACAAATAAATTATTTAAACTGATGGAAGTTAAGCTCCATCCACACACAAAAATAAAATCAGCATTTTTTAAGCCATTACATCAACACCTCTCATAATGGGAGAGGGGGAACGGATTTCGACAGCTGTTTTTTTTGCCGTCGAATTCTGTTCCCCCTATGTTTCTTACACAATGAGGTTCTAATATTTATCACTTTACAGCTAATTACACAGCCCAATAGCCAAGTGGTTAGTGCCCTGACAATCTTTTTTTTAGCTTTGGGCGACCCGAGTTCAAGTCCCGTTTCGTCAAACTTTCTTGATAGTATACTGTCCTATCATAATAAAAGGCAAACAAATAAATTTTTTAAACTGATGCAAGTTAAGCTCCATTCACACACAAAAATAAAATCAGCATTTTTTAAGCCATTACATCAACACCTCTCATAATGGGAGTGGGGGAACGGATTTCGACAGCTGTTTTTTTTGCCGTCAAATTCTGTTCCCCTTATGTTTTTTACACAATGAGGTTCTAATATTTATCACTTTACAGCTAATTACACAGCCCAATAGCCAAGTGGTCAGTGCCCTGGCAATCTTTTTTTTAGCTTTGGGCGACCCGAGTTCAAGTCCCGTTTCGTCAAACTTTCTTGATAGTATACTGTCCTATCATAATAAAAGGCAAACAAATAAATTATTTAAACTGATGCAAGTTAAGCTCCATCCACACACAAAAATAAAATCAGCATTTTTTAAGCCATTACATCAACACCTCTCATAATGGGAGAGGGGGAACGGATTTCGACAGCTGTTTTTTTTGCCGTCGAATTCTGTTCCCCCTATGTTTCTTACACAATGAGGTTCTAATATTTATTACTTTACAGGTGATTACACAGCCCAACAGCCAAGTGGTCAAGTGCCCTGGCAATTTTTTTTTAGCTTTGGGCGACCCGAGTTCAAGTCCCGTTTCGTCAAACTTTCTTGATAGTATACTGTCCTATCATAATAAAAAGCAAAAAAATATATTATTTAAACTGATGCAAGTTAAGCTCCATCCACACACAAAAATAAAATCAGCATTTTTTAAGCCATTACATCAACACCTCTCATAATGGGAGTGGGGGAACGGATTTCGACAGCTGTTTTTTTCGCCGTCGAATTCTGTTCCACCTATGTTTTTTACACAATGAGGTTCTAATATTTATCACTTTACAGCTAACAACACAGCCCAATAGCCAAGTGGTCAGTGCCCTGGCAATCTTTTTTTTCAGCTTTGGGCGACCCGAGTTCAAGTCCCGTTTCGTCAAACTTTCTTGATAGTATACTGTCCTATCATAATAAAAGGCAAACAAATAAATTATTTAAACTGATGCAAGTTAAGCTCCATCCACACACAAAAATAAAATCAGCATTTTTTAAGCCATTACATCAACACCTCTCATAATGGGAGAGGGGGAACGGATTTCGACAGCTTTTGTTTTTGTTTTTTGCCGTCGAATTCTGTTCCCCCTATGTTTCTTATACAATGAGGTTCTAATATTTATCACTTTACAGTTCATTACACAGCCCAATAGCCAAGTGGTCAGTCCCCTGGCAATATATTTTTTTTTTAGCTTTGGGTGACCCGAGTTCAAGTCCCGTTTCGTCAAACTTTCTTGATAGTATACTGTCCTATCATAATAAAAAGCAAAAAAATATATTATTTAAACTGATGCAAGTTAAGCTCCATCCACACACAAAAATAAAATCAGCATTTTTTAAGCCATTACATCAACACCTCTCATAATGAGAGAGGGGGAACGGATTTCGACAGCTGTTTTTTTGCCGTCGAATTCTGTTCCCCCTATGTTTCTTACACAATGAGGTTCTAATATTTATCACTTTACAGTTAATTACACAGCCCAATAGCCAAGTGGTCAGTGCCCTGACAATCTTTTTTTTTAGCTTTGGGCGACACGAGTTCAAGTCCCGTTTCGTCAAACTTTCTTGATAGTATACTGTCCTATCATAATAAAAGGCAAACAAATAAATTTTTTAAACTGATGCAAGTTAAGCTCCATCCACACACAAAAATAAAATCAGCATTTTTTAAGCCATTACATCAACACCTCTCATAATGGGAGTGGGGGAACGGATTTCGACAGCTGTTTTTTTTGCCGTCGAATTCTGTTCCCCCTATGTTTTTTAAACAATGAGGTTCTAATATTTATCACTTTACTGCTAACAACACAGCCCAATAGCCAAGTGTTCAGTGCTCTGGCAATCTTTTTTTTAGCTTTGGGCGACCCGAGTTCAAGTCCCGTTTTGTCAAACTTTCTTGATAGTATACTGTCCTATCATAATAAAAGGCAAACAAATAAATTATTTAAACTGATGCAAGTTAAGCTCCATCCACACACAAAAATAAAATCAGCATTTTTTAAGCCATTACATCAACACCTCTCATAATGGGAGAGGGGGAACGGATTTCGACAGCTTTTTTTTTTTTTTTTTGCCGTCGAATTCTGTTCCCCCTATGTTTCTTACACAATGAGGTTCTAATATTTATCACTTTACAGTTCATTACACAGCCCAATAGCCAAGTGGTCAGTCCCCTGGCAATATTTTTTTTTTAGCTTTGGGCAACCCGAGTTCAAGTCCCGTTTCGTCAAACTTTCTTGATAGTATACTGTCCTATCATAATAAAAAGCAAAAAAATGTATTGTTTAAACTGATGCAAGTTAAGCTCCATCCACACACAAAAATAAAATCAGCATTTTTTAAGCCATTACATCAACACCTCTCATAATGGGAGAGGGGGAACGGATTTCGACAGCTGTTTTTTTTGCCGTCGAATTCTGTTCCCCCTATGTTTCTTACACAATGAGGTTCTAATATTTATTACTTTACAGCTGATTATACAGCCCAATAGCCAAGTGGTCAAGTGCCCTGGCAATTTTTTTTTAGCTTTGGGCGACCCGAGTTCAAGTCCCGTTTCGTCAAACTTTCTTGATAGTATACTGTCCTATCATAATAAAAAGCAAAAAAATATATTATTTAAACTGATGCAAGTTAAGCTCCATCCACAAACAAAAATAAAATCAGCATTTTTTAAGCCATTACATCAACACCTCTCATAATGGGAGAGGGGGAACGGATTTCGACAGCTGTTTTTTTTGCCGTCGAATTCTGTTCCCCCTATGTTTCTTACACAATGAGGTTCTAATATTTATTACTTTACAGCTGATTATACAGCCCAATAGCCAAGTGGTCAAGTGCCCTGGCAATTTTTTTTTAGCTTTGGGTGACCCGAGTTCAAGTCCCGTTTCGTCAAACTTTCTTGATAGTATACTGTCCTATCATAATAAAAAGCAAAAAAATATATTATTTAAACTGATGCAAGTTAAGCTCCATCCACACACAAAAATAAAATCAGCATTTTTTAAGCCATTACATCAACACCTCTCATAATGAGAGAGGGGGAACGGATTTCGACAGCTGTTTTTTTTTTTGCCGTCGAATTCTGTTCCCCCTATGTTTCTTACACAATGAGGTTCTAATATTTATTACTTTACAGCTGATTATACATCCCAATAGCCAAGTGGTCAAGTGCCCTGGCAATTTTTTTTTAGCTTTGGGCGACCCGAGTTCAAGTCCTGTTTCGTCAAACTTTCTTGATAGTATACTGTCCTATCATAATAAAAAGCAAAAAAATATATTATTTAAACTGATGCAAGTGAAGCTCCATCCACACACAAAAATAAAATCAGCATTTATTAAGCCATTACATCAACACCTCTCATAATGGGAGAGGGGGAACGGATTTCAACAGCTGTTTTTTTTTGCCGTCGAATTCTGTTCCCCCTATGTTTCTTACACAATGAGGTTCTAATATTTATTACTTTACAGCTAATTATACAGCCCAATAGCCAAGTGGTCAAGTACCCTGGCAATTTTTTTTTAGCTTTGGGCGACCCGAGTTCAAGTCCCATTTCGTCAAACTTTCTTGATAGTATACTGTCCTATCATAATAAAAAGCAAAAAAATATATTATTTAAACTGATGCAAGTTAAGCTCCATCCACACACAAAAATAAAATCAGCATTTTTTAAGCCATTACATCAACACCTCTCATAATGGGAGAGGGGGAACGGATTTCGACAGCTGTTTTTTTTTGCCGTCGAATTCTGTTCCCCCTATGTTTTTTACACAATGAGGTTCTAATATTTATTACTTTACAAGTGATTACACAGCCCAATAGCCAAGTGGTCAAGTGCCCTGGCAATTTTTTTTTTAGCTTTGGGCGACCCGAGTTCAAGTCCCGTTTCGTCAAACTTTCTTGATAGTATACTGTCCTATCATAATAAAAAGCAAAAAAATATATTATTTAAACTGATGCAAGTTAAGCTCCATCCACACACAAAAATAAAATCAGCATTTTTTAAGCCATTACATCAACACCTCTCATAATGGGAGTGGGGGAACGGATTTCGACAGCTGTTTTTTTTGCCGTCGAATTCTGTTCCCCCTATGTTTTTTACACAATGAGGTTCTAATATTTATCACTTTACAGCTAACAACACAGCCCAATAGCCAAGTGGTCAGTGCCATGGCAATCTTTTTTTTAGCTTTGGGCGACCCGAGTTCAAGTCCCGTTTTGTCAAACTTTCTTGATAGTATACTGCCCTATCATAATAAAAGGCAAACAAATAAATTATTTAAACTGATGCAAGTTAAGCTCCATCCACACACAAAAATAAAATCAGCATTTTTTAAGCCATTACATCAACACCTCTCATAATGGGAGAGGGGGAACGGATTTCGACAGCTTTTTTTTTTTTTTTGCCGTCGAATTCTGTTCCCCCTATGTTTCTTATACAATGAGGTTCTAATATTTATCACTTTACAGTTCATTACACAGCCCAATAGCCAAGTGGTCAGTCCCCTGGCAATATATTTTTTTTTTAGCTTTGGGTGACCCGAGTTCAAGTCCCGTTTCGTCAAACTTTCTTGATAGTATACTGTCCTATCATAATAAAAAGCAAAAAAATATATTATTTAAACTGATGCAAGTTAAGCTCCATCCACACACAAAAATAAAATCAGCATTTTTTAAGCCATTACATCAACACCTCTCATAATGAGAGAGGGGGAACGGATTTCGACAGCTGTTTTTTTGCCGTCGAATTCTGTTCCCCCTATGTTTCTTACACAATGAGGTTCTAATATTTATCACTTTACAGTTAATTATACAGCCCAATAGCCAAGTGGTCAGTGCCCTGACAATCTTTTTTTTTAGCTTTGGGCGACACGAGTTCAAGTCCCGTTTCGTCAAACTTTCTTGATAGTATACTGTCCTATCATAATAAAAGGCAAACAAATAAATTTTTTAAACTGATGCAAGTTAAGCTCCATCCACACACAAAAATAAAATCAGCATTTTTTAAGCCATTACATCAACACCTCTCATAATGGGAGTGGGGGAACGGATTTCGACAGCTCTTTTTTTTTGCCGTCGAATTCTGTTCCCCCTATGTTTTTTAAACAATGAGGTTCTAATATTTATCACTTTACTGCTAACAACACAGCCCAATAGCCAAAAGGTCAGTGCTCTGGCAATCTTTTTTTTAGCTTTGGGCGACCCGAGTTCAAGTCCCGTTTTGTCAAACTTTCTTGATAGTATACTGTCCTATCATAATAAAAGGCAAACAAATAAATTATTTAAACTGATGCAAGTTAAGCTCCATCCACACACAAAAATAAAATCAGCATTTTTTAAGCCATTACATCAACACCTCTCATAATGGGAGAGGGGGAACGGATTTCGACAGCTTTTTTTTTTTTTTTTGCCGTCGAATTCTGTTCCCCCTATGTTTCTTACACAATGAGGTTCTAATATTTATCACTTTACAGTTCATTACACAGCCCAATAGCCAAGTGGTCAGTCCCCTGGCAATATTTTTTTTTTTAGCTTTGGGCAACCCGAGTTCAAGTCCCGTTTCGTCAAACTTTCTTGATAGTATACTGTCCTATCATAATAAAAAGCAAAAAAATGTATTGTTTAAACTGATGCAAGTTAAGCTCCATCCACACACAAAAATAAAATCAGCATTTTTTAAGCCATTACATCAACACCTCTCATAATGGGAGAGGGGGAACGGATTTCGACAGCTGTTTTTTTTGCCGTCGAATTCTGTTCCCCCTATGTTTCTTACACAATGAGGTTCTAATATTTATTACTTTACAGCTGATTATACAGCCCAATAGCCAAGTGGTCAAGTGCCCTGGCAATTTTTTTTTAGCTTTGGGCGACCCGAGTTCAAGTCCCGTTTCGTCAAACTTTCTTGATAGTATACTGTCCTATCATAATAAAAAGCAAAAAAATATATTATTTAAACTGATGCAAGTTAAGCTCCATCCACAAACAAAAATAAAATCAGCATTTTTTAAGCCATTACATCAACACCTCTCATAATGGGAGAGGGGGAACGGATTTCGACAGCTGTTTTTTTTGCCGTCGAATTCTGTTCCCCCTATGTTTCTTACACAATGAGGTTCTAATATTTATTACTTTACAGCTGATTATACAGCCCAATAGCCAAGTGGTCAAGTGCCCTGGCAATTTTTTTTTAGCTTTGGGTGACCCGAGTTCAAGTCCCGTTTCGTCAAACTTTCTTGATAGTATACTGTCCTATCATAATAAAAAGCAAAAAAATATATTATTTAAACTGATGCAAGTTAAGCTCCATCCACACACAAAAATAAAATCAGCATTTTTTAAGCCATTACATCAACACCTCTCATAATGAGAGAGGGGGAACGGATTTCGACAGCTGTTTTTTTTTTTGCCGTCGAATTCTGTTCCCCCTATGTTTCTTACACAATGAGGTTCTAATATTTATTACTTTACAGCTGATTATACATCCCAATAGCCAAGTGGTCAAGTGCCCTGGCAATTTTTTTTTAGCTTTGGGCGACCCGAGTTCAAGTCCCGTTTCGTCAAACTTTCTTGATAGTATACTGTCCTATCATAATAAAAAGCAAAAAAATATATTATTTAAACTGATGCAAGTGAAGCTCCATCCACACACAAAAATAAAATCAGCATTTATTAAGCCATTACATCAACACCTCTCATAATGGGAGAGGGGGAACGGATTTCAACAGCTGTTTTTTTTTGCCGTCGAATTCTGTTCCCCCTATGTTTCTTACACAATGAGGTTCTAATATTTATTACTTTACAGCTGATTATACAGCCCAATAGCCAAGTGGTCAAGTACCCTGGCAATTTTTTTTTAGCTTTGGGCGACCCGAGTTCAAGTCCCATTTCGTCAAACTTTCTTGATAGTATACTGTCCTATCATAATAAAAAGCAAAAAAATATATTATTTAAACTGATGCAAGTTAAGCTCCATCCACACACAAAAATAAAATCAGCATTTTTTAAGCCATTACATCAACACCTCTCATAATGGGAGAGGGGGAACGGATTTCGACAGCTGTTTTTTTTTGCCGTCGAATTCTGTTCCCCCTATGTTTTTTACACAATGAGGTTCTAATATTTATTACTTTACAGGTGATTACACAGCCCAATAGCCAAGTGGTCAAGTGCCCTGGCAATTTTTTTTTTAGCTTTGGGCGACCCGAGTTCAAGTCCCGTTTCGTCAAACTTTCTTGATAGTATACTGTCCTATCATAATAAAAAGCAAAAAAATATATTATTTAAACTGATGCAAGTTAAGCTCCATCCACACACAAAAATAAAATCAGCATTTTTTAAGCCATTACATCAACACCTCTCATAATGGGAGTGGGGGAACGGATTTCGACAGCTGTTTTTTTTGCCGTCGAATTCTGTTCCCCATATGTTTTTTACACAATGAGGTTCTAATATTTATCACTTTACAGCTAACAACACAGCCCAATAGCCAAGTGGTCAGTGCCATGGCAATCTTTTTTTTAGCTTTGGGCGACCCGAGTTCAAGTCCCGTTTTGTCAAACTTTCTTGATAGTATACTGCCCTATCATAATAAAAGGCAAACAAATAAATTATTTAAACTGATGCAAGTTAAGCTCCATCCACACACAAAAATAAAATCAGCATTTTTTAAGCCATTACATCAACACCTCTCATAATGGGAGAGGGGGAACGGATTTCGACAGCTTTTTTTTTTTTTTTTGCCGTCGAATTCTGTTCCCCCTATGTTTCTTACACAATGAGGTTCTAATATTTATCACTTTACAGTTCATTACACAGCCCAATAGCCAAGTGGTCAGTCCCCTGGCAATATTTTTTTTTTAGCTTTGGGCAACCCGAGTTCAAGTCCCGTTTCGTCAAACTTTCTTGATAGTATACTGTCCTATCATAATAAAAAGCAAAAAAATGTATTATTTAAACTGATGCAAGTTAAGCTCCATCCACACACAAAAATAAAATCAGCATTTTTTAAGCCATTACATCAACACCTCTCATAATGGGAGAGGGGGAACGGATTTCGACAGCTGTTTTTTTTTTGCCGTCGAATTCTGTTCCCCCTATGTTTCTTACACAATGAGGTTCTAATATTTATTACTTTACAGCTGATTATACAGCCCAATAGCCAAGTGGTCAAGTGCCCTGGCAATTTTTTTTTAGCTTTGGGCGACCCGAGTTCAAGTCCCGTTTCGTCAAACTTTCTTGATAGTATACTGTCCTATCATAATAAAAAGCAAAAAAATATATTATTTAAACTGATGCAAGTTAAGCTCCATCCACACACAAAAATAAAATCAGCATTTTTTAAGCCATTACATCAACACCTCTCATAATGGGAGAGGGGTAACGGATTTCGACAGCTGTTTGTTTCTCTCTTGATGCCCTCGAATTCTGTTCCCCCTATGTTTCTTACACAATGAGGTTCTAATATTTATTACTTTACAGCTGATTATACAGCCCAATAGCCAAGTTGTCAAGTGCCCTGGCAATTTTTTTTTAGCTTTGGGCGACCCGAGTTCAAGTCCCGTTTCGTCAAACTTTCTTGATAGTATACTGTCCTATCATAATAAAAAGCAAAAAAAATTATTATTTAAACTGATGCAAGTTAAGCTCCATCCACACACAAAAATAAAATCAGCATTTATTAAGCCATTACATCAACACCTCTCATAATGGGAGAGGGGGAACGGATTTCGACAGCTGTTTTTTTTGCCGTCGAATTCTGTTCCCCCTATGTTTCTTACACAATGAGGTTCTAATATTTATCACTTTACAGCTAATTACACAGCCCAATAGCCAAGTGGTCAGTGCCCCTTACAGTCTTTTTTTTTAGCTTTGGGCGACCCGAGTTCATGTCCCATTTCGTCAAACTTTCTTGATAGTATACTGTCCTATCATAATAAAAGGCAAACAAATAAATTTTTTAAACTGATGCAAGTTAAGCTCCATCCACACACAAAAATAAAATCAGCATTTTTTAAGCCATTACATCAACACCTCTCATAATGGGAGAGGGGGAACGGATTTCGACAGCTTTTTTTTTTTTTTTGCCGTCGAATTCTGTTCCCCCTATGTTTCTTACACAATGAGGTTCTAATATTTATTACTTTACAGGTGATTACACAGCCCAATAGCCAAGTGGTCAAGTGCCCTGGCAATTTTTTTTTTTTTAGCTTTGGGCAACCCGAGTTCAAGTCCCGTTTCGTCAAACTTTCTTGATAGTATACTGTCCTATCATAATAAAAGGCAAACAAATATATTCTTTAAACTGATGCAAGTTAAGCTCCATCCACAAACAAAAATAAAATCAGCAGTTTTAAGCCATTACATCAACATCTCTCATAATGGGAGTTGGGGAACGGATTTCGACAGCTGTTTTTTTTCCGTCGTATTCTGTTCCCCCCATATTTCTGACACACTGAGGTTCTAATATTTATCAAATTGATGCTGTTTAAGCTCCATCCACACACATATTAGAATAAGCTAGCCATATCCATATTATCATTAGCTCCATATTATTCAAATATATATCACATTGCATCTAACTACCTAACCCAATAGCCTAGTGGTCAGTACACTCTGCAGTCCAGTTTCATTGTGTTTCAGCTTGATGTGACCTGAGTTCAAGTCCTGGTTAGTCAAACTTTCTTGATACTATAGGGTCCTAATGTCCTAGGCAAAAAAATATAATATTTAAACTGATGCAAGTTAAGCTCCATCTATGCACAAAAATAAAATCAGCATTTTTTAAGCCATTACATCAACACATTTTAAGCTGATTAACATCTCTCATCATTGGGTTGGGGGAATGGATTTCGACAGCTGAACTATTTAGCCTACCATCGGATTCTTTTCCCCCTTCGTTTATTACACAATAAGGTTCTAATATTTATCACATTGCAGCTAATTACTAAACCAAATAGACTATAGCCTATATTCCGCGCTCAAGCGCATGCATAATACTTGCCGCAAAGGACCGGCAGCAGCAGAAGTAGGCTAATGATAATAAATGTGTCTGAAAAAAATAACGAAGCATTTTAATTGTTTATTAATGAACTACAGGTAGTCTTTTCTAAATCAGTGTAGGCTGCCAGTGTAACTGGTGTGAATTATTATTTGATTTGTTTTGTTTTAACATTGTATTATTTTCTTTAATTGACTGTTTACTAAGTTTTTTCTACTTTTGTATTTAGAATGGATTAATGAACCTCATGAAATTTTGTTCAGATTATTGTTCATGAGTAAGAGAACATAGAGTTAAATTAGCAAAACTTTTCTTTGGGTGTTCGTTTGGGGAGGGAGCACCATCGGTGGAACACCTCTTGGGTTTCCCCTCGTGTGATCTGTAATAGCCTCAGTTTACCTGTGTGCGAGGCTCATGAGCACACGCAATGTTGCTTCTCTCCGTGAATATTACTGGTATGATGATGTTTATTGTCTAAAGCCAGGCATAATTGTCGCTCAATAAGTGTAATTGGAGTGCGTTTCATCATTTGAAAATGTTGGTCGTGATGAAGTGGGTAGCAATACGATTTTATTAAATTCATCATGGTGCTAACTTATTAGTGTTTTAGTGTGTACACGAGAGAGAGAAGCTGATGCCCCGTTGATCCACTGATGATCTCTATTTGTATGTTCTTTAATTAGTTCTGTTTTGTGGAAGAAAAAAGATCTGGTTGACTGTCAATAAATATGTACTGTATGAAGAGTGTTATAAGGGGAACGAATCAGATTCATAGATTCACAGAAATGTCTATCAAATGCGCCTGTACGTAGCTCATAGCCAATCGTTTCAATTATACCAGATGACGTATGTAGACCGACAGAAATTCGACGAGGAAGAAGATGATGGGTCAGAGATTTATGTGTACACGATGGCGTTCAGCGACTATTGCCATTTGTGCAAGACAAACATGAGTGTAGAAGGTATGTATAGATAAACAAACTGCTTCGGAGTGTCGCATAGACGTCGTCATCGTCTTGCTGCTCCCTCCCCGTTCTGTGATTGGTCCCCTCGCTGAGGCGAAAATCTGGTCCATGGAATCCAGGCTGCCTAGCAGCGTGAATAAAATTGTGCTGATGTCGAAAAAGATGTAGTTTTAACGACACAAGATCTCGTTATTACGAGAAAAGATGTCGTTAAAACGGCATAAGATCTCGTTATTACGAGAAAATGTCATTTTAACGACATAAAATCTCGTTATTGCGACATAAGATCTCGTTATTACGAGAAAAAATTGTTTTAACGACATAAGATCTCGTTATACGAGAAAAAAAATTGTTTTAACATCATAAGATCTCGTTATTACGAGAAAAAAAAATTTTTAACGACATAAGATCTCGTTATTAAGAGAAAAAAAAATTAGTTTTAACGACACAAGATCTCGTTATTACGAGAAAATGTCATTTTAACGACATAAGATCTCGTTATTACAAGAAAATATGTTGTTTTAACGACATAAGATCTCGTTATTACGACATAAATGAGTGAAAAAAAATGTATGTGGCAGCAATGCGTCACCGTAGTATGGAACGACACAAAGATGAGTAAATGATCACCGAATTGTCATTTTTGTGTAAATCCCTTTAAGATTCATGCTCATTTTGGACAAGGGAAGATTAGTTACTATTTTATTGTAGCCTTCCTGCAAAATGGTATCATCTGTTAGGATCAACTAACTTCAGTATTTTTTTCAAGGTTTAAACCTGTTAGGGGTTTGTGAAGTTGCTTTGGAACAGTTTGTCAAGTCAAAATCTCTTGACAGTTAAACTTGAATGTTGAGCTGAATAGAATTAAAAATATAGGCCAATAATGAACAAAACAATTAAGTTTTATCAATCATTAGTAAGCGTAAGAAAGCCAGACAGCACACATTCCTGTGTCACTTAAACAAATATTTAGTATTTTCTGGCACCTTACCACTCTCTAAACGGCTCCATAATTCTGCCAAATGTGCAATTTGATTCTAAAAAAGTGCATTCAAATTTTTTACTTAGCCTAAATTTACCCATTTATTCAATATTTTCAGTAACAAATACTTTGCTTTTGATAATGCAAAAAGAAAAGAAACACTTACCGAAATTAGGTCTATTTTTGTCCATTTCTCTGGATAATTTAGGAGCCATTTATGGAGCTCAAAGAATCACTGATAAAGGGATGTTTAGATTTAATTTCTGTCAGACGAGCGGTTCATTTGTTTAAGTTCATTTGAATATGCAGTTATTAGAGAAGAAAGCCTTTGTCTTAGACCTAATGATGTTGATCTCTGATCCGATCATGAAGGATTTACGATATTAAGAGTTGCACCTTTAAGTCAGTATTAGTATTAGCTTATTCGATCAAAACAATCATATTTTATTAGAGGGTGTCAGACCTATCCACTTGCACATGTAACACCCACACAGTGAAGGGTTATAGGCCTATAGTATAGCCAATTCTGGATAGATTCGCCAGTCTAGAGTCTCTACAAAGGCTCACAGATTAGCAGTTTTACTGAAACTGTCCTGCTCTGAAAAAAACAACAAAAAACAAACAGAGCTTAGAAGAGTTTAGCTGGTCTCCCAGCATGACAAAACAAGCATAGCCTACCGAAAATCAGTGTTTGTGGACTCATGCATTTTCTGTAAAGCTGCTTTGAAACGATGTGTATTGTGAAAAGCGTTATACAAATAAATTTGAAATGTATTGTTTGTGACACAATACACACAAGGACGTTTCTCTGTCACATCATTGACTTAATGACCAGCAGGGGGCGCCAACGATATTTTAAAGTTAAAGTCCCCCCCTGTGGTGAAAATCAAGTTTTTAATGTTTTTTCAATGTCTCTGTGGTGTTTTTGATATGCTTTAAGACAACCCATGTGCAAATTCATAAGTCAACACCGTTGCGGAGTTCTCCTTAAAACTGCAGTGAACCAAAGACGGTCTCAAAAACGCGGTTTGAAATCGACAGTGTTTCTGATGTCACAAACTACCTTGTAACCAATCACGACAACGTGCCGCCGGGCTTTAGCATATTTATCATTACTATACTGTGTAGCAGTGGAGTCTCAAGAAGAGCAAGGTTATCCCGGTATATTTGCTGATGTGAAAAATCAGGTACATTTAGCAATATAGCAGGTGAAATATGCATATGATTGCATGTTATGATGAACTAGCTATATGCCTTTCTCTACTGACGTTCTGAGTTATTCAAAGGATTTCTAAGGATACTGATTTTAGAAGGTCTGAATGAAATGGAGAACAGTAACATGGTTTGATTAACATTAGCAACACATTATATCAGCTGTTTGATAATGTAGTCAAGCAAAAGGCTAATCATATTAATTACGTTATTTGTCTGATGTTGTAGAGAGTGTTACATAAAATACATTACCATTCTGATACATTGACTTGAAGACGAGCCTCTATAATTCACTCTTCCACTTATTTTTCTGAATCAGTTTCTGGTTCAAACATAGGCTATGGCTGAATTAAACCAGTATTTCCACTTGCCATTGTGCAGCATTTACTACAGTAAAGTTGGTCGAGTGTATCTCTGAGCTGGGTTAAGTGAGTGGAGGCGGGGTTCATCTTTAGGAAATTTGGTTTAGGGTTATGGCTTATTTACAGTGTGTCTTCTTTTCACATTGTAACTTTAAATTTCAAAATCTTAACTTTATTTCCAGCTTTATATAAATTGTATCTAAATTTTGAAACAGATTTTCAGTGTGGCCTCAGAATTTGGATCCCACCGTATAATATGAATTATTGATTTTGTTTAGATATTTTGTTACTTTTATAGTCAGTAAGTTTGATTGACATGTTTCAGAGTTCACTGAATAGACGGTTACTCTGGTCTACTCAGGGTGTCCGGAAGCCTCTCGATCTGTACACATCCTGAATGTTTGAAAAGCTCATTTTTTCAACCTTTCTCTTTTTGTTTCCTGCTGTCAGTGTTGAGACGTGTGCGCCACCCCTTGACACGTTCTGGCCCTGACCCCTGCTGGGTGGAGTGGGGTGAACTTCCTTCCTGTGGAGACCCACGAAGGTTCTTCGAAACAACAGTTCTTTCCTGGGATGCCAATGTTGCCAGGAAATTAGTGGATATACTAAACAGAGCTGTTTGTGATGTTTCCACCCGCATAAGCTGGAAATGAAAACGGAGACAACAACACTAAATCACCTTCATTCTCTTTCCTCACTACTCTCACTTCTATCTCTTTATGAGCTCATGACTAGAGTCTGGGGAGACTGAAGATTGTGTAATGTTTACATGGTAGTTCACCTACCACAAACTTCACACTCAATGTTGCTGGTACTGTAGTTGAAGTTGATTTAAATAAGTTAAGTTATGCAATGTTGATATTCTTTCTCCTATCCTGGGATATTGTGAAGAAATCCCTAAAATGTGTAAACAGTGGTCTGTGGCACTTTTAGCAAACTTGTGCAAACTTGTGCTCAATGCAAAATCTTGTGCATTCTTGCAGCTTGAACTGGTGCTAAACACTATCCTGCAGTTCTATATGCTGGGAAACATACCTCTCTTACTTTCTCAACAATATTTTCTTTCCTTTTTGTACTTTTTGTACTACCTTTTTGTGTATTTTTGATCTCCTGCACAGGCTGAAACATTTATAAATTTGGCAAACGTTTGAATCTAAAGCAGCGTATGTGTTGCATTCAAGGTATTGTATACTTTCATGCAATCCTTGGAAATCAAAACCATGGCTTCGTTATGCGTCATGGCCATTGTTAGCGTCATGCTCTATTGTTTGGACCACTGGAACACATCAGAGGCATTTGTCAAAATATGAGAAAGGCTTTTGACACTTGCCATGTACTGTCACACCTTTAGGAATGCTTTTCATATATCAATCTGAGCTTTCTTTTTGCAATAATATTTGTAAGTCAGAAGTGTCTTTATTTTATTTTAGTATTTTATTTTGTTTAGATTTGTTTGTTTGCTTTGCCTTTGTTTTGGCTTTTGATTTGCTTTGAGATTTATTTTATTTTATTTGTTTGTTTGTTTGTTTATGCTATTTTTATGTTGTGTAGTTTAGATTTGTTTGTTTTGCTTTGCTTTGTTTTTCTTTGGTTTGGTTTGTTTTGCTTTGCTTTAGCTTTATTTATTTTTTTAATTTTAGGTACACACCTCTTATCATATGGGTCATGCTGGAGCATCTCGGCCCATTATTGGGATTTTTTTTTTTTTTTTTTTTTATTTCATTATTTTATTATTTGAGTTAATTTGATTTGATTTATTTTAGGTACACACGTCATGAGCAAAATGAAACAATATTTTCCTTTTTTAGCAGCCAAATTCCAGACATTAGACAAGTGCCTCTCACGACCCATGTGACCCGTTTTATCTATTTACTCTGCTACTACAGGACTTGAATTACCCAGCTGGAGCTCTGGAAGGCCTGATTCCTGACCCTTAACATTTGCACTGTAAACCTGACCAACAGCAGGAGGAGACACTGACTGGCTAACCGGCCGTTGGCAAACATCAAACACACCTCAAGGGCTCCAGAGCATACTTTGCACCGCTGGTTGTTAGGGGTGATTGTCATGGCATAGGGTCTGGTCATGGGCGGAGCCAAACTTGACTAAAGATTTGAAGGATTTTCTGTTCCTTAAAGAGATAGTTCACCTCAAAATGAAAATGCTGTTATTGTTTACTCACCCCCATGCCGTTATGACTTCTGTGGAACATACAAGTTATTCTAAGAAAGAATATCACACCTCTATGGGTCTTTAAGTGTGTGTGTATCTGCGTAATCTTGATTTGTATTTGAGTTGAGTTGCGTCTCTGTTCACATTATATAACCTGATCTTAGTGACGTCTGTGAGATTAAACGCCAAGTCCTGGCTTGCAGGGCACTTGTCAGATGAAATTGTTTTGCAGACGAGTAGGCTTACATTTCGTCAGCACTATAAATATACACAAGTCCACCAATACTGATACTCAGAACTTTCACACACATAATATACTGTAGATATCTACCATACTGCTCACCACACTCTCTCAGGCATGAGATGGGGAGGTTTCACTGTGAATTTAGGCCTTGTCTAGTGGGTGTATTTATAAGCGGTGAAACCCGCCTAGTCCTGCGTGCCGTGGATGCCATGGGTGTTACCAGAGCAGCCACCAAAGGCCACATACATTCCCAAAGCCTCTGGCATTAACGAAACTCGACATCCATCCATGTCTTATGTTTATTTCTACTGCTTAGACGTTAAAGGGATAGTTGACCCAAAAATGAAAATTCATTAATTACTCACCCTCATGTCAAACCAAAACCAAAGACATCTGGTCATCTTCAGAACACAAATGAAGATATTTTCAATGAAAACTGAGAGCTTTCCGTCTCCCTCCATTGACAGCCTACTCAACTACCTTAGTTGGTTTCTTCCTTGCCATATCTCTGTTGAAAAAGTGTAAAAGTGGTAATAGACACTATACTGTGACCAGGTTGCACACTGTGTCCTCTTTCTCTCTCTTACACAAAGTTTTTTTCCATTAAGCTTTCTGTCTCAAATAAAAGCTGCATTCATTTTGGTTATTTTTAGGGCCAATATCCATCCTGAAACATCATTCCTCTGTAATTCTGCACAGGACAGCAGAGGATCGGAAAACCTGAGAACACTTTTGAAATGGCAACAGGAAACAAGGAGAAATGAAGTGAGCTCCATGCCAGGGACTCTTTAAAGATCCAAGAGCCCCATCAACAGTAGCACAGAATGGCCCATAAACCCAGCGTTCTCCACTCAAGTTTCCATCTGCTAAATTCTAGTCTGGTTAAATAAGAGACGGAATCTTTTTTCCAGAGAGTACATTTATCGCTTGACATTTCCTTTTGTAAAATGGTCATACCACCAGAACATCACAACAGCATTCGCTGAGCATGCAAGTGTTATAAAAGACACTGGAGATATAAATCTACCAGGAGCTAAATGAGGTCAGTGCAGAAAGGCATTGACACTGTTATAGTAATGTTTTTAAGAGTTATTTACAAATTCTGTGACATGCACAGTCAATAATTTCGATTCATCTATCAATTTTGTATACAGTAATTAAAGGTCGCATTTAAAATAGTTTCACTTACAATGGAAATCAAGTCATTGAGGCAAGGCATTGAAAAGCAGACATTTTAAAAGTTTTTAGTAAAGAGTTTGTTTAAATTATCCTTTTAGGGGTGGAACTACTGTACCTTGGATGGAAATGTTAATTATTTTTAAGCTGATTTTTACCCCTTAGACTTCTATTACACCAATGTGATTTTGTTAGGGTTGGTTTTTAGAAGGATTAATCAAAGAGTGATTAATCTAAACTAGTTTCTATGTTAATCAACTGCATGCCACATGCAGCATCAGCATGCAACATCTCTTTAAAGTGTTTAAGTGCGTAACATGAGAGAGTCCCCAATCCAACCATTTGTACAAAACTACTGGTTTCATAGTACAGTCTATAATGGAAACGTTCACTGGCTGTGACTCACTAAAGGATTCACTTAAAATAATAGTTATGATGCACATACTTGACTTACAGTAGGCTATATTGTTATTTATTAAGTTTTTTATGTGACACGTTTGAGGGAATGTTTTAGTAAAGTGTGTCTCTTCATTAGCTCTCTATTTGAATGCAGGTACCAGTATAACTGCAGTCCTGAGATCAGTGGAACAGCCATAGACCATATATGATCAATAAGTTATGACAACATACTGTTTGTTTTTACGTTGCTCTAACTCGTCAAAATAAGTTTGAAAATAAATATATTTTCAACCTTTTTATACCAAGTTATACAAGATTGAACTACTTTTTAAGTCAGTGCAATGCAATTTAAGTTGTAATGACAAATTTTTAACTTTAAGTTAAGAAATGGGATAAACTTTCACAGGCCACTAATTAAGCATCTCTCTCTCTCTCTCTCTCTCTCTCTCTCTCTCTCTCTCTCTCTCTCTCTCTCTCTCTCTCTCTCTCTCTCTCTCTCTCTCTCTCTCTCTCTCTCTCTCTCTCTCTCTCTCTCTCTCTCTCTCTCTCTCTCTCTCTCTCTCTCTCTCTCTCTCTCTCTCTCTCTCTCTCTCTCTATATATATATATATATATATATATATCAATGAGTTATATTTATATGCCAATTCTCACACTGTGAGAATTGGCTTCACCATTTATGACCTTCAGGGAGGTCAGCCCACATACACATGCTTCTTGGCAAAGCAAGCAGTTTGTGATAGATTCTTTTTTATTTTTTTTATTTTATTGCTTGAAATAACGAGAGATTGGGGAGAAGGTGTGACAAATTCGACGTTTTTAAGAGCTAACTCCAAAAGAAAACCTGGACTATGAACGGTTTATATTCATGTGTGTCTAGTGTGAGTGTGTGTAATGGTGACTGAACTTTATGTTATGTATGTGCGAGGTTCCGGTTTCCCTAATGTCTAAGAGTATCAGAGGACAAGTTCTGTCCTGTCAAACTGAATCCGCTCCATCTCCTTCAGTCTGGGACAATAAGAATGTCTCCACTAAGATCCTGGATCACTGACAAACAAAGCACTGCACCAGCGTGACAGAAAAGTGATGACAGACCAGCTATACCCCCTTCTGGTGCGTGACTGCGCTTGAGTTTGATGCACATCATTCAACTTGTCTCTTTATTTGATTTGCTTTCAAAGGCCTCTCTCTTGTCTTCATTCCCTAGATTTGATTTGCTTTCAAAAGCCTCTTTCTTGTCTTCATTCCCTAAACTTTTTTTCCCATAGATATTTTAGAGGAGATGGAAGACGGAATACAAGCCCTGAACAGAACTGTCCTTTCTTTTTTTGGTTTCCCGCATCTGATTTTGAAGACAGTGGATATGCACACATAGACAGAGTTTCACCAAAATCAATGTAGGATGATGGTATGATATCAATGTTTGTGGTAGGAGGATGAGTGGGCAGAACAATATGGTTGCCCTATCTTTTTTTTTTTTTTTTTTTGCCATTGTTGGTTGAAGCTGAGTGGACAGAGTTTAGAGAGGGACTGGTGCTGTCCGTTGAACTGTGACCACTCAAAAAAGCAAGAAAGAGATTGTTTTCATTTGAGGATTGTTTCACTTTAATTTCTGTTATGTGGGTGGGATTCCTTCACTGAACCAGAGGAATAAACAGGACATTTCTGATATTGTGCTCCTCAGCTTTTAATCAGCTTTTCCACACCTCTCTGTATGTCTGAGTAACGCGTGACGATGAGTTCATCCGAGGTTTCGGAGAGCTCACACCACAGTGACATATTCTGCAGTGAGTTCATTTAGAAATGGCAGCCACGTGAAACAAAAAATGATTTCCTTGTGGCTACACAGTCTACAACATTTATGCAATGTTAATGATGATTATTAATAATAATAATTTAATGATTAATTATGAATGTCAATTGCAATCTATTTAACTTTTGTAGAGAGTTTTTAGTTGAAAATGTGGACATAAAAAAAAAGATTGCTTTTGTTCACATAATTAAAGAGATTGATTATTAAATGTATGTAGTCCATAAAAATTTACTGATATGTTCCAGGCCTTTAAATGTTCAGTCAAAGAAAGAAAGTCATACAGGTTTTGAATGGCATGTGGTTGAGTAAATGATGAGTGCAGAAAGTAAATAGGATCTATTTTTGTCTTTAAGTCGACTTTATTGCTTTATTAAAGGGGTCCTTGATTATGATTTCACTTTTTTAACTTTAGTTAGTGTGTAATGTTGCTGTCTGAGCATAAACAACATCTGCAAAGTTATGAGGTTCAGTTCAGTTCGAAGGGAGATATTTTCTTTTACAGAAATCGCTTTTTAAGGACTACAACAAATGGCTGGTAGGGTAGTTTCATTTTTATCATTGTTCCTGAACATTATAATCTCAATGTTTGTCTGTGCGCTGCACATATTACGGAGAACAACTTCCAGAAGAGAGCACAATGCATGCAGGCTATATGCACAAAAGCTTCTCCTGAAAGACGTAGCCATTCCCATTTTGTCGGGACAATCTGTTGTTTATGGATCACAACTTGTAAATATGTCTTATTATTTGCGTTTGTGTTTTCTATTAATAGTTCCAGTTATAAATTTTATGTAGTTGCTAAGCTATGATGTAAATGAAGGACAAAGCTTTGCCTCCGCTAGCCTGCAAACTAACATTAATATTGATGTAGTGTTTACTTTAGCTTTTGTAAGCTCTTGTTTTTGTAAGACTGTTCACCTCCCCTTAGAAAAATTATCCATGATTTTGTGATCAATTACTGTTTTCATTATCATAGTTTTCTGACAAATATGATTAACCTCTTACACTCCTCGACCATTTTTGGGGATTTCCGCCTGGATTTTCCTACCGAAATTGAAAAGCCTCCCATTTCCACATATTTTTTCCAAAATAGACAATTTTGGTGTCATTTTACAGGAAACCCTTTGCAGATTCATAAAACAGTGCTAAAAGTGATAAACATTTAAGTATATGTTGTCTGAGCTGTAATAAAACCAAAAAAATATAGGCGCTTTTTGAATTTTTAATTTTAAATTCATTTTTGAAAGTGTGTAACTCAGGCCCTGTGGGGTCTAGCAACATGCAGACACTTATGGCTGTTTCCTCTAGATGCCAGAAAACTCTGGAAAAAAGATTTTTTTCTCTACACTAAAAAATGAAAAAGATGTGCATATTAATCTGAAGGGAGGAATATTACTTTTTTTATGTAATATCCACCTACCCAAATCTAAACTCTGCTCATACCCATATACAGTAGAATATATGCAATATTCCAGTGTCATTTTACAGAAAACCCTTTGAAATTATATAAAACACTGCTGGATGTGATAAATATTATAGTATATGGTGTCTGTGATATAATAAACAGAAAGAAAAAAATAGGCGCTTTATGATTTTTATCATTTTATTCTTTCAGAAGATACAAGACTTATCATTTTACAAATTATTTGCCTAAAATCTGTGGTCTATTACAATCTAGAACAGGATCCTCATCCTCCAGATTTATATCATTCATTATATGGGCATCAGATTTGTCACCTGTGTTGTGCATCACCTCAACATCACCAGCCAGCCTCCAGGAGATCTGATGCCAGCTGTGCCAACAGTGCCCACAGTGCCAAGCTTCAACAGAACATGAAACAAAGAAAAACACTATTTATACATAGTTTCTGCACTGTAATAATATCCATTTCACAATATCAAAATGTAGATTTACTGAAATGACCATTTTATTCCACTTATGCAAAGTTGTAAACTATTGCGCAATCATACTTTCCATAATCAAAACGTTTTACATTTATTTTCAAATAATAGTTTATCAGATTGTTTGCTGTGCTTTCACATTTCAAACTAACAATAACTTAATCAAAAAATGTATATAAACATTGTAAATGCTGAAAAACCATAAGGTTATACGTACCCAAAAGCTCTGGAGAGTGCGCATTCTCCAACTCCAAATCGTCCATTTAGAAACCAGTTGCACTTCCAAAGATCGCTTTTATCAATGCCATTTATGCTTGTATCTTTCTAGATGCAATTTTAAAAATCAAAACAGTTCATAAACTATAATAACACACGCAAACTCGCGGATATCTTACTCAAAACAAGAGAGCTCGCGCGCTCACCCGGAAGTGATCAAGGAAGCGCATCCGACTCTCTTGAACTCGCGTCTTTTGTGAAAGGTCCGTCAACAGATATGCGACGCGAGATTAGTTCCGGTTAGATATATATACTAAATGCTTGCCTTAGCAGTAGCTTTGTGAGTAAGGCTCGCGCCTGTACAGATGGCATGGAGATCCAGTGTCCTGCGCTCAGAGCGCGTCTTCTCTCAGTTCATTCGAAAAGGTTTTTCTTACCAAGGAAAGCTCACAGAAACGTGAAAGTGGTCTCATTTGAAAGATAACATCCTAATCTAAAAGGTGATATAGATTATGTGGCTGTTTGCGGCTGACTGAAGCCGCCATCGGAGCAGGAATGTGATAATTGTATCTGTCATCTCTGTTTGATTTTATTTCACTGCGCGATTCTTTTGAAGATATTTTGGTCTATGATTGTCTCACAATATAATAATCTACATCGTCAAATTCCTTAGAATGAGAGCTTTCTTGTGATGTATGACTTGACTGTTTTGTGAAATATATATAAAAAAAATATTTGTAGAAATATTTCTTCGCAATCATAAAGCGGAATTTTTTGCCTGGGACCAATGCATATTTAAGCTAATATTTCATTCAACATGTATCATGAAAACGAAAGTGATGGTATTCTTTGTAAAGCTTAGATTCTAAGCTTTCAAATGATACCATGAATTGTCTAATACCATATAAGGAAGTTTATTAAAAGAACGTACGAACATCATAACAAAGATTTTCGATCCCGGTACCGGGTCGGTGGAGTTTATGTGGTTAAATGGTGGATTACATCCTATCTATAAGCAAATTACAAAAGCGCAGAGGGTTCAGCACAACCCTCTTGTTCGTTAACATTGTCAGGGTCTGAATCGGCTCGAAATGGTTTGAAATTGACGCCATCGATAATATTTACATCTGAGTAGAGCTTGCGGTTATGAAGGGCCGTGACATTTCCCCAAAACGCACCAAGCTCTATCAATCACAATGCACTGGACCAGCTAACCAATCACAGCACATTTCGTATTTTGGAAGGAGGGGCTTCATCAGAAACGACGTGTTTGACTGACTGGGGAGAGAAGAACTGTAATAATGTAAAATAGGTGAAAAATAATGCATTTTTGAAAAATCAAGCATGAAAACATACACCCCAAAAACAAAATCAAGACTTCATAAAAGGGCATAATAGGACCCCTTTAAAGCAAGCTCTTGGTACTGTACTTGGCATGTAACCAAGTTACTTGACCATGTACTTGGTCCTGTGCTTGTGAGAGCATTATTGGAGATGATAGGGTGTGTAATGTGGCTTGGAGGATCAGTCTGCGTGATAGAGTTTCATGCACAGCACCAGCAGAAATATGGAATGGACTGCTGGAGAGTTGGCAATACAGTATACAGTGTGCCATACAGGGACAAACCACAACTGACCCCGGAGACCACATTCCTCCTGAGCACTCGTCTCCATAGATGGAGTGAATCCTGCAGTTGCTTCTAAGGGCGGGAACTCCTCTGAATTTCAGCAGGTCATTAAAATACGGCCATGATTACGCCCCTGCTATCCCAGGCAGCCGCGGGGCAGAGGTTAAGAGAGGACTCTCTGAGGGAGCTCCATCGTGGGAGGCCCGGCCTGACCCGTGATGGGCACGCGGAACAGGAACGCAGACCAACAACTGAAGGTTCACCCCTGCAGTTAGTGTTTCACTCCATTCCGAACTAGAGGAAGAACCACACAGGAGGAGAAATAAAAGAGAGGGAAAGAATAACTAAGAGAATTTTAGCACAGTTCAGTCTGGATGAAATTATGGCAATATTTCAGTTTCCAGATGCGACTCCGTTGGAAAGGCCAGTGGCGCTGCATGGTCTAGGACCAGCATTGCCATGCAGTTCACTAGAATAACATGTTAATCATCTAAACTGTTCTTTCTGATCAAAGTGGTTTGATTTTGTTGTGTAGTAGGTTGTTACTCTGACATCTGGTTGTCAGTGGGTTTACATGTTTCCTGATAGAGGTGTACAGCACAGCCTCCTGTCACGTTCTCCTAAGGTTTGCGTTCACATACTGGAGCTCTGCATTCTCAGCTGTTGAGATTCTGTCTGTCTGCACACTATGAACTAAATCCATGAGTTAAAGAGGGGCCCCCAAATTATCTTACAACTTTAAGGAGCAAACACCTAATGTACAATGTTTAATCAACATCAAAGCTTTAAGAGTAAGGAAAAATAATTTAACTATTTATGTTTTTTCTTAATAATAATAATAATAATAATAATAAATCTAATTCAATATTTAATTATATATATATATATATATATATATATATATATAATTTTTTATTTTTTAATGTCATCAGGCTAACAGACATATGACCCTGGACCACAAAACATTTTGGGTCACATGGGTCAATTTTTTTAAATTGAGATTTATACATCATCTGAAAGCTGAATAAATAAGCTTTCCACTGAGGTATGGTTTGTTAGGATAGGACAATATTTGGACAATATCTGGAATCTGAGGGTAATCTAAACATTAAGAAAATCACCTTTAAAGTTGTCCATTTTTGTTCACAATTATGCTGCATTCACTTACAAAAATAAATGTTTTATATATTTACAGTAGAAAATATCTTCATGGAACATGATGTTTACTTAATATCCTAATGATTTTTGGCATAAAAGAAAAATCGATAATATTGACCCATACAATTTATTGTTGGCTATTGCCACAAATATACCAGGGTCACATGTAAGTCATTAAAATATATAATTAAATATTGAATATATATATATATATATATATATATATATATATATATATATATATATATATATATATATATATATATATATATATATACATTTTTCAAATATATTATTTGATCTGGTGAGAAAAAATATAGTAATAAACGTATATATAAAAAAAAAATAGTCTGAATTTATTGTGTTTATGTATATTTAGGGGTTAAAAACATTAATAAAACAAGATAAATTCCCCTTTAAAAAAATTTGGTTAATCATTTTTAAGCATTAATCTAACAACATTTGGTTAATGCTGTTTATGCTCAAAACAAGAAACAAATAAACAAAACAAATACATTTTTGTCGTTTAATTGATGTTTACAAAATAAACAAACAAAAATACAGATTAAGAATTTATTTATTTATTTAGTTGTTATTTATTTTCCTGTTTCTAGAGAGAAACGGAAAGTGACTGAGCATATGGCAAGTCTCATTCATCCAGCTTGTTGATGATGTGAAATATTTGGTGTGTTACAATTGCCTCCTGTGTCCCCAACCGTTCACTATCCTCACAAACACTCATCCTTCATTGCAGTCACCTCAGAGAAAGCAGTATCAGGACTGGATGGTGAAACAAACCACTGTTTTTATGAACCAGCCCTCCCTCCCAAATTTCTGTCCTCCCTTCTGGCTGAAAGAGAACTTCTGTTCTGTACCGGACAGCATGGTGCAGAGACAACAGGAAAAGGTCTTGTTAGCAGCTACACAGGCAGAGACATGGCATTTCAGAATCATAGACTGAGTGGGTGGATGGATGAAAGGGTGAAGAGACTGGAAAATTGTCACCCCACAAATAGAGACAGCTACAGTAGGCTCAGATGTTTTGTCCCCGTAATGGACCACAGACAAGGACATTCCAGTCCTTATATTTTTTTGGATTTGATTTTGACCAGAACTGAAGAATGTGAAAGGAGAGCTGGCCAAAGTATAGCATGTGAACAGAATCTTTCCAGACAATTGATGTCTGTTTTCTGGATGAGAGATATTTGAATATTTGAGAAAAAAAAAAAAAAAAACTTGGAATCTTATTCATATAGTTCACGGAAATGTTCTGGTCTGAAGTGTCACGTGCTGCAGAGCTATATATATATATATTTTTTTTTTTTTTTGTCAAGTGTCATTCTCAAGTATTTATATGATCAAACATACAGTAGAACAGCAATACTGTTTTCTATTGGAAGATATTTTAAAATCTAATTCATTCCCGTGATGGCAAAGCTGAATTTTCACCATCATTACGCCAGTCTTCAGTGTCACATGATACTTCAGAAATCATTCTAATATGCAGATATGAGCAAGAACATTTATTAGTGTATTTTGCATTTTTTCACATTTATAAATCTTCATAGTTTTATTTACAGCTCTAAAAGTCTATTATTAAATGCAATGCGCAATAATAATGCAACCTAAATCCTAGCAGGATCAAAAATCCACATTCCACGCCACAGCCATTATTCTAGATCCCACCTAATGATCACGTTTGATTGACAGACGCACAGGGTGCTGTAGGGTGTGTCCAGGGGGGCTAATTTGAGATCATGCTCGTAAATTCATCCAAAACGTTAAACGTGACCTTCTGTAACGTATGCAGCCTCTGTTCACTGTCAGTTTTGGTGTGTACATGCATTTGTACGTGTCTAGTACGTTTCGCCTGTATTTTGTCTGCTGATGTAAAACTGAGTTTACTTCTCAAACTCATTTGTACACTAATTTGACATGGTCTGGCAGTCTGTGTGTGTTCGGGTTTGATCTGGGCAGACATCCAGGCCTGTGTGCGGATGGATGAGCAAACCAGACCATGATCTGCTGAAGTCAGCCACTGACCACAGTTTAGCAGCACTTTCCCCTGCTGTTTCACTACTGGGTACAGTATGTTACAGTAGTTTTGCTCAGTCATATGGGTTTGGAGAAACAGTACACCAATATCCCCAGCACAGAACTGTGAATCTAACCTCAGGTAGGGCAGTGGTTCTCAACTGGTTTAGCTTCCCAGATTAGACTCTCAATATCTTTTAGATATTGTATATCTAAGTATAAATATAAAGCAAGTATAAATAGCAACAAATGTGTGTTGTTTACATGTCCTAAAGGAAAAATATTGAGTGGGCGGAGTTATTAAAAAATTGCATTGGCCAAAAAGTTTGTCTATTGCACTAATATCCCCCCCCCACACACACACACACAAATATAACGAAACTGTTCTTAATATTAAACATAAAAGTTATTAATATTTCCATAAAATATTTTTGAAAGACATTAAAAGAAATCATTCTGATATGCTGTTTTGGTGCTCAAGTAACATTTCTTATATGTATATCACAATTAAAAAGGGTTGTGCGGCTTCATATTTTTGAGTACACCATGATACTTTTTGATGATAAATAGAAAGTAAAAAAAAGCATTTATTTAGAATACAATTTTTAAAATGGACTCTTTTGAACAATTTAATGCATCTTTGCTAAATACAAGTCTTAATTACTTTAAAACAATAAATAGATTTTAAAAAATCTTACTAAACCCAAACTTTTTAATGGCAGCTGGTATGCAGAAAAATAAATAAACATAAACCACAAACCAATGCAACAAACACAGCAAATATTGTACTAGTGTTAGCCATATTAGTGACTGATGAATTTGCATAAAAAAATGAATGAACAAAATGATATGAAAAAGCATTTCCTTATAGTGTACGTTTTTACATGTTGCTTGTGCTTTTCTTGTTTATTATGCTTTTCTCTGATTTTATTGTAATGCGTTTAGCATTGATTTCAAAGTCTTCTCACGGCTGTTGTAGTGGCCATTCAGAGAGCTTAAAAAGAGTTCAGGCCTGTCGCTATCAATAACCTTTTTGAGTGACTTTTACGTATGGTCCACAGATGTGATTTTACTTTTTAATGATTCATACACAGACATTTTGGTGCTTTCCGTGAGTTATGATGAAGGTATGGCAAAGCTCAGTCCCAAAAAACGTGGACAGAATTACTCACATTTACACAACAAATAGTTTTCCCATGTACTCAGAGCATGTCCGTTTGGGAGAGCGGTCCGCACCCCTTCCACGGTCACACCAACCCACCAGTCCAGCTCGAGAGAGCAAACTCCCACCGTGGTCTGCTGCTGCTGAGTCAGTACTCCGAGTTACATACTTCCATGAGTGACTACATAAGGATATCCCACTCAATGCTAATTTCCAGGAACCGAGTAAAATATCCTTCCTGAAAGTGAAAAAAGCAAGCTCTAATTCGATATGTGTTGACAAATGCGATTAACTTGAGATATGCCATTATGATTATGTCAGGAAAAACAATAACAACTGCCACATGTTAGAGTAACAGTTAGGTTTGAGAGACATCATATTACACATCATTAGTATTTTTGGAATTATGTGTAATATAGTATGACTGTGTAGTATGACATTAAGAGCTCAGATTAACTGCTACTTCTCTTTCTGTGTTTATATTTGCATGTAGAAATCTGCTGGATGACTCACTCCTTCCACAGCTGGCGGAGATCCAGTGATAAAACACAGAGTTGCCCATCCCTTCTGTAGTAACACTCGCTCACCAGAGAGGGCAGAGTTCCTGAAACAAAAACCAGACTACATTGATTTTCTGTGACAATTAAAAACTGCTTGGATGCAGTGCAATGCCAAAACAAGATATTTGTTCCTCATTTGAATGCACTTTAAAGCAGCTGATGGAAAATGGACCGCAAGATGGACACACCCTATTGCAACTCAAAAATATAACTCCAATTCAGCATTTTATCTGCTGTAGTGTGCTAAATCTGTTTTGAGGTGGAACAGCCATGCATGACACTTTATGGAGGGGTTTATGCACACAATTAAAGGGCGTTAAAGGTATTAAACTACATCATCAGATTTTTTTTTAGCTGAAGGAGAAAGTTTCTGCGTACACAAAAAGTTCTGGCATGAAAATCCTGTACAAATCATGGTATGTTAATCGTTACTGGTCCTTTGAGTCAAAAGGCCAAGAAGGAAAAACAAAGAGCATGCTATAAAAATGCTGTAGAAATGATTTTCAATCGCCTGTAAATTTCACAAATAATTACAAAGAAACGACAAGTAACATGAAAAACTGATTTTTATTCCTGAAAAATAAAGACTGTTCATTTTTAAATATAATATAATATTCGATATAATATGATATCATGATATATAAGAATTTCTCTAATGAGAATGCCCCTCCCCCTAATGATTATAATAATATAATATAGAATCAGAAGTCAAAGTAGCTCGGTCTACTAGGAAAATACCAGCTGTAATATTTTGTCCATTATTTATTGGTTGTCTGACTTTTATTGTAAGTCTTTTGCTGTATGAATCATCATGATTCGATTATAGCTACAAATTTCTTAACACAATGTCTAGTAAAACTACCATTTACCATGATAGTTTAATCTCAAAATGAGTGTTTAGTGACCAAGTGATCCCTGAAAACTACAATGCGCTTGACACCTACGTCAGAGACAAACCGCCGGACAATGAGCTGTGACATTTTGGGAGCATGACGGGGTTGTTGGCAGGGCCGTGTGCAGACTGGATGTATTGTAAGGCAGATTCTGGCCAGGCTCCACGGCTGCTGCCCTCTCCTCCGCTGGGCCGTGTGGCTCTGAAGGAATGTGATGACTGGGACGGTGAACAGAGCCCTGCATTCATGTTCAGCAAGGCAGGAACTGTGGCTCCCTGACTCCTGCCCCAGCGAGCTGTCAGACATGTGTGCTGCTTTCTGTCGGTCTATGCTGGATATCCATCTCTCAGTCTAATTTCTTTGTCTGTCTGTCCAATCTTTTTCTGTAGCTCTTTTCTCAGCCTGTTGTCAAACTTTCTCACTCTATTTTCTGTGACTGTCGGCGAGATAAAGATCTTAACCGAACTGAAACTGATACTTTCATTCACATATTCGATTTTCATTAAAAAAAAATTAAAGGTAAATATATTAAGTTAAAATCTTTAATTAATATTTAATATTTATATTATTTTCTTTTATTATATTTTAGATGATATTCCATACTTTGATTTGCTTTGATTTGATAAATATTAATTAAAGGTTTTAATTAATGTAGCCATACAGTAATCATACATGCATTCATGAAACAAAATTATATTTGGCTGAATTCTAAGCTTTTTATTTGAATTATTTTTAATTTTATGTTGTTTTGAACTTTTGCTTACAATAAAAATTAATTTAAAATAAACTTAAAAAAAATTGAAACAAACAAACAAACCTTTAAGTTTTATTATTATTATTATTATTATTATTATTATTATTATTATTATTATTATTATTATTATTATTATTATTATTATTATTTACTCTACAGGTCCAGATTTTTTTTTTTTTTTTTTAAGGTTTTGCATACAATAAAAATAGGGCAGTCATTTTCCAAAAAAAAATAAATAATAATAATAATAATAATTTGTACCCACAAGTGGATTGTAAAACATTGGTAACATGAAAACAGATAAATGTTGAAGACATGCAATTTTATGTTAAATGTATTCTTAATAATATTAAGAAACTATTTTCTGCCAAATATAGCCTAGTTCATTGCTCTACATGTTGTTTATGGTTGCCAATGTTGCAACATAATAGAATGCACGTGTCTCTGAAAGGAATAGGGAAAAGTTATTGAGATTATTATTAAATGATCATATATGTTAGTTAATTTGTTCTTCTTTTTTGTTGGCTAGTAGAAGTCCTGAATGGCTAGTAACTTAAAAATTGAGTAGCCAAATTGGCCGGTGGGTGAAAAAGTTAATTTCAAACCCTGAATATCAGTAATGCTCTGAACAAGGAAGTACTTAGCAGGGATCTCAGTTCAGATATGCTGTATTTTGATGTTCTATTAACCATGACAAATGCTATATCATCTCAACTTTTGATATGCCTTATTAACACTTCACCTAGATGTCATCTTCTGTGGTCCAGCTATATGTCTAGACCAATTGTTAGGACCGGCACTTTTCAAAAGCACAAATCCATCATGCTAAGGTATATTTGCCATCCCTTTCCCATGTGGTTTAACCTAATCTGATCATTGGCGCCTCTGCCGTTCCACTATGTAATACAATACTGTACCATTCTTGGTACCTCCACAGATTTTCCAGCAGACCTACAGAGAAGAATGCAAAACTACTCCAAACATTAACACTGATGGTCTAGACAGAGGCCTATCTTAGTCTATGAGCCAAAATAAGGAGCACTAATGAGCACATTGCTTGTCAGCTTTCTAATGAAAATATCAAAATATAAGATGTAAATTGAGCTAAAGTGATAGCAAATGTGCTGTGTTATACACAAACCTTAATTAGGATCTCCTTTGGCTTATATGCCATTAAAGAGACCACCCATTGAGAATATTTATAGGAGATTCACTGAGGCTTAGAATGTGGCAGCTAAGTATCTAAATGGCACACGATGATCCAGCACCTGAACTGTGACATTCCAAACATCACACAGAATGCTTCTCACGTCTTCACCACGTTTTCCTTTCAAGGCGTTTAAGGTTTTTTAATGCAGTGATCTGAAACAGATTTATCTAGACAAAAGCAAACACCCCAAATAAAGAGGAAATATTAATTATGCAAGAGCTCAGTGCACTGACTGTCATTGTTGACTTCTATAGATATACCAGATGCCTTTGTCTCAGTATGGGACTACTATTGGCCAACCAGATTTAATGCCTCGTTTACTCTCCTATTCAGGTGTGATGGTAACCCATAGCAACAGTGAGAAAACTATGGTTGCCATGCTGCCAATCCAATCACTGATTCAGAGATGTTGTGGGGGATAATCGGATTCTGTAAAACAGGTCGCATCATTTCCAGTTCAGGTCTTTTGTGCTTCATTTAAATAGAGCTTTTTTTACTCAAGATGCCTTCAAAAGAGTGAGCAAAAATGAGCATAACAGATGTTCATCACATATGCAGATTGATAACTAAAAGTTTTTTTTTTATTCTCACTAACATAACTGAATAAAATGCCAACAGAAATATTGCCGTCAGTTACACTTTCTGACGAGCAGATCCGACAGGGCCTGTTTTCCTGTTCATGTGACGTTCGACATAAAGCCTATTCCAAAAAGATTTACACATATCTGGGAGCAGCTTCCTCTACCCATATCAATATTTTGTTCATTAGTAAAGAAACTGCATGACTGATGTCATAATATACTGAGTAAATACAAAGCCAGAGAGGAAAGAGAGGCCCCTAGTTTAACAAAGGATGTTCAAACTTCCGTGACTGACACTTGATGGAGTCAAAGAGGAAAGGTAAACATAGACCCTCCCCAAATTTCTAGAGACCCGACCGAGCCCTTTCCTTATGCAATGTCAATGGTGTTTGAATAGTAAATAGCATCACTTTCTCTATGCCAGAATTTCCAGACTTCATGTGTTTCTGTGAAGTTCATGGAAGAGGTGAATTACGAGTTATATGGCCCAGTAACGAAAAGGAATAGATGGAACGCATCACCTCAGATAGCCAGCAGTCAAACCCTCTGCGGCATGGAAACCTGAACCCTGCAATGCCGTCATTTGAGTGATCAAGAGTCAGTTCTCTATCTCTCTCTCTATTCATCTGATCCTCTACAAAACCAGACTGTGTCAGGTCTCATAGTGTTAGCATGAAAACCAACCTGCCTAACCCTCAGAGAGCATTGATTCATAATAAAAGCACAGCATTTTGTCCATCAATATCAATTTTACATGCATGTGGCAGTTTAGATCACTCCTGTCAATCATCATTGCAAATAGTTTTTTGATGACCCAAAATAATAAGAATCAGTAGAAGCAGCTCATAGCTGTCAAGCTCAAAAAGGACCAAAAAACATCAAAAATATGTCTCCTCCACTATAATTCAACTCTCTGGAAGTCATGTGACAGTCCCCCCTCCCATTCTCAAAGACATACCTTTGCCTAATGGTAAGTCCGACTATGCATATATACCCCCAGAACACTTAGAATATACGACACGTACTGTATCACATGGGATCATTCTGTGTTACTTTTTAAAAAGGTTAATGCGGGGCATTTTCAGCATTAGAACAACACCAGGGTGAATAATTTATGACTTGAGTTTCATTTTATTGTGAACTATCCCTTTAAGAACCGATTCCGGTTAATCAAAATGAGAATTGATTAAAATCTAGAAATCAATATTTTTGGCCCAGCCCTAATGATTACATAGAAAAGTGATAATACAAAAGGTGACAGTGAAAAAAATGTACAGTGCACAATGTAATTTTATATCTCACAATATGTGTAAGTTGCTCCTGAGAGTTCATTCTGCAAAAACTATAACCGCATTTCAATCTGGATTTCACATTCATGAAAACCTATACTCAGAATACTCTTTGCAAGACTCCAAAGCGTTCATAAAATTGGTTTGTCCTCTCAAGCATTCATGGCATGCAGTAGTACACCGCAGACCCTCCAGAGACACAGTACTAGGGTAAATATAGGATACTCTAAAGTTACACTCACGTTCTAGGCTGAATCCAGTGGGCACTGGGGAGGTGTTTGCTGTTTAGAGAGCAAAGGACGTCAACGTGGGTTTGTTCTTCATGCCTTTACAGGGCATATTCAATATGAGGAGAAGCAATGACATGAGGTCTGATGTGTGTGTGTGTGTGTGTGTGTGTATGTGTACTTCAGAATGTGTGTCAAGAGATACAGTAGATCGCTGGCACAATGCCCTTTTGAATCTCAGCTTACTCTGTTGACATAGAAAACTGACGGTCGTGATATTAGACCACCTGGTGAGAAGCTGAGACTCAACGGCACAAAGTCTAAATGTCTTTATGTTCAAGTTAGCAAAGTGTAGAAGTCTGTTTCAATCTCTGAGTAAACAAATGCTCATTGAAATAAGAAAACAAGTCATATTGCAAGATCTTGTTGTGAGTCACTGAGGCGGAAACAGCTCTCCATAGTAAAGAGTCTGGATCCATCAAACATCCACATTAGAATAATAAAAAGAGTGAGGGACTATTATTTCCCTGTTGTAGGCTATTATCTTGCCTAACTGGGATATTTTAGTAAAAGCACAGACATCAGGAAGAAAACCACAACAGAGAGGGGCCCACGTTGATAAACTCTGATCCGTTGGCAAAGAGAGCAACCGGAATGGAGCGAAAGTCAAAAACATGTCGCATTATAGCACTGCTAGAAATTGCTACATCTTTCAAAAAGAAAAGCTACATTTTTCAAAAAGAATTGACATTTATTCAAAAAAACAATCACTAGCCTACATTTTCCAAAATAATCGCTATATAAAAAAAAAGAATCGCTTCTTTTTAGAAAATAATCACTACCTTTTTCAAAAAGAATCGCTACTTTTTTCGAAAAGAATTGCTACTTTTTCCAAAAAGAATCGCTACTTTTTCCAAAAAGAATCGCTACTTTTTCGAAAAGAATCGCTACTTTTTCGAAAAGAATCACTAACTTTTTCCAAAAAGAATCGCTACTTTTTTCAAAAAAGAATCGCTACCTTTTCCAAAAAAGAATCGCAAATTTTTCAAAAAGAATCGCTACTTTTTAAAAAAAAATCGCTACTTTTTCGAAAAGAATCACTACCTTTTTCCAAAAAAGAATCGCTACCTTTTCCAAAAAAGAATCGCTACCTTTTCCAAAAAAGAATCGCTACTTTTTGCAAAAAGAATCGCTACTTTTTGCGAAAAGAATCGCTACTTTTTTCAAAAAGAATCGCTACTTTTTCTAAAACAATCGCTACTTTTTTCAAAAAGAATCGCTACTTTTTGCAAAAAGAATCGCTACTTTTTGCAAAAAGAATCGCTACTTTTTGCGAAAAGAATCGCTACTTTTTTCAAAAAGAATCGCTACTTTTTCTAAAACAATCGCTACTTTTTTCAAAAAGAATCGCTACTTTTTGCAAAAAGAATCGCTACTTTTTCTAAAACAATCGCTACTTTTTTCAAAAAGAATTGCTACTTTTTTCGAAAAGAATCGCTGCTTTTTCCAAAAAGAATCGCTAATTTTTCGAAAAGAATCGCTACTTTTTCAAAAAGAATCACTACCTTTTCCAAAAAAGAATCGCTACCTTTTCCAAAAAAGAATCGCTACTTTTTGCGAAAAGAATCGCTACTTTTTTCAAAAAGAATCGCTACTTTTTCGAAGAATCGCTACTTTTTTCAAAAAGAATCAATACCTTTTTCGAAAAGAATCACTACCTTTTTCAAAAAGAATCGCTACTTTTTTCGAAAAGAATCGCTACTTTAAAAAAAAGAATCGCTACTTTTTTAAAAAGAATCGTTACTTTCTTATTTTTACTTTTTAAAAATGCTTTTATTCAAAATACATCAATACATCAGTATTGAATAAAATACAATCAATCAATGCAAACACTACATATAAAAAATATTGCTACGGATTCGCTACTTTTTCGAAAAGAATCGCTACTTTTTCCAAAAAGAATCGCTACTTTTCCAAAAAGAATCGCTACTTTTCCCAAAAAGAATCGCTACTTTTTTCAAAAAGAATCGCTACCTTTCCCAAAAAAGAATCGCTACTTTTTCCAAAAAAGAATCGCTACTTTTTCAAAAAGAATCGCTACTTTTATCAAAAAGAAACATCACATTTATTCAAAATGCATTAATACATTTATTCAAAAAGAATCGAAAAACAATCTATACATTTATTGAAAATGCAAAACATTGTTCAAAAACAATCTACATTTTTCAAAAAGAATCGCTACATCTTTCGAAAAGAGTCGCTACATTTATCAAAAAGAAACATCACATTTATTCAAAATGCATTAATACATTTATTCAAAAAGAATCAATATATTTATTCAAATCAAATCGCTACATTTATTTAAAAAAGAATCGATACATTTATTCAAGAAGAATCACTACATTTATTTTAAAAAAATCTATACATTTACATTCCAGGCCATGAAGGCTCTGAGACTCAGCGGCAAAGCAATTTTCCTTTTGCATGAGTCAATACATGTCAACACCCTGTTCAGAACTGAGAGACACGAGCCCAGCACAGGATAAACACACGACACCCAGCCTGAGTCCTGGACGCACTGGGCTGTAACAGGACACACGGGTGATCGTGCTGTGTTAGACAGACCAGTGTTAGCTCTTCCTGTTGAATGAATCATTGATAAAGCAGCTGTAACCCATCCTCATTGAGGGGGAGTGGAGGTATTGGGGGCCATGCAATAATTAGAAGATATCCTCTCAACTAATTCACAGATTCATAGCTCAGATTGCCTCCATTCAGGATGATGATTGTATACACAAATAATGGTAGCCATGACAGTGTGGAATTTCTTGATTTATGTCACCAGAGAGAAGTCTGTAGTTTTCATATGTTTTCATATGAAAGTCCAGTTATGACATCTTGATTAAATGACTGAAGACTGGAGTAATGGCTGCTGAAAATTCAGCTTTGCCATCACAGGAATAAAATATATTCAAATAGAAAACATATATTTTAAATTGTAATAATATCCCAGAATATTACTGTTTTACTGTCTTTTTAATCAAATCGATTCAGACTTTGACTTCCTTCAGAAACAGGAAAAAAAATTATACCCCAAATTTAATTTAATAAATATTTTATCATTTCTTAAAACTGACATTTTGATGTTTTGTCAGTTAACCAAAACATACTCTTTTTTTTTTAATGTGCACTGTAAAAAAAATATTGTTTAACTGTAAAATCTGTAAAAAAAAAAAAAAAAAAATAATAATAATAATAATCTGTAAAACTGCTAGCGATTCAGTTCCCATACTAGGTACAGGGAAAACTTTCCTGTACAGGGAAAACTTTCCTGTGCAGGGAAAACTGTAAAAGATCTATAACCAGACCAAAATACTGTTAAATGTACAGTTTTTAAAACAGAACAAATTGAATTATAATTCACAGTGAAAAACTGTAAACTGACATTCCTAGAATTCCCTGTGGGACATTTCATATTTAAAGGTATTTGTTAAAAATAAAAAATAAAAACATTTAGAAATGTATAGAAACATGGTTAACACTTTATAGAAATGACTTCACTCCATCTGGACACATCATTTCAAATACAAGTATGCTATCCTCTAGACATGACGAAGCATCAGTCAACACATACAGCTTTCAGCAGAGGTGCTACTCGCTTTGCACTCAACATTTACATTCACACTTCCAGCTGTGTTTCCTGTCCAGATGTGCCACACCTCTGCGGCAAGAACTCGAGCCCATTTCATTTGTGAAATATTAACTGTGTCGTTTCCTAGTCTAATAAAAGTATATTTTCACTGCATACAGAAAATAGACCCATTCCCATCTCCTCTCGACATGAATCGCTTTCTCATTACACCAAACACCTTGGGTAAGATGGTCAGTTGAGACAAAAGTATAAGCAGTACTGAAACACTCAGGAATCAAACACTGAAGTCTCAGCCTTTAGTGTGTCATCACATCTGAAACATTAGACTACAGACATGGAGATCTGCAATCTCATACATCAGCCCTGAATGCAAAGTTGAGGATGATGCCCTCACTACTCTTTACAGTTGCAAATGAAAACACAGTGTGAGACAACAGGTCTTCACAGGCCCCGCTGTGCAATGAAACTGGGTTCACACAAAAAAAAAAAAAAAATGAAGGCAATACTCGCAGTGATGTTAGGTGTAAAGTGCTGTTTATTGACAGTGCTTGAGAGGTGAAACAGTCCCAGGAAAAAAAGACCAAAGCTATATACAAAAGTAACAAAGAAAAGAAAAATGGGCAACAAAAATTGCACAAAAAGAACTAAGAAAATATATATCTAGATAAGAGTCTAGATAAGTATCTATATACGCGCAAACTTCGTCACTGGTAAAGGATTGCTCATTGCACCACAATTGCACGCTCGTTCGCCATACATTAGTTTGGATGAAAAGTAAATTATGAAAATTGTGAATGAAAACAAATCACATTGGACTTTAAGCATGCTTGGTATTCAATGGCACATATAAATGATAATGTCTCTCAGAGGATCACAATGACCCTTTGTCCCAGTTCATCCACGGCTGATCAATTCGACCCTGTTGAACTATGTTACTGCTAGTTCATGTATTCTGAATGGTTTCTAGACAGAGACTGCAATAACTCACCAGGGGGTATGGCTGCCCAGAAAGCATGACGTGAGAATATTTTGTGTTCAGAGATATACTGTAGACAGATGCATTGAATTATTTTACCCAAGATATTTTTAGGAAAAAAAATAAATAATAATAATGTGATCTCAATCATATAGGCTATATTAGTTTAAATAAAACAAATGATGTATATGTTAGCTAGATGTTTTTTTTTTCAGGTAACTATATATAGTGTTTGGTTGCTATACCTGCCTCTAAACCAGAAGTGGTGAATAACTGTGCTTTCGACTGAACTCTTACAGAAGTGATTCGCGGAATGACGACCTGTGAAGGGCTCATCTATGAATAATGCACAACAGTGCCGTTCGAGATCTCTCGCGCATGCGTAGAGTTCTCCACTGTTCTGCACACAGGTGCGCGCATTCACCTGTCAACGGTGCACAGACTGCACACATGTGCGCGAGCGCTTCATGCGAATGACACATTCAAACACACGGTGAGTTTAGAACGTTTTTTATTTAAACTCATAGCCTATATATAGATGTTTACAGATTATCTTGCTCGCAGTTAATTGGTCGGTTTGATTTTTCTTTGATTTGGCGCATTTTGGACTCGATATTAGGTTAATATTACGATATTAAAACGATGCCAAGCAAATTAATGTTCTGTGACGATGTTTAATTTGAATTTACACGTATCATTTGTCACAACGACTTACAATTAGGCGAATATTTGCATAATGTCTCTTTCAGCACTTAAGTAAATTAACAGATAGGCTACACAAATTAATAGGCTATATTAAATTTAAGAGCTTCTTCTAAGCTGAATTTTCGCCGATGCCTTGCATGTCCTATAAGTAGTAACAAGTTATAACTTTAATTAATAACATTAACAAATATTATATAAAGATTAACAGAATGCACATTCAAATTGTTAAATTAAATTACTTTGATATCTATATTTTTCCATAGGCTATACTGAATTGTGACCGGGGCTAGTTGTCACATTTTTACTGCAGTGCAAATAAATAATACATTTAATGAATTAATAAATGTTTAATTTGCTGTATTTTACATTTTCACTTAAACTATTTAATGCAGTCTGATGTTAAGGCCAGATGCCAAATGAGACACACACACACATGCAGCCCAGGAATGTTAACCACAAAGTCACCATACACACATTCCAAAGTAGATTCTGTTCTATTTTCCAGGGAAAAGGTGGCTAATTGATTAACACATGGAGCTAATTGGATCCACCCAGATGGCCACTTATGCTCGGCCCAAAACCAGCCACTTCCTGCCGGCCATATCTACCACAGCATCCAGTTATAGGAGCCATCAGCCGGCCCTTACCCTCAACCAGAATTCAAACATGCCCTGGAGGACTAATTCTTACTTTAGAAGTGGCAGCGCCATCCCGACCGTATCAGCAATTCAAAGAGACAACCTGGACTTAGTCCGGGCCAAAACCATGTTCTACCCCTCTAACAGGATGGCTCTCAGTTCACGATATATGCCAGAGGACTGGTACAAGTCTAACCAGAGTAACTACAGGGAGTCACAGTCGTCCCGGAACAGTGCCGAAAGGCTTCGAAGAGACACGATACGACTGATTCAGGATAAGGACCAGCTGACTCGCAGAACTCAGGACTCCACCAGCAAGAACATTGGAGAAAGACTGAACGACATCAGCTTCTGGAGGTCTGAGCTCAATCATGAGATAGACAACATGGTGACAGAGATATCAGTGCTAACGGATGTGAAAAGAAGGCTGGAAAGAGCACTAGCTGAGACAGAAGGGCCACTGCAGGTGATATAATATAGTTTACTACATTAATTTAGTGATTAATCTGAAACAGCATGAAAGTCAATGGTAAATTGAGTTATTTAACTTTAATTAACATGAATTAACCTAATTAATACAAAAACATCACATTTACACACTTCGCCTCTCGAAAAATAGTTAAAGGCCATTTCTTGTGTTTACTGTTGTAACAAATCTTCCATCAGTGCTTGGAAAGCGGCACGGTAGTGGTCTGTAGTCAGTTACACACCTAATTTGGGTCATGGTGATAGCTGAAGACCCAGTAACTAGAAAAGCCCACAGTAGAGTGTCAGGTGACCCATTGTTAGAAACCACTTGGTAACAGAACCTTTATGGGTGTAATATACTCACTCAATCACACACACTGAGCACTAGATCTACAATGACCTCAATGTGTTCCACCTCTGTCTTTACAAAGTTACCCCTCTGAGTCACAGTAACAGACTGTTTCCATAGAGACCACAGTGACTACTAGTGTTGTGCTGGATGAGTTCCAAATTAGTGTAGAGTCACTGCCGGCACCTCGCAGGACTGACCACGAGAATGATCACAAGATGTTTCCATAGTGACGTGATTGCTTACTAGAGCTTCCGTTGTCACATTTGTGAGGAGTGAAGTGTATTATGTAATATCCTGTCATTATTAAAACTACATTTGTTATAATGTAGTTTAATAATAAAAAAAATTATATATAAAAATAAAAAAAATTATATATATATATATATATATATATATATATATATATATATATATATATATATATATATATATATACAACATTAATCACAATAAAAAAAATTATTGAATTATCTACATTAATTATTTTCATTCCTCTCCAGGTGTCTCAGGAATGTTTGTTCCACAGAGAGAAACGGATGTCCATTGATCTGGTTCACGATGATGTAGAGAAAGATTTGATTAAGGTGAGGGCACCTGAGCCTTTATCTAAACCAAAAAAACAAGCTCAAATATCAGTAATGAATCAAGGATTTTGAGGAGTTTTCTTAAGCAATGTGTTTTCCATTCGATTACATCAAATGTAATACATGGCTCTCTGGAATGTGATTCTGATTGGTCAATGGAGTCTTTTCACAGACTGTGATGATGCGTTTCCACAGTTAGCAAAGTTTTTTTCCTTGCCAGCTTTTTTTTTCCTTCCTAGCTTCATGCATTCTTTTTTTATCAACACTTAAGTACGTTTCATAAAAAAGCAACCTTTTGTACAAAAAGCTGAGAAAATCATGTTTTTGTCAAAGTTTTTGCCTGGATTAGAGCCAGAACAATGATAAAAAACAGAGTGAGTAAATTTATCTTTTTCTTTTGCTAAAAGGGAACAAATATTTGTTTTAATTTCTTATTCACCATTATAGAAGTTTATATGTTAACTATGATGACTTCTGCTTTTGAGAACCCCCAAAATGTGCAAAAAGGGTCCATTCTGAGCATTATAAGGTCAAATATTTTATATGACCACAACCAGTCCTAGGCAACTGATGTTCAAGTAAGCTGTGTTTGTTTCATGTCTCAATTATAGATCAGTCCATTAACTCACATAGGAAAACAACTAGTTGTAATTTGTATTTGCTAAATAAAATTTTGCCTTTTTTACAGGAAGTAGAGGTGATTAAGTCATGTCAGGAGAGAATGAGGCGACATTTAGAGCGAGCTATTGCTCAACTAGCGTGAGTCTCTAAATAACCATACAATTTCGCTTTCAATTTTAAATGACATACCTATAGTTTGACAAATGATCATGGCGTCTTTTAAACACAATGCATGTGTGGTTATAATGATTAATATCCTCAGGTCGAATCGTGCAGCACAGCACGAGCTGGAGAGAGATTTGAGTGACAAGGTAACAGCTCAGAGAATCGATGACAGGTGTCACCATCTCAGGAATACCTCTGATGGAATCAGCTACTATAGAGGAATCGATCGCCTGGACCCATCGTGAGCTTTATTTTATTTAAAAAACAACAATGAAGTCCAATGAATGACATGAGTCTGTTTTTAGGATTTTTCTTAATAATAAATCAATGTTAGAATTGACTTTCTTTATGGTCTCAACAGTATCAGTCTTCCAGACTCCTGGTCGAAGTTCACCGACGACAACATCCTGCATTCTCAGAGCCAACGCGCCGCATCTCACAAACTCCGTGATGAGATTGAGATTCTGCTCAATGCCACTTCAAACGAGATGTGGAACCAGTTTAACGCCGTAAACGTGTCATTCACCAACCGTATCTCTGAGACGGCTGACACCAAGAACAGTCTGCAAGCTCACCTGGCCAAGGTAACCACGTTGCGTCGTTACTTTTAACCGCTCTTTTTGGTCCTAGTTCAAGTCAAATCAAGTGAAAACTTATAAGTCAGGTCTTTAGCAGTTCGTTTTTATTTGACCTCATCTCAAAAGCAATGCATTATAGTAAATATAAGTAGGAATTTGCAAATTGTAAAATAAAGAAGTCAATAGTCAAAACAGTCACAAAGAATTATTATTATAGATACAAAAAAAGTATGATGTTAGTCAAGTTTTTTTGCATAAAAAAAGGTCACAACAGGTTCACAAAACAATCCATACTGCAAAGTGATGTAGGTATTGATTGATTGATTGATACACAATAATGTATGTCAGTCTAAAATTATCCAGGTCCTTCAGTCACTTTTGAAGGTAAACTTTTATCTTAGATATATACAAACTGGAATAACAGTAGTATTCGTCTCATGTTGTTTAGTAATAATAGGATGTATACTACTGCCTCCTTACTTACTTCACTTTGACTGGATAGGACCCAAAGTAAACGGCCTTTTCTCTGCCTACTTGTGTATGCTGTAAAGATGTAGACGGGAAGCTCTGGAGTCTATTGTAGGTGAGGTTAATGAAGGACACGAAGAAGCTCTGTCAGCTGTCCATAATGTTTAAGCCCTTGACGGCTGTAATCAGAGGCATGAGGTAACCAATAAACAACCATCATTCATGATGGTGATTGGTCAAAATGAGATTACTTCAAAATGTCTTCGTGAGGGAGTGTGTCTATGTAAGAGATGTCTCTGTAACTAGACACTTGATCCTGACTATTTTTTTATGACCATTATGTATTTATGTGGATAACGGGCCTACTGTAACGAGGTCCTTTCAGATACCTTACACATCAATCAGTTTAATGACATTTTGAAGTTAATTTAACATTGGTTATAACTTTCTAATCTGGCATGCTTAAATGTTTTATACAAATTTACTCTATAGCTTGGCAAACCAAATAATTAGTAAACAAGATAATCTGTAGAATTACATTTTCTGTAAAGAACAAATTAAATCAATAAATGAATTCTATTAAGTAATTTACTAATCAAATTAAAAAAAATAAACAAAAAGCCAAATTTGTCCTGCTTACCCTGAGGTTAAGTTTCTGCTCTCTCTGCTTTGTCCTGGCATGGCTGTGTGGGTGGGTGGGAAATTTGCCCAGAAGAGAGCAATACCAACCTAATTTCAGATTAAAGTGCTTTAGACTGTCAATTATGATATACGGTAGAAATAAGTGTACCTGTCTGGACCGTTTTAACTTTGAGAAGGTTCGAGAAGTCAGACACAGAGAATAAGTGACTTTGTCACTTATTCAATCAACTCTCGTTCTCTCTCTTGGTTTCTTGTTTCCACTTTCAGACTCTTCAGGAGATCTTCCAGACTGAGATGCTAATTGAAGCTTTAAAAAAGGCAATCCGAGACAAAGAGAACCCACTTAAAGTGGCCCAAACCCGCCTGGAGGAGAGAACTCGCAGACCCAACGTCGAACTCTGCAGAGACAACCCTCACCATAGGTAACCTATTAAGTCAATAAAAACAAGCAAACAATATTTGTGTTAACTGTCATGAAAAGGTCTTGATACATGTACAGACAACTTATGTTTTGTAAAATCAAAATCAAACACAAAAAACTCTGTTCTCCTTGTCTTTCCCTTGGTCTCAGATTGATTACAGAAGTGAGGGAGATTGAAGACACAATTCATAAGCTGAGACAGAGATTGATGGAGGCCGAGAACACCCTGCAGACCCTGGTGAAGACGAAAGTTACTCTGGAGCATGACCTGTCAATCAAGGCCAACTCTCTGTTCCTGGATCAGGAAAAATGCATGAGCATGAGGAAGAGCTTTCCCAGCACTCCTCGTCTAGTCGGATACACCTAGATCCTCCAGAACCTTCTCTAAAAGCTGCTTAACCATTAATCTAGAAAATTTTGATGTTTAAAAGATAAACTGCAATATTAGTGTCAGAACAGGTTGACAGTTTATACTTAGTCCTCTTAATTAAGTGGATTGAAATCTTATACCTCACCTCACTATTATTGCGTCACTTAAACACACCATAATGATTAAGGGCTTTCACACTGGAGGAACCTTTTCATAGTTCCTATAGAACTATTGGCGGAAGTACCCGGTTTTTGGCATGTTCGAACCGCAGGAACTAGGAACGATTTTAGTTCTAGGAACTCCTTTCGGAAGAACTAATTTAGCTCCTACTTCAGAGTAGAGTCTAATGGTGTATTCAAGTCATCTCGTAAAGATCGTATCTACGAGTTGAACGCACATGAATGCCACCACAATGTTGTAAATACGAGAGGGAAGCTCAGGATTTTCTTTGAGCCCCTATCTCTACAAGTTGGGGGTGTGTCAGTGAGAAACATGGCGGAAATACCACAATTAAAGGTAGCCTATTTAGCAGTGATATTGCTAGACTTTTCTATTTACAGCAAAGTAAGCTAATTTCCTGCACAGAATATGATGGCTTTACAATATAAAAATGTAATGTAACAATGTTTGCCATGGCTTCATAAATTAATTAAAAACATAATAAAAAAAAAATAGTACACCTGATTTCTTTGTTCTTCATTTTCTAGAACTAGAGTTTAAGAACCTTGCTTTATTTTTGTGTAATTAATTAAGAGAAAGTACACCGCCATCTTAAATGTGACTTGAACACACCTGCCGCCTAAACACGAATTCCCACAAAAGTACGAACTTCCCAGGAGGACTTGAATATATACTATAGGAACTACCGGTGACGTAAGTGACACTGATTGGTCAAATGCACGCGAAAGACCAGCACCGCCATTTTTTAGAAAAAAGCCGTGTAAACACACAGATTATGTTAACATATTTACTCCACAAACTAACTCTATGAACATGGAAACCGTAATAGATGGGCCTCTTAACCTTTATGCTAAGGAGAATATCCAACGCAACTTGAGCAGACCAAAAGAAACGTATTTCTGCTCATCTAACAACATTGGACATCAACCACACGGCAAACGCTAATCCCTTTTCATATACTGTCCAGTGTCTACTTTCTTTGTATAAAAGTTCTATTTAATAACGTGTTAGACAGATCGTAAACTAATGAACACTGCTAATGCGAGAACTGTGCTCCGGTTGGCGTTCAAAAAATAAAGGTCCGCCGCGCCGTCAAAATAAAAGTCACAACAACAAGCTCACTTCAGAGTTCTTACTCTGGCGGTGCGAACGCAAGTACAGTAAAATGTTCGTGGGGGAACCATTCGTTCTCGGGGAACCTCCCTGGATGCTAGTTCCTAGAACTAACTGGTGCGAAAGCCCCTATTGTAGGCTAATGATTAGAAATGATTGTCTCTTGTAGTCTACTTTGACTGTCTGTATTTAAAAAATCAATAATCCCTGAACTGCTAGAAAAATAGTAAAATTGTCCTTTAGTGAAGTAACTTTATTTGCACCACTCTATATTATATTTACCATGCATAAAGCCTCAAGTTGATTCTAGTGTTGTGACATGGAAATGAAGTATAGAGGAAAAACTTGTTCCATAAAAAATAAATAAATAAATAAATTGTGTTTTTTTTTTAATTACTGGCCATTAAGGGGGGAAATAAAGTGATTTGAGCAGTGAATGCACCTTGAATCAGATTAGTACCTTGTTAGTCTTATTAGAAAACATTAATAAATTTAGGCCTAATACAAAGCAAAGTTCATCAGTTATCTTAAGAGCTCCAGACATCTGTTGAACTGAGGTCTGATTTCTACACCAGTGTGACATGATTCTGACAGTTTGCAGACAGTGGACACGACACCTTGCTTTTGTTTGTTTAGTTCAGAGGTCCACTTGAGGGCTGTCACTGATAAAGTGATCTTTACTCCACACTTCCCTGAGTTTACCAAAGCACAGAGGAGCTGTAGTTCTCATGTTCTTTTGAAGTACAAACACACACTTCAGAAGCAGATGCCACAGGCAAGCGGACTCATTGTTAAGTATACACACAGCATCTGGGTTTATTGATTCAGAGGGGAGTGTGTTTTCTCCTGTATACAACACATTGGTGTTCTGCTCAAAGACACACTTCAAACTCTTTACATATAAATTAAAGTCTGCTCTGTAGTCTGAATGTTTTACAGTGCAAAATGAATGGTAGTGTAAGTTGCATGCAAGTCATTTTTATTACATTTTCATCCCAAGTATAACTGACAGCAACAGCCTCTCTTGAGCAACCCCATGCAAATGCCTTGCTTTGAAACACTATTTTGACAGCTCGGGTTGCTCATTGTGGGTCCTGAACCTTTAATCTTCTGGTTCCCAAATAACATCTAACACCACATCTCATCAGTTTTCCCGTTCAGTGACTGACTGTTCTCTTATCCCATCTGCTGCTAAAGAATGTAATGCACCAATTAAATATTAAAATCCCCAGTTCTCTCTTCTTTTCAGGTTTCTTATCATGGCTGTGAAAGCCTTCCTGACTATATCGAGTTCACAGTGGTCCTTAGAGTCTCAGATGTTTGCTACAATCATCAGACAGGAGCAAAATTGTTTTCCGCACGTCTGAATAAGAGCTCCATTTCAGAGCCTGATCCAAATAACCAACCTTGACCTTTGAAATATTGCAGGAATGTGTTGCTTAAGACAAATATGACTCTGTTTGATCGGATGTTGACATAAAAAGGAGATTCTGGAGACATTATAATGTGTTACTTTTCTCAGATAATATTATTTGCTTTTCAGGATTTATGGAATCTTTATGCAGGGTTATGAGAAGGTTGTAAAACCTGCTGGCCAGTTTTCAGTGTCAGCTTGCCTTCATTCGCCACCTTACTGTCACATCTGAAGTGTGGTTCTCTGGTTTCCAGCAAAGAAAACATACAGATAAAACATTAGAGTGGGCCCTGCCAGCCCAGGAGAGTCATCCGGTGGCCAGCTGTGCCTGAAATTTAAGTTGGATCCCACGGTTCTCTTCTTACTGACTTTTACACACAGACCACCACTTTAGACTATGATATGTGCCAACAGTACAGTAGATGTATTCATGTATCAGTTAGAATCTCAGTGTGGTCCAAACACAGCTGGACACTGATGAAAAGGTACAAATGTTCACTTTGCACAGAGTTTACAATCTTGAAAGTAGCCCAGGTCAATAAAAATGCCACGGAACTGTGTTTGTGACTTTCAACTTTAACTGAGGTTGAAGTGACTCTTCATGACTCTGGTTCTGATTTAAATTCCACTTAATGATTCTGATACCAGTATAATACTTTTAGCACTTTTTACTGAATCATTAAAAAGAACTGGCTCATAAGAGTTATAAGAATTATACAACAGTTAGTCATGGTCCTCAAGGTGGATTAGCTGAGTGACGTTCCATTATTGCTGATATCCAACAGCACTGGGACTTTTCTGCAAGTTATATTGTGACATCTGAAATCACATACTTTTCTATATAGTAGGCGAAAAACAGTATGTGACAAAAGAATTCACAGTACTCATAAAAGAGTAGGCAAAAGGTACCCGGATGACCTAATACTTCCGGTGAGATTCTGAAGTGCGCATACAATGGACACTTTACAATCCCATGATGCCATGGCAGAGGATTTGTGAATGACAGTGAAGTGACGCAACTGACACTGGTAGGTCACATGATGATGACAACATGGCGAATGTAGCATGTCTGGATTACATTCATACTACACACATTCATACTACACGCAATTATATAGAACATACTTTTTAACGGTCACGAAGTAGTCACTTATTCAAAGTAAATACTCAAGAGAGTATGTGATTTTGGATGCAGCCTTATTGATCCAAGAACAAATGTTACTTATGCGTTAACAATGCAATCATTCACTCAGGCATTTATTCATTCATTAAAGCGATTCGTTCAAAAACACATTGATTTAGGAATAAAAGAGACTGGTTTGTGTGAATCATTTAATTATTCACTCAAGCGATTCGTTCAAAAACACTGATTCAATCAGGAACAAAACAGACTTGTGAGTCGTTGAGACATTCAATCAACCTGTTGCTCTGAGACACGTAACAGTTCCGCAGTTTCTTTCTTTGGAACTATTTGAGTTGGTGAAACAAAAATAGATGAAGTAACTTGCAATATTGTGTCAGCTAGTTTTGTTTTCAGATAGCAAAGTTTTAGTTTAGTGCTGTAGAGTCAATAAAGATGGAAACACTGTAATTTAGTAGTGTTCTTTCCAAAACCACCACGAAAACTATTTGGTTGTGTCAATAAATAAAGAACGATGTCCATACTCAGTCAATCAGTAATGTGGTTTTGAGTAGAAAATATGTATGACCGTGAGGACAAGGAAGATGTTTCCATTCCCAATTATCACTCCCCTGACATATCTATCCTCCCTTCTCTCCATTCCAGAAAGCAATCCAGAGCCCACTCATTCTGAAACAGCCTCTACCATTGTGTATTTCACATTACCGAGCTCTTAAAATCTCTCAGCATTACATAATAAGGAGTTAATGACAGAGGAGAGGCTCTCTGGTTCCACCTTCTCTCTCTTTCACTCTTCTTCTTTACATCTATGTCAAGACCACATACCTCAAGCCCAAACTTTAGCTGGGGACGTGCATGCTTTTCTCTCCTCAACAAAACATATGATTCAGTGGACACAAAAATAACTGGCCTTAGCCCTCTCCTCTTAACCCTGTCCTCAGAGAATGTACTCTGGAATCTTCACTACAGTCTTGACATATTCAGCCTTTATTTTTAACATCCAAACAGCAAGCCAACTCTTTTCTCATTAGAGTCCTCTCATTAGATCTCCACATCTCTCTGTAGAGACGTACGATTACACAGGGATTACAGTATCCTCTTTCATATCAATATTTTAGCATTGATGATTTGGTGAACACCACATGAGCACCACAGCTGAATGCATTTAGACTATGAAATGCATTAAAAAGAATTTTATTTTATTTTACAATAGAAAATTAATGGTTCCCTTTCAAGGGAACTCCCGTTGCGTCGAGAATGACGCTATGGGGAACGCTTTGCGTGATGACGTCTTGAAGCACATGTAAAATCAGTCCAATGGTGTGGCGGAACGTCAGAGGCGGGTGACGTCACGTACCAGGAAGCTATAAAAGCCGGCCCGAAACAGAAAACGAAAGCTTTCTGAGTCTTCAGTTGCGCTCTGTGTGAAATCTGTCTGTATATTTGGTGTTGTCTGTCTATATCATATATATATATATATTCAGTATGGCGAGCGAGCAGCAGTTTAGAGTGTGTGTCCATCCCTGCCCGCGTTATTTAACGGGAGGTGACACACACACTCTTTGTGTTGTTTGTTTGGGAGAGGAGCATGCCCAGTCAGCACTCGAGGGTGGTGACTGTGTGCATTGCTGTGCGCTTCCATTGCGTACGCTCCGATCCCGCTTGGCTCGGTTCAATCCCGACCACGCTCCCCAGGGCTCGGGTCCCGCCGCTGCCGAGGCACGGCGTCGATCTCAGACCTGGGGTTCACAGATGGATTTATCAGTGGATGTTGAGACGGGCTCTGCCTTATCTCAGCATCCGTCTGATAGATCCAGTGCCTCTTATCAGGGTGTGGAAGCACGCGCTGCGGTTTCTTCCCCCCCGATAGAGGTACCAGTACTGCAACTATCCAGCTCTGAGGAGTTGGATGTTGTGAGTATTGTAGCTGAGTCTGAGGATTCGCCACCTCAGTCTCATGCGTTTGAGGAACTGCTCGATGTCATTACTAGAGCTGTTGACAGACTGTCTATTGAGTGGCCAGAAGATAGGCAGGACGTTCGTTCGAAAAGTAAGCTCGACGAACGCTTCCTGCCATCTCGTGCGCAGCCCCAGCGCAGGAGCCTGCCGTTTTTCCCCGATCTCCACACCGAGGTGTCGAGATCGTGGGCGAAACCAGTGTCATATCGAGTGTATACTGCACAAACATCACACTATTCATCCATTCACAATTATAAAGAGCATGGTTATGGGGAGATGCCGAAGGTGGAAGAGACGCTCGCGAGCTATCTCTCTCCAGCAACGGCATCTTCTCTGAAGGCTCCTGCACTTCCATCCAAGCCAGTAAAAGTTACTTCTTCCCTGGTTCATAAAGCTTATGCCGCCGCCGGTCAAGCTGCAGCGTGTTTACATACAATGTCCATAATGCAGGCTTACCAGGCTGAGTTATTGGGTGATTTTGAGGAGGGCGGGGGTATTAGTGCTGATACGGTGTCTGAACTGCGTAGAGCCACGGATTTGTCTCTCAGGGCCACCAAGGAGACGGCTAAATCCATCGGCCGCTCTATGGCAGCCCTGGTGGCCACTGAGAGGCATCTGTGGCTTAACTTAAGTGACATAAAGGACAAAGAAAAACATGTTCTTTTAGATGCACCAGTATCCACGCAAGGGTTATTTGGAGACGCAGTTAATAGTGCTGTAGCGAAGTCACAAGAAGCTTCAAAACAGGCAGCTGCACTTCAGAAACTTCTCCCCCGCCGTTCTTTCTATGAGGCTGCTGAGCGGGAGCAGCCTCACTCCTCTAAAAAGAGCGCTGAGCACCGCGCCACTCAGAAACAGAGCGTTTCCTCCCGTGCTCCCCCACAAAAATCTCGGGGACACGGAGGGCGCTCTCAAACCCAGCAGTCTTCGAGGGGTAAAACGGATCTGCGGACCGTTATTACCGCCAAGAAGGCTGCTGGGAAAAAGTCCTGATGTCTGAGGGCTCAGGACAAATGAGGGTAGTCCCCCCGAAGCAGAGCGGTTAACACCTCTTTTCACGGTGCCCGTCTCTCTTCGGTGCCCTCAGGGGACCGTTCTGCCAACCCTGCCGCCTCTGGCGTTACAGGGCGCAGCGGTCTCCGGCGAGCACATATCTCAAGGTCCACCCGGAAACGTAGTGGCCTCGGGATGCCCGCCCCCTCTGAGGAGGGTGCTAGAGCAGTCTGTTTGGTCGTTCCCTGCCGGTGCGCCGTTACAGGGCGACGAACCGACTGCTCAACAGCAGGAGAAAAATACGGTGCCGTCTCTCTTCGGTGCCCTCAGGGGACCGTTCTGCCAACCCTGCCGCCTCCGGTGTTACAGGGCGCAGCGGTCTCCGGCGAGCACATATCTCAAGGTCCACCCGGAAACGTAGTGGCCTCGGGATGCCCGCCCCCTCTGAGGAGGGTGCTAGAGCAGTCTGTTTGGTCGTTCCCTGCCGGTGCGCCGTTACAGGGCGACGAACCGACTACTCAACAGCAACAAAATCCAGAAACCAGTCTCGAGAGACTGGTACCTCTAGTAGAATCTTTGACAGCGTGGAAGCTACTGTCAAATGTTTCTCGTTGGGTCCTGCAGACCGTGGAAAAAGGGTATTAGATACAATTCTAGTAACGCCCACCGCGGTTTATGGGGGTCCTGCCCACAATGGTGGGCCCCGAGCAGGTTCTGGTTATGGAACAGGAAGTAAACACTCTGTTAGAGAAAGGGGCCATAGAATATGTACCTCCCTCCAACAGGGAAACCGGGTTTTACAGCCGGTACTTCATAGTTCCAAAGTAGGACGGGGGATTGCGTCCCATTTTAGGTCTTCGAGTTGTCATGCAGCTCAAGTTCAAAATGTTAACATTGAGACAATCGTGCCACAGATTAGTCCGAGGACTGGTTTGTCACGATAGACCTCAAGGACGCATATTTCCATCCGTCCGTGACATTGGAAGTTCCTGAGGTTTGCTTTCGGGGGCAAAGCATACCAATATCGAGTTCTTCCATTCGGCCTGGCTTTATCACCCCGCACTTTCACCAAATGCGTGGATGCAGCTCTGGCGCCTCTGCGCCTCCGGGGTATTCGCATCACGAACTACATCGACGATTGGTTGATTTTAGCTCAGTCGCATTAGATGGCGGTTCAACATCGAGATGTTGTTCTCGCCCATATGAAAGAGTTGGGGTTACGGCTGAACGCCAAGAAGAGTGTGCTTTCTCCACTCCAGAGGACCACTTTTTTAGGCGTGGTTTGGGATCCTGGCAGCTGTGAGAAGTGTAAAGCTAGGCCAGCTACTCACTGTCAAACAGTTCCAGAGACTGTTGGGTCTCATGGCAGCAGCTTCCAACGGGATACCTTTTGGACTGCTGCACATGAGGCCCCTGCAGTGGTGGCTCAGGACCAGAGGGTTTTTCCCCGAGGGGCAACCCATTTCGCACAATCAAGGTCACGCGGTGATGCCTACGTGCCTTGGTTATGTGGAAGAAACCTTGGTTCCTGTCCCAGGGCCCAGTGCGGGGAGCTCCTTGTCGTCGCAAACTGCTAACGACGGATGCTTCTCTCACGGGTTGGGGAGCGATCCTGAGGGTCGCTCATCTCAAGGTCTGTGGGAAGACCATCATCGTTCCTGGCATATCAATCGCCTAGAGATGTTAGCTGTCTTCCGGGCTCTGAGGAGCTTTATCACAGGTCTCAGGGGACACCATGTGTAGTACATACGGACAACACGTCGGTAGTCGCCTATATCAAGGGGGTTTGCGCTGGCACGCCATATCCTCTTGTGGTCCCAGGGGAAGTTGCTGTCACTCAAGGCAGCCTACATCCCCGGGGTCCAAAATATAGGAGCAGACACTCTGTCGAGACAGGGGCTGAGGCCCGGGGAATGGTGGCTCCACCCCCGAGGTGGTGGAGCTGATATGGAATTTATAAGTGGGTCTGTTTGCGTCTCGAGAGACGTCTCACTGTCCACTTTGGTTCTCCCTCACGCATCCAGCTCCTTTGGACTGGATGCTATGGTGCAGACGTGGCCGAGGCTACGTCTGTACGCTTTTCCCCCAGTTGCTCTGCTCCCGGGAGTTCTGGAGAGAGTTCGCAGGGACCGGGTTTGCCTGCTTCTTATAGCCCCGCGCTGGCCGGGCAGAGTATGGTTTCCCGATCTTGTGTCGCTCCTCGACGGGCCTCCTCTGGAGCTACCCGTCAGGAGGGACCTTCTGTCCCAGGCGGAGGGCTCGATATTTCACCCCCGCCCAGAACTGTGGAACCTGTGGGCTTGGCCTCTGAGGGGGCCCAGCTCATAGAGTCAGGTCTCTCAACTGAGGTTGTTGAGACCATTCTACAGTCCAGAGCTCCCTCCACGAGGAAACTTTATGCCCTGAACTGGAGAGTTTTCACCTCTTTGTGTAGTGACCGTCGGTTGGATCCAGTCAACTGCCCAATTGGTACAGTTCTGGAGTTCCTGCAGGACCGGTTCACTGCAGGTCTGACCCCGTCCACCTTAAAGGTTTATGTGGCGGCCTTAGGTGCTTACCACATTCTTTTGGGTGGAATGTCTGTGGGGAAAGACCCCTTTGGTATCTCGTTTCCCTCGTGGCACTTGGAGGTCCTCCTCCCTTTCGAAATCGGACCAGGAGGCTAATAATTTGCTTGCCCTGTTCGGGCGTTAGACGCGTATGTCCACAGAGCTGCCCTGTGGCGTAAAAGTGACATTTGCTCCCCTAACAAGGGAGGTCCAGTGTCTAAGCAAAGAATGAGCAGTGGGTGGTTGAGACTATCTCACTTGCTTATGAGGTGGCTGGACAGCCTTCTCCTTTGGCTGTCCGGTCGCACTCTACGAGGAGTATGGCGGCCTCTAAGGCCCTTATATCAGGAGTTTCGTTACAGGACGTTTGTGATGCGGCAGGCTGGTCCTCACCGCACACTTTCGTCAGGTTCTACTCTCTGGATCTAGACTCTGCTCCAGGGTCTCATGTTTTGTCATCCTAGTGCTGCTCTATTAGATTACACACAGGACAGACATCCGTAGCTATGGAGGCGTTGGTATAGACGTTCCCCATAGCGTCATTCTCGACGCAACGGGAGTTCCCTTGAAAGGTAACGCCTCGGTTACGACTGTAACCTCGGTTCCCTGAAGAGGGAACGAGCGTTGCGTCGCCTTGCCATATCTCCTTCATGCCTGTCAGCTCGACTTCAGACTTTTACGAAGCTTTCGTTTTCTGTTTCGGGCCGGCTTTTATAGCTTCCTGGTACGTGACGTCACCCGCCTCTGACGTTCCGCCACACCATTGGACTGATTTTACATGTGCTTCAAGACGTCATCACGCAAAGCGTTCCCCATAGCGTCATTCTCGACGCAACGCTCGTTCCCTCTTCAGGGAACCGAGGTTACAGTCGTAACCGAGGCGTTTTGCCATGGTCTTTGGACACCATAACAGAATAATGGTATTTTTTAAATCATAAATACCATGGTACATGAATATGGTAATCATTCAGCACCATGGTATATCTAAAACATATAAAACATATATCTTAAATTTGCAAAAAAATCAAAAAAAAAAAAAAAAAATTGTGACGCTGCTTTGGAACAATATTTTTAAAAACACGCTGAAATTGAAATAAATACCATAATTGTAACATGGTACTACCTAGATATGTTTTTGTAAAGAACACCACCATTCAAAAGATTTTGAGACAGTAAAATACATTTAAAATGTTACAAAAGATTTATATTTGCTGTCATTTTTAAATTTCTATTTAGCAAAGAATCTTGAAAAAAAAAAATTAAAACGTATCTTCAACAAAATTATCAAATGCATCAAGAAATATTTCTTGAGCACAAAATCAGCATATTAGATTGATTTCTGAAGGATCATGTGACTGGCGTAATGATGCTGAAAATTCAGTGTTGCCATCATATAAAAATTACATTTTAAAATATATTCAAATAGAAAACATAAATTTTAAAGTGTAATAATATTTCACAAAATTACATAAGATATTTCCTCCAAAAACTTTTGACAAAAATCTTACCTTACCGACTCTATTGAATGGCATTGTACATCGGAGGTGATTCCCTAAAAACAGCACAAAACGACCAGAGATAAATGCATTGTGCTTACATTTACACAATACATTGCCTACATTGTCATATATCTATTAAACTTGCTACCACAGTAACAGTGGTGCCAGTCTATGACAATACAATATATTTCAGGTGCATCCAATAATGATAATGACCTCAGGGTTGAGTGAGCGCAGGGCTGAAGTAAAGGATGCATTCTGTGTCAGGAAATAGTTCACATTCTACAACAATATAGCTGTACAGAGTACAATGAAAAAGGAGAGAGAAAGTTTTCCTTGAAATGGAGGCCCTCAAACCACAAAATCATTAGCCGGGACATGTCATTTGTAACATAAAACAGGAAATCTGAAGTAGACACGATATGCAGACCCAACTGCCCTGTTCAACTGCAGTTAGACCACAACGGGTAGAAAGGGAATCCCTGCCATTCATGATTGTGTGACCTCAAACTTCTTCAAGTTGTACAGCACGCACTCACGCACGCACACACACACACACACACACACACACACACACACACACACACACACACACACACACAGCCTCCCAGCTAACAAAAAATGTTCTAAGAACTTTTTGCTGATGTTTCAATGAGGTTTTTAAAACGTAATTTCTAAATGTTCTCTGAACGTTCAAAACATCCACTTAAGGGAACCGTTGTGTTCACAACAGTGAAAATATACACTTATCATGATCAAATTAACGCTGCATTTTCAAATGAATGTGAAGTTCACTGCACATGCTCTTTAAAATACATCCAAAAATTATTGTTTGTTATTTATTGTAAGTTATTTGGTCTGTTATTGTAGGGACATTGACTTTTCACAACCCTAAACATGATGCTGAGCAAAGCAAACTGTGATAGATTGCTTTACATGTCAGTCAGATGGCAGTCTTGGGCGGTACTTTGCCAGACAGCAACATAGTCTTGGCCCAGATCCGGGCCACATCTGGTACATGTGTATTACACGCATACCAGATGTGGGCCGGATCTGGGCCGACACCATGTTGCTGTCTGGGTGGCCATGAGTATGATGGTCTGGCAACGTGAGACTAATGTGTAAAATAACGTTTCTGAGCTAATGTTTTGAACAAACGTTCTATTAAGGTTACAGGAAAAATGTTTGTTCATAACTTTGAGAGAACCTTCTGAGAACGTTCCCCCGTTAGCTTGGCCGGAGACAAAAGTCTACAGAAATGTCTACTGGAAGTCTGAGGGCTCCATCTGATTGATCGGTTAAATGACTATCATATCGACAGCCAGTTTAGAAGAAAAGGAAGCTAAATTTGCAGACGCTGTCTCTCCTATCCTCTCTGTCTCCTGCTGAATCATGCTGTGGGATGATTCAAGAGTCCGGTCTCTTCTTTTATACTATCCGCTGGTGTTTATTTATGGCTTCGTCTCCAGGGAAACTGCAGGAAGTGTGACACACAACATCAGAATGGAACTAGGGGAAGTGAGATTGAGAGGCCAGATCAACAAAGGATATAAGTCTATATGCTTGTGTTGGGTTGGTGGATCAGTTTGTAGGTACTGTATGTATGTGTGAGCTTAGTGCGCATAATGAAAACATGATGACAGGTCTGAATGAGTATAATAGTAGCCAAACATCTGTGCAGTCCTTGAAAGTCCTTTATTTACTCTCATCCCTCGAGTCATAAAAGGGATCAGTTGTTTTTATTCCCACAGACAGTCTGCTCGTTGTTTTTTTATCATGCACACTTTCTTTAGCCGCTTTCCGCTCATGATGTTTATTCCCTGGTAGGTTCTTTAGAGTCTGACTCATTCTACTACAAAACCCGCTCAGGGTGTGAAGTTGATTGCTCTAATGAGTTTCCTGTTATTTTACTGTGATAAGTCCCTCACTTCTGGAAAAAAAAAATCTCATATCAGATATGAGGATTATGTCAATAGAGTGGTGTAGGTCTGACGTCAAAACTTAGAAGATGGCCGCTGATTCCTTCAAGATTTTCATTTGGGGTTTTAGAATGTTTTTTTTTTTTTTTTCAATTTATGAACAATACTTTGACGTTTTCTTCTACAATGTACACTGCACACACTCACACCCCAAACTGTCTTATCTAGTTACTTATTAAAAACATACATTTTCAAAAATGAATATAACTGCCATAGTTTTCACTATGAGTGTGTGTAATTTACGTTGTAGAACAAAACGTCAAAGTATCGTCAAGATTTGACAAGATTTCATCACAGCAGAAAGTCGTGAATGATACCTTTATTAAAGTAAAAACTATAAAGCAAAATAATGCATTCAGACCAATGTCTAAACTAAAACTGGACAAGTAATATTACTAAGTGGTTTCGTAAAGTCTGTATGATGTCCTGTTCCCTTGAAATGGCTTGTGTCCTTCAAGACATGATGCCTAACAAGACCCATTATCCAGAGTGAAATCAATGTCACACATGGCCTCACGGGGTTTATTTTGTTCTGTTCCCTTTGCTATGCATGAAGGGTCTTTCTGTTCCAACTTCAGCTGTTGCAGGGCATGACGCGTTTCTCTAAACTATAATAAATTATTGTGCCTATCTGTCCTTGGGTTTGTATAGGCTTGTATACAGAGAATCAAGTACTTTTCTCATGGACACAACATGATGTTGTTGGTGTCCAATCACCAAATATTTAGAGTCAAGGAGTCAAAACCACTTTACAAACCCAAACATGTCCGATAAGTCCTGGATAAATCTCTTCAAATGTGGGCACACACAAACACTTAACCCACATACTCCAAAACACACACCCACATACTCCAAAACACACACCCCCTGCATTTAAGTCTGGCCTTGTCTCTCAGTGACTCACAAACATAAATCACACTCTTAATGGCTGTAGAGTGTAACATTAGAGCCTGGTCAGGTTGTGTGTGTGTGTGTGTGTGTGTGTGTGCGTGTGTGCGTGTGTGCGTGTGTGTGTGTGTGTGTGTGTGTGTGTGTGTGTGTGTGTGTGTTTGTGTGTGTGTGTGTGTGTGTGTGTGTGTGTGTGTGTGTGTGTGTGTGTGTGTGTGTGTGTGTGTGTGTGTGTATTCAACACTAACACTACTGCCATGGATCCTATACTACCACTCTCTACTCAAGACTTCTACAAACATTGGCATATATGGGACTGCATGCCAAGGTACCTGGAAAAATACTCAAAGATCCATTAACGGTTACTATCCCTGTACACCTTAGATAATGCTCTTCTATGTGTCATGTGTCACATAATGATGTACTTACAGCATATATCAGTGAAAATCAAAACATTTTAGTGAATGGAATTTTGGATTGGGAAAATGTCTGTTATGGGCGAATGCCAACATAATGGATGCAGCATTTTTCACATAATGGAAGTGCATCTCCAAAGTACAAAGATACTGCACTGAAAAAAATGATTCTGACCCCTTGTAAATGTTACATGTTTTTATCTGGTTAATTTCACTGAATATAATGTGTTATTTAATCCTACTTATTTTTTATTATTAATTTTCAAATTCACTGCTCTTGTTTAAAACAAGTTAATTTCATTCAATTAAAAGTAATTAGAAAAAAATAAGTTTAATTTAATTTCCATATTCACTGTAAAATGAATACGCTATATCTACTCAATAAAATTGTGCAGATTACAAGCAATATTATTAATTAAATTTAACACATTAGAATTGAGTAATAATTAATCAAATTAATTCCTTAAAAGTTAACCATTTTACAATTTTTAAACAAAAATATCTGTATAACAGACAGACGTCAAAGATGAATTAAGAACTCTTTATTTTTTATTGCCAACATTTGAGAAACCTGATGGTAACAAGCAGAATCACTGAAGGAGAAAACTGTAATGTTACAACCGTAATTTTAAAGCTGCCGTCGGCAACCCTGGAAGATTGAGTGGACTTAGCCAAATTTTGAATGTTTACAACTCTCATGCCCCTCCCCCACTATCAACTAATACCCTCCCATCGAGTTTGTGCTGGTCAGTGCGTGCACCAGATTTTCGGTGAACGCGCCCTTCTCATCAGCATCGATCAACACCATGGAGTACTTATAAAGTAAATGGTTGATTGCAAGCTCTGACCTCCTAGCTCTTGAGGTTAACCGAGGAATTGGAATCTTTTCCGCCATCACTCTTCCTTACTGCGCGAACTTCAGGCGTGTGCATGTGATTGTAACGTGCGCGAGGGGGTAACGGGATCTGTGGCGTGTGCACGACCTGTGATTGACAGTCAGATCTCACACCCCCCTGCGCTGATTGGACCTGATGAAGCGGGAGCGGTGGATTTTTGCAAAACAAATAACACGCTCCAGGTGGAGTTAGAAGCTCGGGTTTTTTTCTAAAACCACCTTATTAACGTTGTTCTGTCGGATTATAGTGTCGATTACACTGAATATGATAAAAAAAATGTTGCCGACGGCAGCTTTAAGTTACAACCATAATTTTAAGTTACCATCATGGGGATCAGTGGGTGTTTAAGTTGGGCTCTTTACCCTGAAACCAATAATTTAACACTTTGTTTGGCCACTGCACTTGAATTGTAACAGTCAGTTGAACTAATGTGTAAGGAGATCTGATGGTATTGGTTGTGTTTTACATAATCATTATTTCACAATCATCTGACCTGAAACAGATCACCTTCGAACATAAGCTCATTATTTATTCATGCAGCAATGCATAGTGGGGGCCATAAATGAGTTTTGATTGGTGGCACCCAGAATTCTCTGCAACATGCTTTATAATTGTCACCATTGTTGAGATTCACAGGCTAGTTCTTGAAAAAATTGAGTAAATTCAACTTAAAATAGTTTAGCTTAAATTATGAATATTATTAATCTGAAATTACTTATAAAATATAAGTACAACCAATTTACAAAATATAAGTACACTCAACTTAAAAAATATATCTGGATTTAGATAAATTTATTTCGTGCAACCCCTTGACGTAATAAAATTAAGTAAATTCAACATAACATTTTTTTCAGTGTGGTCTGGCAAACAAACAGAATGGAGGCCATTAAATTAAATATGGCTTGTCGGATAATGGCATTTGACCACAATGTCCTAATTTGTCTTATGATTACTAATTCAGTAATATTTAACCATTTCTATGCATTTAGTTTTATGGGTAAACACACTAAATAAAATAAAAAATAAAATAAAATAAATGACTTAAGCTTAACCGAAACATTAACTCATGGTAAAAGTTGAGGACATGAGGAATAACAGACACCTGTGAAAATTATAATGCAGTATTGCAGCTGAATTAAACTAAATTTCAAAAAAGGAATTATTAATTTACAAAAAGTGCACATATTTTTATAGATGCAAATGCAAAGTGTTGAACAGTACAGTTAAAATCTCAGCGGTCCCCTCTGATTGAGCAAAGGAAAGTCAGATATAATGGAAGACACAAGGCCCGTTTACACTCATGTCAAGCTTGCATTCCCCGTGTTATCTCTAGTTTGTGTAACTGGAACGCCAGAGCATTCCATAGTGCCACAGGGATTATTGCTCCTTGCCCGAGTCAATTGGTGATAAGCAAGAACAACAAGCCACTGTCACGCTGCTAGCAAAAAAAGTGTGGACTCTCACAGATACGCAACAATGCAGCATTTTGATCAGTTCAGTTCCCATCCTCATTTTCCATGGCCTGAACTTACCGAACAATCAACATCTACATCTGTCATCTCTTTATATTTGCTATGTATCTGTATATATGGGTAGATATATGTACCCTCAGGTACACAAAATGTTTTCCACAGCATGTCAACTATTAAAATAGCATGTAAACTCTAGGTAAATACTATGTAAACCAGCAGAGGTACTGTAGCGATGCCTTACGTACACCATAAAGAGCCTCAGACAACACAACTGACCCCTGATAAGACTGTGAAGTACGAGCCACAAATCATGTAGTCATTTAAACCTGACAAAGCAGTGAAAGAAAACCACCCTTACCACAACAAAAGGGTTTAAATAATTCTCAGTTGTCCATGGTTATTCCCTGATTATCTGAACACTCTATGAACTATCTCTCATATCAGGGAGAGCACTCAACACTCTTTCGGTATCTCTCTACCCGCTCTTTTTATTGACTTTATATTTGATGACTGATGAGAGAGGGGAAGGGAGGGGAATCTCTTGTAGAGGAATTCTGCACATTCCTGGAGGCCTCCCAAAGGCCAGGTAATGGGTATATACTCATTTTCACACAGACGGTATCAGGGAGAACTGAGAGTCACCATTTAACAAGTTTGTATCACTCATTCCTATAGCAACAACCGGAGAAAAAGAACATCCTGCAACTTCCCAATGAGACAAGAAAAAAAGCCTTGAAACTGTTTTTGTTAGATTATGAATAGCCACTTCTGAAAACATACAGTACAGAAAGTGGATAAGTTTATCTCTTTACCACAGGCTCTATTGCCTTATAAACAATATAGAGTTCAAAGTGATGATCAAACTGCAGTGATTATGCTATGATCATTTGTTAGTTTAACCATGACAAAGGATAAAGAGATTATTCCAGTTTAAAGTGATATCAGTCATATTCATAGGCTATATATAACTATAGCACCACTGTATAGGCTATTTTCTTCATCCACGTTGGTATCCATGAGAACCAAACACAGCTTCCCCGAGTGTGTATGACTAAGAGCCTGGTGGTTTTCCTGCGCTCTTACGCACAGTGTGTGCTGTGGATATTCTGTGGAGCTGTTACAGGGGCGCGCCCTGACGTAGCAACGCAGAAAAAGGGCGTAGTACTTCCATAATGAGACTCTTTAAAGCTGCTGCTCCATAAAGCATGTTAATCTAGTCGCAGGGATCTGGACTTTGGAAATACGCAGTGCTTTTGAAACGAGTGGCGCGACTGCATTTCAGCGTTTTCATCCATTTTTGTGGACTTACTTTCTCTTTGCTCGCAGTAAGTTGGATTTATATTACAGTACAAAAGTACGTTGACTGTTTATGAGTGTAAAAAGACCGGAGCGGATCAGAAGAAGACAGTTGCCTAATTCTTGCATTCGGGATAAATTAAGTCATTTTGGCGCTCTGGCTCATCCATAAGCTGATATCTAACTTTGTAGAGGGACACTGTGGTTGTTTTATTACTTACATCCATTAAAACAATCCGTTTTGCTCTTGTCAAATTCGTTGTGCCACTCTTTTGCGCCAAAATTGATGGTGAAAATGGTGTTGCCTATAAACTGCGTTCTGAGTAACTGCAATTGTCGGTCGATCTACATTCTAGTTCATAAATAGCCTGTAGAAAGTTTGGTTACACTTTATTTTAAGTTGACGTAGTTACATGCATGTAGTAATATTAATTAACTACATGTATTTACTATAGAGTTGAGGTTAGGGTTTGGTTTAGGGTTAGTTACTTGTAATTATGCATAATTTACTATTTCTACAGTAAGAACATGTAGTAACGTGTAACTACGTCACCTCAAAATAAAGTGTTACCGAAAGTTTTAATAAATCAGACAATACAAATACAACGTAATATTAACCTTGTATTTTTATTACAAGACGTAGGCTACCATGTAACAGTCAGCTTTTGATGCACTGGTTAAAACCAACTGGTTTTGATAATAAAAACACCTGTATATTATATTATATTATATTATATTATATTATATTATATTATATTATATTATATTTTATTATATTATAAACTCAAACTCCAATGACACATACAATAATATAATTTATTAATATTTTATTAATACAACTTTTACATATTTATCTATAATACCAACCTAAATCCAATAGCAAAAATAATGTTAAAGGACTATATTATAACTTTTAACTGGTCATTGATGTACTTTATCAATAAAATGTTCCGGTGTTTGTACAGAAACGTAAGGAAACATCATGCTGCTCCTCTTACTGGGAATCGTCGTCTTGCATGTGGCAGCACTGGTTCTGCTCTTCGTGTCCACTATAGTCAGTGTAAGTATCTATCCTGCAGTTTCTTTTATTTGATTAATACAGATCTATCTATCTATCTATCTATTTGATATTAAAATGAAAAATGATGTGATAGCTATTAATTATGCAATCATTTGATGTAATTATTAAAGTCGAAGAATGCCAATCACAGGCTAAAAGCAGCTGTAAGAGCATATTTTGGATGTTTAATCCGTGCTAATGAGTATTCTTGCATCCTCTAACAGGCATGGGTTGTTAACCCCAACAGCAGTTCAGACCTCTGGACAAACTGCACAATAATCAATAACGAGAACAAATGTGACCCTGCTGACACTGGAGGTAGGATCCTGCTAAAATCTTATATTTAAGAGTGAATGTATGATGAAACCAAACATTTAAGGTGCAGTGATATTCATTTCAAGCTTGGAAAAGGTCTGCTTCTCTGTCAAGGGTTAAAGAGACTGTCGCTATGTTACACATAGCAGGCTATTCACAGAGGGGTTGATCCTGGCATTACTGTCAAAGCCCCTTTGCCTGTTTACCACTCTGTATGGTGGGTGTGCCCACTCTGCCTCACACCTCAGTACTGCCATCTAGGGGTGAGAATGCAAGCATGCAGTTTTAACCCACAACAGACCCCTCTTAAACATCAGCTCAGGCAGACTGTATAAATAGTCTGGTTGCCGGTGCTGAGCTCGGGCCCCTTGTTTGGGAGTGGAGAGTGCTGGGTTGCAAAGAGGTTTGAGAGCTTTTGGGGTGGGGCAGAGGTAGAGCATTTGAAGCAGCTTAGATTTAGACTGATCCGTGTGATGGCGTAGCATCAGAGAGCCGTAGGCCGAACATGGTGTGATTTGAGTCACGTCCACGAATCAAAATGCAAGCGACGGGGTGTTTAACAATAAGAGAATGAAGGCAATTTGAAAGAGAGAGTGTATTAACCAAGTTTTCAGGTAAAATACAAACTAAAGTTGCCATTTTTGAGTTAATCTTGCCATAAAACATGTATATAAAATATGTTATATAATATTCGCTTCTAAATCATAAAACGTTCTGTACATTCCCAATCAGTTCTCTGTTACACCGTTGGCTGTTCTCGGAGGGTGAGATGATGTCATAGTTTTTGAGCGAGAAACGCCTCTCTGTGCACTTTGGAAATGAGGCGGGACCAGAATGCTTTGCTGTGTTATTTCATAGCTCTCGGTCAGTTGGCGTAGCACCTATAATGTGCTGTGTTTGTTTAGGGTGTGGTGTGGTGCGGGGTGGGCACATTCTGAAGGGCTTTTCTGTCCTGCTCTCCTGCATGCGCTCGCTCACGTGCCGGAAAAACGTTTTTATTTAAAAGTTTGCACTTTGTAGTTACTTCTTAAGGTGGTTTTTGACGGTCATCTCTAGGCTGTAATGAGGGTCTTAGAGGGGTTTTATTGGTACATGACTAGCAATGTCTTTTAATTAGATGACATTTAACTTGCACACAAACAACAGCAGTTAAAATGTGAACCTTTATGTACTGAGACTGTAGACTTTAACATTGTTTAACATTGTTACAAAATGATGTTTCTATTTTAAATAAATGCTGTTCTTTTGAACTTTCCATTTATCAAAGAATTCTGAAAAAACATATCACAGTTTCAACAAAAAAATGTTAAGCAGCTAACTGTTTTCCAACACTGATAATAATAAGAAATGTTTTTGAGCAGCAAATCAGCATATTAGAATGATTTCTGAAGGATCATGTGACATTGAAGAGTAGAGTAATGATGCTGAAAATTCAGCTCTGTCATCACAGGAATAAAATAAATGCTAAAATATATTAAAATAGAAAACGGATATATTAATCTTTCACAATATTACTGTTTTTACTGTATTTTTGATCAAATAAATGCAGTATTGGTGAGCATAAGAGACTTATTTTAAAAACATTTTTAAAAAACAGTAGTGTATGTCAGTCACTGTAATATTTATATTCATAAATGTTTTAGGTAACACATTTAAAAAGGTACATGCCAACATTAGGTAACAGAGTAGTTTGCATGGAACATATTTTTACAGGATTTATTAATCTAAATACGGTAAAAACATTTTTAATATTAAAAGTTGTATTTTGTATTAGGGGAAAAAAAATAGCTAACCCAAACCTACTTTTCTTTGCTCGAATTCTTCACATCTCTAGTAATTAAGACAAAAATAATTGCCCTTCTGTATGTACTGTATAAGATGTTGGTGGTGAATCAAAATGGAAAATGTTCTTCTTACTATTACATAGGACAATACACAAACATACTGTGCTTCAGTGCTAAAAGTGTAATGCGAAACAATCCCTGCAGGGTTAGGGACAAATCAATGGGGTTAAATTGAACCTGAGCTCAAAACAAGCAATCAAACCAAGCACGAAACCACCCTAAGATTACCTGAATGTTTTTTTTTTTTTACACCGGGAGTGATGCGGAACAGCTGGCATGGCGAAGCTACTCAACACTGGCAGCTAAAGCATGCGTGAAATCCTATTCATCATCCTGATATAGAGAACTGTTTCATGGACCAAACCGGGGTAAAGGCAGTCTAGTATTAGTGCACATACTCGCACCCCTGTGTTATGTTTCCCCGGTGCATATTTATCATCTGTTAAGCCACATTATTCACACCCAGGACCATACGTACCCCTCTAAATGCAAACACAAGGCCTCCGCTTTCCAAAAACGATACCTTCTGTCCTGAAATACACTTCCCCGCATGACTGCTGACAGAAATACACAGGGTGTTGTCAAGCACAAAATGAGTACAGCTGAAAAAAAAAATTCAGGAAACTGCAAATGTTTACTTCTTGTGAGGATAGATAAACTTAGTAACAGTGAGTAAACGGACTGTATGAGGGGATGTGCTTCTATTTTTACTCTATTGTTGAGAGATAATTGAGAGATTTATTGTATCATTTGTATTGTGTGGGTGCAGTATAGCCCCTGAATGCAAACACACATAGCAGCAGAACCTTGTATTATTTATGGATGCAAACTAGAATAGTCTCTTCGTATGGCCTCTGATGAGATGTTCTAAATACAAATGGCATTTCCACAATTGTTTCCATTCTGAGATATTTACAAGCTCAAAAACGTTTTACGATTGTGCAGTTAATGAGATCATTGCTAGAAAGTCTTCCCAACAAAAGTGAAAAGATGACGATCTTGTTTATGATCTTGAGTATTCCAGATTTTCCAGGACTTGATCAAGTTTTTCTATATTCTTTTCCTGGTTGTAATCAATGTGATATTGTACATTGTGTGTCTGAGGGTCTCAGGCTATGTTTACACTAGTGCTCAATTCCGATTTATTGCTCAGATTATTATTATTATTTTTTTTTTTTGTATAGCTGTTGTTTTAAATGTGGCCAATATCAGATTCCAGTGTGAACATATCATGAAACGCAAAAGAACGATAAAAAGACGTCATTTGAAAGTTAAAACTCGAAGGACATTAAAGGTGCATTAAGCAACTTTTCATGTTAAAAATACCCGTTTTTCTAACCCATACATGCTTAAACAATTGCCTGATGGGCTGAATGAGCCCTTCTATGATCTCTGCGATTGCCTCTAAAATCCTGTACAGTAAAATAAATAAGAGGGATTCGGGACGGAATCCACGGGGCGTGACGTCATGCGCGTTCACGCTCACCTGGCTATGTCTGGCAGGTTTGTGTATTCGCCGCCATTATCCGCATCAGCGAAGACAACTCAAGCGACTTTGGCAAAAGTAGAAGATGGATTTAAAGAGACCGGCTTCTAGTTCATCCCAAACCCCAACGCAAACTCCACGTAACCGCGTGCACAACTCTGGTTGCAGTTTCGCGTGTCGCCAGAAGGGGGCATAGTTCTGCAAAAACTCAGAGACTTGCGCAATGCACCTTTAAAGTAAACGGTTACGCGATTATTTATAGTGTGACCTGCCGCCAAATCCAGCGAATTAATGCGTAGGCATTGGCAATATAAAATACAAAGACGAAGGAAATGCGAAAAAAGGGGGCCGATTTTTTTACATTTATGATACGAGCCCTTGTTTTTTGCTTGAATGTTCTGTCACTGTATGACACACAATTGAGCTCTATGAGCTCTGACACGTCACCGTCCTTCACTGACTACCTTTCTTGATAACTTCGGATAAGTAAAGTCTTTGAAGTGACTCCCATGAGCGCAGAATTGTGACGAATGTTGCTGTAGAGTGACGTAAAAGTCGCATGAATTCCTTTACGACTGTTCAGACTGAGGTCGCATTGCAAAACATCCGACCTGTATCGGATTAGGGTCTTAAAATTATTATTATTTTTCTGCAGCCTGAACCTAGTCTTATTTTGCGTTAGACTCTAGTAGAGGATCTGGTTGTTCTCAAGGCTATAGTATTGGCTCTGATTTAGTTTTAATCTGTAGTAGGCTGATCTTGACAGTTCTAGTGGCTATAAGGGGAGCGGCAGACACAGCTGAACATGAGAGGAGAGAGAGAAAGAGAGAGAGAAAGAGAGAGAGAAAGGGGGGGGGGGGTAGAAACATGATGCTACAGGAACGACCCTTGGATAAGAAATAGACATGCTGGACAACCCATGCATTCCACTTATTACTGCTTGGGCTCGGAAGAGGTAGAGACTGAGATAGAAAAAGATCAACTACGCATCTCCTACATTATCAGAGTAATGCCATAGAAGAACCATTTTTGGTTCCTCAAACAACCTTTTAGTGATTTTTTTTTTTTTTTAAAACAACCATTTTCTTAATGTCAAGAGCATTTTAATAATCCAAAGAACAATACCCCTTTCTTCAAAATATCCTCATGACATGAGGCTCATGTTCAGCATGCAGGTTTGAAATTAAACTAGTGAGTAAATAAATACTGACAGATTTTACATGTTAGATGAACTATCCCTTTAAAACTCGACTGAGGATAGCAATTCTAAAACAGAAACAATTGTTTGTACATAATGGGACATTCCAAAGCCAGAATACACGCTAAACATTAAACTAAAACATCTGCCACATCATTCTTCATCAATCTCAAACTCACACAAACCAGTCTCAAAGCATGCCAAGAACTTAATGTCCAAAGCTATTGTCTTGCAAATCAGTCTACACTACGTTTTTTAAAGTTTGCAGTCAGTAAGGTTTTATTTTTAAAGAAAGAAAGAAATGTTTCCTGCTATTCTGAAAATACTAATGCAAACATTTACCTTCTGCTGTCCACACTTATAAAAGGGTGGAATGGCTCTAACGCAGGATAAAAATGACATACGGGAGGCTTTTAAAGCCATCAAATGTAGGTAATATAGAGTTAATGGAGCTCCTTGTAAGCTGCCGTGTTTTGGCCCTGCATGGGACGTCAAGAAAGGATCGATATTAGGTGCTGGTAACCTGCTAAGAGCTTTTAGGAACAGAAACCTCATTATGTTTTAGCACAAATGCATTAAGGGTTCCTGGATTCGCCAGTGCTCTTGAAACAACCATCAAAACTTAATTGTATCTTATTGGCAACAAGAAGAATTCATTATGAACTGATAATTGGTGTTTTTTTTTGCAGACTCACCTCTGTCTTTATCAATTATACATATCTCCAGTTGCACGCCAATGTAAAAGTGCAACTCTGCTGTGATCGATCGAGAAAAGCAGATGAGAAAAGAGATAACGACCCGCTTAATGCCCATTCGTGTTCATTTTAAATGACCATCTCCTTCTCAAGAGCGAATGTTTTTATTTCTGCAAAGCTCGATCTGCCCTAAGTGGATTCAGGAATAAGTAAATGCACTAATGTTTTGAAATGCTTTCTGTTTTTCAGTTTGGATCCAAGCAGTCCAAGCCCTCATGATCCTGTCAATCATCTTCAGCTTCCTGTCTCTCTTCCTGTTCTTCTGCCAGCTCTTTACACTTCAGAAGGGTGGACGCTTCTTCCTCACCGGAGCATTCCAGATCTTGGCTAGTGAGTATCGAGACGTCATGTGAACAATGCAATGGATCAACTTGGTTGTTTGCAGATGCTAATGAGGTTGACATAGCATGCTGACACACTCATGCAGTGTTAATGGACCCAAGGTGCTCGCAGTAGAAACAAAGGAGAATTAATATTTGTATAGGCTTTTGAGCTAGTTGGCTCAGGTGATCTGAGATCAATTAGCATTTATTAATAAAAGATCATCATGACATCGACTGATCTCCTCTGTTCCTATGGAGGTGTATCTGCTTTCATTCGGCTAGATGAAAAGACCTTTGGCCTTAGTCTTGTTACTCTAATGAGTCCTGTCAACTCTCATTAAGCCACAGACGGCCCAGGAAACCCTTTAATGCGCTCAGCCGCGGTTGCAGGCAAACTTCCTGCAGATAATTTAGTTATGATTTCTTGAGATTAAATAATGCAGCACGCAGAGTTATAAATAGGCGAGGCCACCGAAACAAACCGTTTCTCTTCATTTATGGTAAACAATACGCGTAAAATATAAGATACGGGAAGTAAAGTAATTTACTGCAGCTAATGTAAAATGATAGCTCTCCTTAGAAATGTCTCTTTGAGATGTAATGAATATGGAATATTATTAGAAATCGTTACTGTTCCTGGATAATGAAAAGCTCTGTAGGCGAGATGAATGCTTGATCTTTCAGTACGTACTGAAACCGAGGGCTTTTAAAGTTCATATCTGCGACTCTCATCAGAGAGGATGGACGCTAATTGAAAGCTAAATGTCAGAGGGGAGCCGAGGGTGTAACAGCACAAAGCCAGACAGTTGCAGGTGCCCACTGAGTTGGCACAGGACACACAGCCGCTGCCACAAGATGAAATGTCAAGACTGGCACTCTGAAGGTGGTCTGTGGTCCGCCTGGCATAAAAGAACGTCCTGAAAGTGCCTTGTCATGTTTCCTTCCTCTCATGCAGACTTCATAGTCAAGACTAGGCCAAAATTAGTTGGAGGACTGTTACTCAGTAAATATTGTGCGAGTTTCTTTGTTATTGTTGTACACAAGAATACAAAGACGTCATTCTCAATTACAACCACGGCTGTACACAGAGGCCAAAATACTTGCTTCTCCTTTTTTTGACCAGTTAAACTGAAGAATCGTGCTTTTCGTTTATAAATGCTCTGCTTCTTTAAAAGTAACGGTGATGCCCAGCATCGTTGATTTGATTGGCCATCTCAGTCATTTTGACATTGAAGAGCGCTGATCAGCTTAGATGAGAAAGTTAGTTCAAAGTAGCTTCAAAATAAAGTTATTATTAGGCAATTATTTCACAACTTTTATTATATACCTTAGAAAAATACAGAGGTACTGAGGAACCTCAGTGGGGGCCATGATTACAACACACATTATTGGATATTTAATGTAATATCCTGACCATAAAAGTGTTCCCAACGTTTTTCCCAATTTTTTTCAAGAAATACTTTAATTTATGAAAGAAGCATTAAAAAAAAATATATATATATATATATATATATATATATATATATATATATATATATATATATATATATATATATATATATATATATATATATTTAAATAAATGCTTTTTTTTTACTTTTTATTCATCATAGAATCCTGAAAAACATGGTTTCCAAAAAAATATTTTACATAAATATTTTTTGATAATAATAAAAAATGTTTTTTGAGCTGCAAATCAGCATATTAGAATGATTTCTGAAGGATCATGTGACTGAAGACTAGAGTAATGATGCTGGAAATTCAGCTGGAATAAATTGCTTTTTAAAATGTTATTTTAATTTGTTTATTACTGTATTTTTTATCAAATAAAATGTCTTTCAAAAACATTTTTTTTTTTTTTTTTTTTTTTTTTTTACAAAGCCAAAACTTTCCAGAGATTCTTTATTATTACTATTTTCTACAGCTTGTAGTGAAGTCATAAAAAGCATGAAATAGCATAAATGGAAGTGTGGAAATTATGTAATGACCAAAAATACGTATATATTTAAATAATGTTTAACGACCTTGGAATTCCCAAATAATATGATTTTTATAGGGTAACATCAGTCTTTTTTTGCATTTCCAGACAGTTAATTTTTCTTGTCTTCCTCCCTCCCCAGGTCTTTTCGTCATGAGTGGAGCTATCATTTATACGGTAATGAACCACATGTGGGTCCCCACGGCAGAGTCCTATGGCTTTTCCTACATCTTGGCCTGGGTAGCCTTCCCTCTGGCATTCATAAGCGGGTTAATCTACGTCATCTTGAGAAAGCGAGAGTGAGGTGGCACTGTCCTCTCATGGCCGCTACATGGAAATACAGCTTCGAAGCCAAAGTATCGCACTTCATCCACAGAGAAGTGAAATCACACAGTATCTTCACCCGGGGGTCAGTCAAAATCAACCCCACTGCCACCCCGAAAAGACATATTCAATACCGTCATCATTTGAAGATGTATATAGTATCTATGGTTTAAAACCTATTTATAACACTTTTTACATATATGTACATAGTATTATATGTTTGCTCTGTTGACAAAGTACCTCTTTTAGCTAATAAGTGCCTAGAGCGTGTTTGTCGCAGAAACGTGCATCATTAGCCATAATGTGTGTTTGTGTCTTTTTTTTTTTTCTTTCCTTATACGGCCAAAAAATACTTATAAAAGGTTTTCGATGTATTTTAACCAAAGTGCATGTGTTAAATTATAGGGAAAGTGAAATGAAGTGTTTTCAATGAAGATGCATTGAGAATTATAGATGAAGTAACTAAACTACCATGATTAGATCGGATAGCTTTTTTTAAAAATAGTTTTTCTTTGTTTTCCAACAAAAAATGGTGCTATGTATTTACCATTCCTTTAACTAATAGCCATTTAGCCTTTATTTAGAAGGACATAACATGAATGAAAGTCAAAATCAAAATGCCATTGAATATATTGTGCTTGTGCCTATAACACAATGCTGTATATACAGTACTCACCAAAAAAAGGTTCATTTTATAATAAAACAAAGAAAATGTGTTCTGAGTAACACTGGGTTATTAGTTTAGTTTTGGGAGATTGTGATGGAGGAACTATTGATTTTAGTTGGATTTAGTTACTTTTAAGAGCAGTATTAGCAGCAGGATTTGAGAAAGGTAGTAAATCATTTTAATAAATGTTGCTTAGATGTTACATTCAAATCCAAATACAATTCAGATGTACAACGTTTGATGGGTTTGATCACATGTTACCTGTTAGTACAATTGAGGCATACATGATTAAATAGTTGAGGCAAACGCCTTTCATATTCAAATCAGATGAGCATAAATATATAAAATAAAATGAAGGGACATTAAATAATTCAAGCATCAGAATGACAGCTCACAGTCCTCTTGTATATTACGCAATGTATCCGGAAAAACATTTAAAAGCATCGAAGTGGCAGTTTTGTTAGGTAAACTGACCACTGATCACATGATGGCGGATAGATCGTAACACCTGCATGCATTGGAAACATTTTTCAATACTTGAAATATAACAAGCTGCAACGTCTACCATCTTGAGATGCTTTGTTTCTACTCACAGTAATTCTCAACGTACTGTAATAGCATGTGATTGTATTTAACAACTCATTACTTACAGTTAAAGGCCCTATTCTGAGGACCATGTATTAGATTACTTCTCCTGCAACACCAAAAACAATAAATGTTATGATGAACGGAACATGTTGCCTGTTTTCATGGATGTAGTGATGAATGTCTAACTAAATCCCATTCTGCTTTTTTTTTTTTCTCTGTGACTGAACAACCAACCTTTATGCTGCAGTAGAATAATTTCTTTTAGCAGCAATAAAACTTGTGTGTAAAGGGATTTCTGTATGTAGTGATGGATAATCCCCTTTAAAATATCAATATATAATCAACATGTGGTCTGTTCTGACATGGGACCAGCACTAGAAAAATGTTGCATGTGCTCATTTCCCAACATTAACACATTTTAGACTGCAATTGTTACTTGACATTGTAAGACTTAAACCTGAAGAAGAAGAAACAACAACTGAATAGTGTTGAATTAATTTGATCTGGCTAAAGAGTGTGATGTTATTTGTATTTAATTTAATTTCTGAAAACACCTGTACTGTAAGTTGTCTGAAGGAGTGTGAGCTCTGATGAAGACTGTTCATTCACAAGAACCCAACTCTTTGCCTCTGACTCGCCTCTCTTATCAAAGCTTGTGTTTGTGTGTTTATTAAAAGCTATTAAAAAGAAATACTGCTTGAAAGAAAACTGTCTCTCTTTTTACTTAATTCCTGCGAAAATGCTAATTAATTAAAAAAGTTTGCATTTGTATGAGAAGCAGTGGTGGGTTGTGACCCAGAAATGGCTCTGATAGCACAATGGCAAAAAATGCAAATAATAAAATAAAAATAATAAACAAAAATAATGGTTAATAATAATATTATATATATATATATATATATATATATATATATATATATATATATATATATATATATATATATATATATGAAGAGTTCAGATGCAAAAGCCTCTAAGTGCCGTCTGAAATTTTCTTCTAGAATGATCATTTTTATCAAGCTCGTATATTTAAGTTCAATAATTTCACTTAAATGGCAATGCAAATTACCTATTAATTGTCATTTAAGTGAAATTATTGAACTTAAATATACAAGATTTATAAAAATGATCATTCTAGAAGAAAATTTCAGATGGCACTTAGAGGCTTTTGCATCTGAACTCTTCATATATATATATATATATATATATATATATATATATATATATATATATATATATATATATATATATATATATATATATATATATATATATTAGGGCTGTCAAAAGATTAATCGCGATTAATCGCATCCAAAATAAAAGTTTGTTTAAATAATATATGTGTGTGTACTGTGTATAATTAAATTTGTATATATAAATACACACGCATGCTTGTATATATTTAAGAAAAATGTGTAATTTATATATAAAAAAATTATATTTATATATAATATAAATTATATATACGATATATGTACGCAAATATTTCTTAAATATATACATGCATGTGTGTGTATTTATATGTACAAAATAATCATACACAGTACACACACATATATTATGTAAACACAAATTTTGTGTAAACTTTTGTTTTGGATGCGATTAATCGCGATGAATCTTTTGACAGCCCTAATATATATATATATATATATATATATATATATATATATATATATATATATATATATATATATATATATATATATATATATATATATATATATATATATATATATATGAAGAGTTCAGATGCAAAAGCCTCTAAGTGCCATTTGAAATTTTCTTCTAGAATGATCATTTTTATCAAGCTCGTATATTTAAGTTCAATAATTTCACTTAAATGGCAATGCAAATTACCTATTAATTGTCATTTAAGTGAAATTACTTAACTTAAATAAATGAGCTTGATAAAAATGATCATTCTAGAAGAAAATTTCAGATGGCACTTAGAGGCTTTTGCATCTGAACTCTTCATATATATATATACATATATATACATATATATATATATATATATATATATATATATATATATATATATATATATATATATATATATATACACACATATATATATACACACACATATATATATAGCCTATATAAAATCAATAGTTAAGCATATTCATGGCATTGTAATCTTGTAAATTCTGGGAAACCAGCTGAGAGCCACTGATGTTAACAAAAAGAAAAGCTAGAAAATACTGCCACACAGTGATGCAATTTAAATAGTGCAGCTTAATATGTGACAAAATATGAAGATTGCAATCCATTAAATTAATTCCCTTTTAAGCAGCATGGCAGTTAATACATGCTATGTTTGACAATGATTTCTAAGGGCATATTTTAAGCTTTATGACTGCACTTTTTTTTTTTGTTTACAAACCTATTCTTTGTAGTGCCATATTTAAACTTTTTAGTGCCATATTCAAATTCTGAGACACATATCTGATAGCTACAGGTCCCAAACACTAAACTCATCACTAGATAGAACAGAATATTATGAACTAAGTCAAATGTTAAATCAAATAAATTTGGAATTGTGGATATTTCCCATCATATTGTGAATGTTTTTCTTCTTCAAAGCACTGCTGCCCTCTAGTGAGATTCAAGATAACTTTGCAAGATAACTTGCAATAAACTTTTAACACAAATAGATCTAACAAAAAAAGAGTTAAAGGCTAAAAGAGTTTAAGAACAAAACAGATTTAGGAAAAGAGGCCCGAGAAAGAAAATGTTACAGACCATTTCACAAGGTGTCACAGTCCATTTAATCCAATTATACCGTTCATGAAATCATCAGCAAAGGAATCATCAGTCTTCATTTAGCTGGGCTTTGTTTGCTAGGTTAGTTTTTCACGTGTTTTATCCACCTTATTTCCAACGCGGAAGTAAGTAAAGCTGTTTCTCGTACTATTCATTAGTCGCTATAGGGAAATAACGAGAAATCAAAGTGCAGTAGCTAAACTAAAACTGTTTGCGCTACAAACCAGTGTGCTTATAATTAAGCCGAATACATTAAAATTATATGGTAGCCTAAGAAATACTAGTTTGCAATATCAGACAAGCAGAGAAAGCAGCATAACTAATTGTTTATGTTTACAGCTAAAGACAACTGGAAGCCAATGACACCGGCAGTGGTTAAACTGGCTTTTGTAGGGAGGGGGAGCCCTTATCGCATCGTAAAATGACTTAATGTGTTGAGAAATGTGGTGATCAATGTATAATTTCACTGTAATAAAGGTATTATCACACTTTAATAAAGGTATAATTACACATTTATATTACACTGTAATAAAGGTATAATTACACAATGTATTATTATACTGTGATAAATGTATAAATGCACAATGTATTACATTGACATAAAGGTATAATTTCACAATGTATTATTACACTGTAATAAATGTATAATTACACTGTATTATTACATTGTAATAAATGTATGATAACACATTGTATTATTACACTGTAATAAAGGTATTATAAGACAATGTATTATTAGACTGTAATAAAGGTATAATAACAGTGTATTATTACACTGTAATAAAGGTATAAGACAATGTATCATTACATTGTAATAACGGTATAATACCATAATGTGTTATTACACTGTAATAAAGGTATAATAGCACAGTGTATTATTACACTGTAATAAAGGTATAATTACACAATGTATTATGGCACTGTAATGAAGGTATAATTACACTGTGCTATTATACATTTATCACAGTGTAATAATACATTGTGATAAATGTATAATAGCACAATGTATTATTGCATTGTAATAAAGGTATAATTTCACAATGTATTATTATACTGTAATAAAGGTATAATAACACAATGTATTATTACATTGTAATAAATGTATAATAACACAATGTATTATTACACTGTAATAAAGGTATTATAAGACAATGTATTATTACACTGTAATAAAGGTATAATACCACAATGTGTTATTACATTGTAATAAAGGTATAATTACACAATGTATTATTACACTGTGATAAATGTATAATAGCACAATGTATTTCATTCTCATAAATGTATAATAGCACAATGTATTATTACATTGTAATAAAGGTATAATTTCACAATGTATTATTACATTGTAATAAATGTATAATAACACAATGTATTATTACACTGAAATAAATGTATAATAACACAGTGTATTATTACACTGTAATAAAGGTATAATAGCACAGTGTATTATTACACTGTAAAAAGTTAGAATTACACAATGTATTATGGGACTGTAATAAATGTATAATAAGAATGTATTACACTGTAATAAAGGTATAATAACACAATGTATTATTACACTGTAATAAAGGTATAATAGCACAGTGTATTATTACACTGTAATAAAGGTATAATTTCACAATGTATTATGGCACTGTAAAAAGGTAGAATTACACAATGCATTATGGGACTGTAATAAATGTATAATAAGAATGTATTATTACACTGTAATAAAGGTATAATAACACAATGTATTATTACATTGTAATAAATGTATGATAGCACAATGTATCGTTACATTGTAATAAATGTATAATAACACAATGTATTATTACACTGTAATAAAGGTATAAGACAATGTATCATTACACTGTAATAAAGGTATAATACCACAATGTGTTATTACACTGTAATAAAGGTATAATAACACAATGTATTATTACATTGTAATAAATGTATAATAGCACAATGTATTATTACATTGTAATAAATGTATAATAACACAATGTATATTACACTGTAATAAAGGTATAATACCACAATGTGTTATTAAACTGTAATAAAGGTATAATAGCACAATGTATTATTACACTGTAATAAAGGTATAATTACACAATGTATTATGGCACTGTAATGAAGGTATCATTGCACAATGTATTATTACATTGTGATAAATGTATAATAGCACAATGTATTTCATTGTCATAAAGGTATAATTTCACAATGTATTATTATACTGTAATAAAGGTATAATAGCACAATGTGTTATTACATTGTAATAAAGGTATAATTTCACAATGTATTATTACATTGTAATACATGAATAATAACACAATGTATAGTTACACTGTAATAAAGGTATTATGAGACAATGTATTTTTACACTGTAATAAAGGTATAATAACCCAGTGTATTATTACACTGTAATAAAGGTATAATAAGACAATGTATCATTACACTGTAATAAAGGTATAATACCACAATGTGTTATTACAGTTTAATAAGGGTATTTTAGCACAGTGTATTATTACACTGTAATAAAGGTATAATTTCACAATGTATTATGGCACTGTAAAAAAGTAGAATCACGCAATGTATTATGGGACTGTAATAAATATATAATACGAGTGTATTATTACACTGTAATAAAGGTATAATAACACAATGTATTATTACATTGTAATAAATGTATAATAACAAAATGTATTATTACATTGTAATAAATGTATAATAACACAATGTATTATTACATTGTAATAAATGTATAATAACACAATGTATTATTACGCTGTAATAAAGGTATAATTCCACAATGTGTTATTACATTGTAATAAAGGTATAATAGCACAGTGTATTATTACACTGTAATAAAGGTATAATTACACAATGTATTATGGCACTGTAATGAAGGTATAATTACACAATGTATTATTACACTGTGATAAATGTATAATAGCACAATGTATTCTTACATTGTAATAAATGTATAATTACACAATGTATTATTGCATTGTAATAAAGGTATAATTTCACAATGTATTATTATACTGTAATAAAGGTATTATAAGACAATGTATTATTACACTGTAATAAAGGTATTATAAGACAATGTATTATTACATTGTAATAAAGGTATAATTACACAATGTATTATTACACTGTGCTAAATGTATAATAGCACAATGTATTTCATTGTCATAAAGGTATAATAGCACAATGTATTATTATATTGTAATAAAGGTATAATTTCACAATGTATTATTATACCGTAATAAAGGTATAATAACACAATGTATTATTACATTGTAATAAATGTATAATAACACAGTGTATTATTACACTGTAATAAAGGTATAATAGCACAGTGTATTATTACACTGTAATAAAGGTATAATAGCACAGTGTATTATTACACTGTAAAAAGGTAGAATTACACAATGTATTATGGGACTGTAATAAATGTATAATAAGAATGTATTATTACACTGTAAAAAGGTATAATAACACAATGTTTTATTACATTGTAATAAATGTATAATAACACAATGTATTATTACACTGTAATAAAGGTATAATTACACAATGTATTATACTGTAATAAAGGTATACTACACAATGTATTATTATACTGTAATAAAGGTATAATTACACAATGTATTATACTGTAATAAAGGTATAATACCACAATGTGTTATTACACTGTAATAAAGGTATAATAGCACAGTGTATTATTACACTGTAATAAAGGTATAATTTCACAATGTATTATGGCACTGTAAAAAGGTAGAATTACACAATGCATTATGGGACTGTAATAAATGTATAATAACACAATGTATTATTACATTGTAATGAATGTATAATAACACAATGTATTATTACACTGTAATAAAGGTATAATAACACAATGTATTATTACACTAATAAAGGTATATTAACACAGTGTATTATTACACTGTAAAAAGGTATAACACAATGTATCATTACATTGTAATAAAGGTATAATTACACAATGCATTATGGCACTGTACTGAAGGTATAATTTACACAATGTATTATTACACTGTGATAAATGTACAATAGCACAATGTATTTCATTGTAATAAATGTATAATTACACAATGTATTATTACATTGTAATAAAGGTATAATTTCACAATGTATTATTACATGGTAATAAATGTATAATTTACACAATGTATTATTACACTGTAATAAAGATATAAAAACAAAATGTATTATTACATTGTAATAAATGTATAATAACACGATGTATTATTACATTGTAATAAATGTATAATAACACAATGTATTATTACATGGTAATAAATGTATAATAACACAATGTATTACACTGTAATAAAGGTATTATAAGACAATGTATTATTACACTGTAATAAAGGTATAATAACACAATGTGTTATTACACTGTAATAAATGTTTAATACCACAATGTGTTATTACACTGTAATAAAGGTATAATAGCACAGTGTATTATTACACTGTAATAAAGGTATAATTTCACAATGTATTATGGCACTGTAAAAAGGTAGAATTACACAATGCATTATGGGACTGTAATAAATGTATAATAAGAATGTATTATTACACTGTAATAAAGGTATAATAACACAATGTATTATTACATTGTAATAAATGTATAATAACACAATGTATTACATTGTAATAAAGGTATAATAGCACAGTGTATTATTACACTGTAATAAAGGTATAATTACACAATGTATTATTATACTGTAATAAATGTATAATAGCACAATGTATTTTATTGTCATAGAGGTATAATAGCACAATGTATTATTACATTGTAATAAAGATATAATAACAAAATGTATTATTACATTGTAATAAATGTATAATTTCACAATGTATTATTACACTGTAATAAAGGTATTATAAGACAATGTATTATTACACTGTGATAAATGTATAATAGCACAATGTATTTCATTGTCATAGAGGTATAATAGCACAATGTATTATTACATTGTAATAAAGATATAATAACAAAATGTATTATTACATTGTAATAAATGTATAATTTCTAGGGCTGTTTTCGACTAAGGATTTTCATAGTCGAATCTGATTCGTTAGATTTTGCCGTAGTCGACTGATAGTCGAACCTTTTTTTTTTTCTTTTTTTTTTTTAGATAGCAGCTAGATTTTTTCCATTTCAAACAAAAGAGCTAAAAAAACACATATATATCACACATATATCATAACATTTCATAAACATGAGGAGCAATATGAGAGAGAAATTTGGTGATGGTTGTTTAGGTACATTAAACCACGTAAAGCTTTTTCACGCCCATGAGAACCGCGTGGAGTCAACTCACAGCCGCTCCGCTGCCCTGCTGAAAATGTGAAGCAGAAACGCTTAATATCAGATAACGTCCATAATAATTGGACTCTGGGTTCGATTTTTTGACCATTTTCAGTGGTTATGAGGAGCAATATGAGAGGGAAATTTGGTAATCGTTGTTTAGGTACATTAAACAACGTAAAGCTTTTTAACGCACATGAGAACCGTGTGGAGTCAGCTTTTTAACGCACATGAGAACCGTGTGGAGTCAGCTTTTTAACGCACATGAGAACCGTGTGGAGTCAACTCACAGCCGCTCCGCAGCCCTGCTGAAAATGTGAAGCAGAAACGCTTAATATCAGATAACGTCAATAATAATTGGACTCTGGGTTCGATTTTTTTTATCATTTTAAGTGGTTATGTGGAGCAACATGAGAGGGGAATTTGGTTATCATTGTTTAGGTACATTAAACCATGTAAAGCTTTTTAACGCACATGAGAACCGTGTGGAGTCAACTCACAGCCGCTCCGCAGCCCTGCTGAAAATGTGAAGCAGATTTTTGAATACATTTTTATTTATTTACATTAGTAAGCTACAGGACATCTCTTTCAAAACATGACCTGAAAAAATAAAATAAAAATGGTACCCAGCCCTTCTGAAAATGCGAATGCATCTCTGTCCCCAGCACATTTCAAACCAAACTGACGCCCATGTATTCGACTATGAGGTTCATAGTCGAATCAGACCTCTCCGAATCGAATCGTCGAATCCTCGACTATTAGAAGTCAGCCCTAATAATTTCACAATGTATTATTACACTGTAATAAAGGTATTATAAGACAATGTATTATTACACTGTAATAAAGGTATAATAACACAGTTTATTATTACACTGTAATAAAGGTATAATAAGACAATGTTTCATTACACTGTAATAAATGTATAATACCACAATGTGTTATTACACTGTAATAAAGGTATAATTTCACAATGTATTATGGCACTGTAAAAAGGTAGAATTACACAATGTATTATTACACTGTAATAAAGGTATAATAACACAATGTATTATTACATTTTAATAAATGTATAATAGCACAATGTATTATTACATTGTAATAATGTATAATAACACAATGTATTATTACACTGTGATAAAGGTATAAGACAATGTGTTATTAAACTGTAATAAAGGCATAATAGCACAGTGTATTATTACATTGTAATAAAGGTATTATAAGACAATGTATTATTACACTGTAATAAAGGTATTATAAGACAGTGTATTATTACATTGTAATAAAGGTATAATTACACAATGTATTATTACACTGTGCTAAATGTATAATAGCACAATGTATTTCATTGTCATAAAGGTATAATAGCACAATGTATTATTGCATTGTAATAAAGGTATAATTTCACAATGTATTATTATACTGTAATAAAGGTATAATAACACAATGTATTATTACATTGTAATAAATTTATAATAACACAATGTATATTACACTGTAATAAAGGTATTATAAGACAATGTATTATTACACTGTAATAAATGTATAATAACACAGTTATTACACTGTAATAAAGGTATAATACCACAATGTGTTATTACACTGTAATAAAGGTATAATAGCACAGCGTATTATTACACTGTAATAAAGGTATAATAGCACAGTGTATTATTACACTGTAAAAAGGTAGAATTACACAATGTATTATGGGACTGTAATAAATGTATAATAAGAATGTATTATTACACTGTAATAAAGGTATAATAACACAATGTATTATTACATTGTAATAAATGTATAATAACACAATGTATTATTACACTGTAATAAAGGTATAATTACACAATGTATCATACTGTAATAAAGGTATAATTACACAATGTATTATTATACTGTAATAAAGGTATAATTACACAATGTATTATACTGTAATAAAGGTATAATACCACAATGTGTTATTACACTGTAATAAAGGTATAATAGCATAGTGTATTATTACACTGTAATAAAGGTATAATTTCACAATGTATTATGGCACTGTAAAAAGGTAGAATTACACAATGCATTATGGGACTGTAATAAATGTATAATAAGAATGTATTATTACACTGTAATAAAGGTATAATAACACAATGCATTATTACATTGTAATAAATGTATAATAACACAATGTATTATTACACTGTAATAAAGGTATAATAACACAATGTATTATTACACTGTTATAAAGGTATAATTACACAATGTATCATTATACTGTAATAAAGGTATACTACACAATGTATTATTATACTGTAATAAAGGTATAATTACACAATGTATTATACTGTAATAAAGGTATAATACCACAATGTGTTATTACACTGTAATAAAGGTATAATAGCATAGTGTATTATTACACTGTAATAAAGGTATAATTTCACAATGTATTATGGCACTGTAAAAAGGTAGAATTACACAATGCATTATGGGACTGTAATAAATGTATAATAAGAATGTATTATTACACTGTAATAAAGGTATAATAACACAATGCATTATTACATTGTAATAAATGTATAATAACACAATGTATTATTACACTGTAATAAAGGTATAATAACACAATGTATTATTACACTGTAATAAAGGTATAATTACACAATGTATTATACTGTAATAAAGGTATACTACACAATGTATTATTACACTGTAATAAAGGTATAATTACACAATGTATTATACTGTAATAAAGGTATACTACACAATGTATTATTATACTGTAATAAAGGTATAATAACACAATGTATTATTACACTGTAATAAAGGTATAATAACACAGTGTATTATTACACTGTAATAAAGGTATAACACAATGTATCATTACATTGTAATAAAGGTATAATTACACAATGCATTATGGCACTGTACTGAAGGTATAATTTCACAATGTATTATTACACTGTGATAAATGTATAATAGCACAATGTATTTCATTGTAATAAATGTATAATTACACAATGTATTATTACATTGTAATAAAGGTATAATTTCACAATGTATTATTACATGGTAATAAATGTATAATTTACACAATGTATTATTACACTGTAATAAAGATATAATAACAAAATGTATTATTACATTGTATTAAATGTATAATAACACAATGTATTATTACATTGTAATAAATGAATAATAACACAATGTATTATTACATGGTAATAAATGTATAATAACACAATGTATTATTACACTGTAATAAAGGTATTATAAGACAATGTATTATTACACTGTAATAAAGGTATAATAACACAATGTGTTATTACACTGTAATAAAGGTATAATACCACAATGTGTTATTACACTGTAATAAAGGTATAATAACACAATGTATTATTACATTGTAATAAATGTATAATAACATAATGTATTATTACCTTGTAATAAAGGTATAATACCACAGTGTGTTATTTCACTGTAATAAAGATATAATAACAAAATGTATTATTACATTGTAACTAGATGTACCGCATCGCGGTACAAAATATGACCGCCGCTCAGGCCTGCACTGGCTTTCCACAAAAATAAATGACGTGGAGTAATTTGGCTGTATTGCGTGTTTATGTATATACCTAAAAAAAGTAATAGTATGTGCATGCCTGTCTGTGTGTGTGTGTGTATGTGTGTGTGTTTGTGTATGTGTGTGTCTGTGTGTGTCTGTGTGTGTGTGTCTGTGCGTACATGTGTGCGCGTGTGTGTTTGTGTGTCTGTGCATGTGGATTTGTATGTGTGTGTATGGGTGTGTGTCTGTGCGTGTGGATGTCAGTGTGTGTGCATGCTTGCGTTTGTTTGTATTCCTGCATGTGTGTGTGTGACAGTATCATCCTAAACCAGCAACCCTTCGCTCAACAGCACCATCTACAGGCCGATGAGTGTACAGTCACTAAATGTGCACATAAATGAATTTATTTTATACCCCCCCCATGGATGAAATTCTACAAAACTTAGCAGAGGATACCCCCAGAGGATGTCAAGTTAATCATACACATGAAATATGGTGCAGTTCTGAACATCTCCACTGAAGATAGGGGCGATTAAAGCAGAATAATATTGCATTTTCATTTTTTATGGGAGGGGCGCAAATCACAAATGAGTGATTATGGGCTAGGTTGATGTGGGCCCTTAAGAGCAACATACCATAAAAATGTCTTCATCCTCGGTGCCACGGTTCAGGTAGTTATTTAGGAAAAACTGCATTTTTTCGGGTTTGGGGGGACCCAGCGCGGGGGGGGGGGGTGGGGAGTGGCCCCCGGGGACCAAACGAAATTTTTCCTTAGAAGTCTAGTGGGGCTACATGCCCACCAAATTTCATGTTCCCCGGTGCTTCGGTGTCCCTGGTATCGTTGACGAAAAATTTACGGGGCCCCCAGCGCGGGGGGAGAAGTGGCCCCCGGGGACCAAACAAAATTTTTCCGTAAAAGTCTAGTAGACCAACATACCATAAAAATTTCTTCATCCTCGGTGCCACGGTTCAGGTAGTTATTTAGGAAAAACTGCATTTTTTGGGGTTTGGGGGGGCCCAGCGCGGGGGGGGAGTGGCCCCCGGGGACCAAACGAAATTTTTCCTTAGAAGTCTAGTGGGGCTACATGCCCACCAAATTTCATGTTCCCCGGTGTTTCGGTGTCCCTGGTATCGTTGACAAAAAATTTACGGGGGCCCCAGCGCGGGGGGGGGGGGAGTGGCCCCCGGGGACCAAACGAAATTTTTCCGTAAAAGTCTAGTAGACCAACATACCATAAAAATTTCTTCATCCTTGGTGCCACGGTTCAGGTAGTTATTTAGGAAAAACTGCTTTTTTTGGGGTTTGGGGAGGCCCAGCGCGGGGGGGGGAGTGGCCCCCGGAGACCAAACGAAATTTTTCCTTAGAAGTCTAGTGGGGCTACATGCCCACCAAATTTCATGTTCCCCGGTGTTTCGGTGTCCCTGGTATCGTTGACGAAAAATTTAAGGGGGCCCCAGCGCGGGGGGGGAAGTGGCCCCCGGGGACCAAACGAAATTTTTCCGTAAAAGTCTAGTAGACCAACATACCATAAAAATGTCTTCATCCTCGGTGCCACGGTTCAGGTAGTTATTTAGGAAAAACTGCATTTTTTGGGGTTTGGGGGGGCCCAGCGCGGGGGGGGAGTGGCCCCCGGGGACCAAACGAAATTTTTCCTTAGAAGTCTAGTGGGGCTACATGCCCACCAAATTTCATGTTCCCCGGTGCTTCGGTGTCCCTGGTATCGTTGACGAAAAATTTAAGGGGGCCCCAGCGCGGGGGGGGGGAGTGGCCCCCGGGGACCAAACGAAATTTTTCCGTAAAAGTCTAGTAGACCAACATACCATAAAAATTTCTTCATCCTCGGTGCCACGGTTCAGGTAGTTATTTAGGAAAAACTGCATTTTTTGGGGTTTGGGGGGGCCCAGCGCGGGGGGGGAGTGGCCCCCGGGGACCAAACGAAATTTTTCCTTAGAAGTCTAGTGGGGCTACATGCCCACCAAATTTCATGTTCCCCGGTGTTTCGGTGTCCCTGGTATCGTTGACGAAAAATTTAAGGGGGCCCCAGCACGGGGGGGGAAGTGGCCCCCGGGGACCAAACGAAATTTTTCCGTAAAAGTCTAGTAGACCAACATACCATAAAAATGTCTTCATCCTCGGTGCCACGGTTCAGGTAGTTATTTAGGAAAAACTGCATTTTTTGGGGTTTGGGGGGGCCCAGCGCGGGGGGGGAGTGGCCCCCGGGGACCAAACGAAATTTTTCCTTAGAAGTCTAGTGGGGCTACATGCCCACCAAATTTCATGTTCCCCGGTGCTTCGGTGTCCCTGGTATCGTTGACGAAAAATTTAAGGGGGCCCCAGCGCGGGGGGGGGGGGAGTGGCCCCCGGGGACCAAACGAAATTTTTCCGTAAAAGTCTAGTAGACCAACATACCATAAAAATTTCTTCATCCTCGGTGCCACGGTTCAGGTAGTTATTTAGGAAAAACTGCATTTTTTGGGGTTTGGGGGGGTCCAGCGCGGGGGGGAGTGGCCCCCGGGGACCAAACGAAATTTTTTCTTAGAAGTCTAGTGGGGCTACATGCCCACCAAATTTCATGTTCCCCGGTGCTTCGGTGTCCCTGGTATCGTTGACGAAAAATTCAGTAAGGTGACGGGAAAAAAAAAAATAATAACTTTGACAATCCCTATATGACCGCTTTCGCTAGCTACGCTAGCGGCAGTCATAATAAATGTATATTAACACAATGTATTATTACATTGTAATAAATGAATAATAACACAATGTATTATTACATGGTAATAAATGTATAATAACACAATGTATTATTACACTGTAATAAAGGTATTATAAGACAATGTGTTATTACACTGTAATAAAGGTATAATACCACAATGTGTTATTACACTGTAATAAAGGTATAATAGCACAGTGTATTATTACACTGTAATAAAGGTATAATAACACAATGTATTATTACATTGTAATAAATGTATAATAACACAATGTATTATTACACTGTAATAAAAGTATAATAGCACAGTGTATTATTACACTGTAATAAAGGTATAATTACACAATGGATTATTATACTGTAATAAATTTATAATAGCACAATGTATTTCATTGTCATAGAGGTATAATAGCACAATGTATTATTACATTGTAATAAATGTATAATTACACAATGTATTATTACATTGTAATAAAGGTATAATTTCACAATGTATTATTATACTGTAATAAAGATATAATAACAAAATGTATTATTACATTGTAATAAATGTATAAAAACACAATGTATTATTACACTGTAATAAAGGTATTATAAGACAATGTATTACTACACTGTAATAAAGGTATAATAACACAGTTTATTATTACACTGTAATAAAGGTATAATAAGACAATGTTTCATTACACTGTAATAAAGGTATAATACCACAATGTGTTATTACACTGTAATAAAGGTATAATAGCACAGTGTATTATTACACTGTAATAAAGGTATAATTTCACAATGTATTATGGCACTGTAAAAAGGTAGAATTACACAATGTATTATTACACTGTAATAAAGGTATAATAACACAATGTTTTATTACATTGTAATAAATGTATAATAACACAATGTATTATTACACTGTAATAAAGGTATAATTACACAATGTATTATTATACTGTAATAAAGGTATACTACACAATGTATTATTATACTGTAATAAAGGTATAATTACACAATGTATTATACTGTAATAAAGGTATAATACCACAATGTGTTATTACACTGTAATAAAGGTATAATAGCACATTGTATTATTACACTGTAATAAAGGTATAATTTCACAATGTATTATGGCACTGTAAAAAGGTAGGATTACACAATGCATTATGGGACTGTAATAAATGTATAATAAGAATGTATTATTACACTGTAATAAAGGTATAATAACACAATGTATTATTACATTGTAATGAATGTATAATAACACAATGTATTATTACACTGTAATAAAGGTATAATAACACAATGTATTATTACACTGTAATAAAGGTATAATAACACAGTGTATTATTACACTGTAATAAAGGTATAATTACACAATGTATTATGGCACTGTACTGAAGGTATAATTTACACAATGTATTATTACACTGTGATAAATGTATAATAGCACAATGTATTTCATTGTAATAAATGTATAATTACACAATGTATTATTACATTGTAATAAAGGTATAATTTCACAATGTATTATTACATGGTAATAAATGTATAATTTACACAATGTATTATTACACTGTAATAAAGATATAATAACAAAATGTATTATTACATTGTAATAAATGTATAATAACACAATGTATTATTACATTGTAATAAATGTATAATAACACAATGTATTATTACATGGTAATAAATGTATAATAACACAATGTATTATTACACTGTAATAAATGTTTAATACCACAATGTGTTATTACACTGTAATAAAGGTATAATAGCACAGTGTATTATTACACTGTAATAAAGGTATAATTTCACAATGTATTATGGCACTGTAAAAAGGTAGAATTACACAATGCATTATGGGACTATAATAAATGTATAATAAGAATGTATTATTACACTGTAATAAAGGTATAATAACACAATGTATTATTACATTGTAATAAATGTATAATAACACAATGTATTATTACATTGTAATAAAGGTATAATACCACAGTGTGTTATTACACTGTAATAAAGGTATAATAGCACAGTGTATTATTACACTGTAATAAAGGTATAATTACACAATGTATTTCATTGTCATAGAGGTATAATAGCACAATGTATTATTACATTGTAATAAATGTTTAATTACACAATGTATTATTACATTGTAATAAAGGTATAATTTCACAATGTATTATTATACTGTAATAAAGATATAAAAACAAAATGTATTATTACATTGTAATAAATGTATAAAAACACAATGTATTATTACACTGTAATAAAGGTATTATAAGACAATGTATTATTACACTGTAATAAAGGTATAATAACACAGTTTATTATTACACTGTAATAAAGGTATAATAGCACAATGTTTCATTACACTGTAATAAAGGTATAATACCACAATGTGTTATTACACTGTAATAAAGATATAATAACAAAATGTATTATTACATTGTAATAAATGTATAAAAACACAATGTATTATTACACTGTAATAAAGGTATAATAACACAATGTATTATTACATTGTAATAAATGTATAATAGCACAATGTATTATTACATTGTAATAATGTATAATAACACAATGTATTATTACACTGTAATAAAGGTATAATACCACAATGTGTTATTACACTGTAATAAAGGTATAATAGCACAGTGTATTATTACACTGTAAAAAGGTATAATTTCACAATGTATTATGGGACTGTAATAAAGGTATAATAACACAATGTATTATTACATTGTAATAAATGTATAATAGCACAATGTATTATTACATTGTAATAATGTATAATAACACAATGTATTATTACACTGTAATAAAGATATAAGACAACGTATCATTACACTGTAATAAAGGTATAATACCACAATGTGTTATTACACTGTAATAAAGGTATAATACCACAATGTGTTATTACACTGTAATAAAGGTATAATAGCACATTTGCACGGGGGTTACGGGGGTTATGAACTCCCAAAAATCTGATCCAGCTAATATAACCCCCCCCCCCACACACACACACACACACACACACACAAATCATCACATCATTCAGATTAAAATAAATATGAAATATTCCGAATGAATACTTTTGTTCATTTTCTTTATTTCATTTGCCAGCAAGAAAGATAGTATCATATTTTAAATAATCTGTAATATACCCCCCGCCCACCGCACCGCCGACTACTTGGTATTACCCAACCCGCTTTCTACCAAGTTTGTTCACTATTTTGCGCAGTCGCTGGGATGAATGGTTGGAGAAAGCTGACGGTGCATGCTAACGGATGGAAAGATGAAAAATGACACTGAAAGGCAGCCAGACAACGATTTTTCATTGTTGGTCGACACCATTTTTTACAGTCTATGGTCGACACCAGCCAAAAAGAGGAAAAATCCTGACCAAACGGAGTTGCGTTTCTCAAAGTGTGAGGCGCGGGCGCGCGCGGCCCACTGCTGGGGGGGAATAGAGACATGACAAATGGGGCGCGACAAACAGGTTTTGTGCCCATCTTTTTAATTCCTTTATTTATTGACAATACACTCAAAACAAAACAAAGACACATTTAAATGTAAGCCTTGCTGAACCTTTTTTTAGAGCTTTAAGCTCTAGAGTTTAAAAGTTTTTCAAGGCGACCGTTATTGATCGTAGTAGCTAGGCTATCACTTTATGGTTCCCATGGAGACGCGTCATTCATTGCTTGTCACACCGCAGCCACAATAGCGCTGAATGAATGACTGATGATCTGCTTTTATTTCTTTTTATTCAAAATTTCACAAATTTGTTAGCTATAGCGAAATTATGACATACGACAATTTACTTCAACAAGGCGACATAATGATGAACAACACTCGTCTCATTCCTGGAGATGGAAAAACAAGTTCTTTGTGACATGCAAGATTTATTTTATTAAAATTTAAATGGAAAAGAAAAGGCATGAGAGTCGGCTGTTTTTGTCAATTTACAGTTAAACATTTGGCCACTTGCTTGAGCAACTTAATATAAGTAATGCACGGAATAATAGCCCTACGTTGTTTAAATTGTGCTTAAACGTGCATGCGTCCATTAGAGTGTATATGTGTACAAAGAGAATCGCAATGCTGACAAAACTTTTTTTTAAATAAAAGTTGCAGCGTAACTTCTGGATTTTAAATAAAAATAGTAAGTGTTTGTGGTACTGCCGTGAATCAGTTTTTCACTGCAAACGCATCATATGTGAAGCACTACAGCGCGTGCTGCTCCTGCACCGCGCACACACACACACACACACACACACGGCACACAGAGTATGTGTGAAACGGCCGTTAGATCCACCTACAGTTCTTATAAACTTAGATGTGTCACGCACATTATATCTCTTTATTTCGTACAACAGCAGCACTCATCTTGTTGTTTATAGCGGATGCCGACGAAGACAGTCGTAAACCGGAAACTGATATGCCAACTTCTGACAATAGCGGAAGTTCGTCGCGACGCTTGTGCACATAGCCCATAGCAGGATATATCTGATATTCCGATTGTCAAATATGTGCAAGTGGATGTGTTTTGTTAAGTAAACACCTTTATAACGATCGCGTTAGTTGTATGCGCAACGTTTTAGGTAAGTTATCTTAAAATACCTAAAAACAAAAATACGTAAATTATTAGGAATTTACCACCTCCGGCTCAATTTGAGATTATTATCATTATTTTTATTTTTTTATATATTTTTTTTGTTCTTTTTGCATGGAGTTTGCAAAGTGACAAAATGAATCAAAGCACAACTAATGTTAGTCCACACTTTCCCAGTTTCTGAATTTGATGTTATCAGAGGCTAAATGCAAACACATTTTTTTTATCTACTTTTGAGTCTTATTTCATGCAAAGTGATAATATAATTGCACTTTCATTTTCTCTATTTGAAAGTTTTTTAATGCTGTTATTTGATGTTAAGTTTTTAAAATGTGATGTTAATAAAATACATTTTAACAGATAAACTTAAAGATTTTGTTAGTGGATGGTGAGTTTTGGTGATGCCCACCAATATGTGAAATCTGTTCAGAATAAAGGTGCAAGCTGCACTCCAGTGTGCCACCCTATATTGTGTAATATTGAGAGTTGAATTGTGCATAATACATTTGCTGCATGTAGGTGCCAATACAGTAATGCAATTGATTAATCTTTAAGTTCTTTTTTTTTTTATAAGATATTGAACACACAAAAAATCAATTACGTGGAAGCTGCCACTGCTGGCTAGTGCTTAAACACTTAATTTAACTACTGTCATTATGGCATAAATAGTCAAGTGAACAGCTGCATTTACGTTAAGTAGCCTAAATCAGTAAAAGTATCACAATGTATTTCTAAAACAGGAACGGCAAATTACCTTTTACACAAGAAAATTATTCAATAAATAAATTAATAAATATGCCGCGAGTTTAACCCCCCCAATGATAGACCCAAAGTTACGCCCTTGATATAGCACAGTGTATTATTACACTGTAAAAAGGTAGAATTACACAATGTATTATGGGACTGCAATAAATGTATAATAAGAATGTATTATTACACTGTAATAAAGGTATAATAACACAATGTATTATTACATTGTAATAAATGTATAATAAGACAATGTATTATTACACTGTAATAAAGGTATAATACCACAATGTGTTATGTAAGGGATAATGTATAGAGAGGCGGTCGTTATAGCGAATAACAACCCCGACAGGCTGAACGGGACCCCGACGCGAAGCGGAGGACAAGCGGAGGACGTGAAGCGGACATTTTTGTTTGTTGCCAAATCAAATGTTTTATGGTCAAGATTCATCTCGTAGCTGGCTGCCTTGGTTTCAGACATAAAACTCTTTATATCAGCACTTTAATGAAACGTCAATGGAGATATTTAACGGGGAAAACACTTCGGAAAAAAGAGCCGTTAAAAAATGGTGATCACTGTTGAAATCTAGGTCAAATGAAAGCGAAGCTCGTTCTTCTTTGAAGTCTGCATCTACTGGACAGATGGCGCCTCCCCATTGCTCCGGTAAGTGATAACAATAAAAGGAAACAATAAAGTCAAATAATAAAAATAGGTAAAAAAAAGTTTGAGCTGAAAGAAATGTTAGCTGTCTGTATGTTTAACCATTCAATTGAGCTAACGTTAATGTTAGCGAGCTCAGTAACATAAGCTAAGTTAGTTGACATTGCTCAGGCCCAATTTAAACTCTGATTACAGTTTATACCTTAATTACAGAGTAATAATACATTGTGTAATTATACATTTATTAAAATGTAACAATAAATGTTTAATTATAACTTAATTACAGCGTGATAATACATTGTGTAATTATACCTTTATTACAGTCTAATAATAAAGTTATTACAGTGTAATAATAAATGTGTGATTATAACTTTATTACAGTGTAATTATACATGTATTACAGTCACTGATCTATATAATGACTGGATAGCTTATGACGTTCTAATCTGTCACTAGGCAGTGAAGCCACCGGAAGTGTTCGAGCGGCCATCTTACGATTCCCTACCAGCAGAGGGCTCCAATGCCCGTTATACAGAGATTGGTAGCTCCGACGGTACTTTTAAGATGACCCGCTGTGCAGCATACAAGTGTAAAACGACGTTCACAAAAGGATGTAGGAAAACTTGCCCACAGGTTGTAATTCAAGCCCTATAAGTAGTAATTTATATGCAAAATTGTCGCTATGCCCGTGTTGTTTTCTCCGAGGCAAGAGCTGCCGCTTCTTCAAAAAAAAACAACGATAAAACAGTCAACAGTAGCCTATAAGAAACCTCAGAGCAGCAATAATCACAAGTGTCCAACAGCGACACCATTTGACAGCTTCAAAAGAGCTTCATAGAGAGTCCGTTTACCGTTACATTAACCTATACAATTTGTATTATGCATTTCCTGAACATGTTTGCTAATCAAACACTTTATATGAACAAACTACTAATCTATAAAACACAATCGGTCTACCAACCTTTTACTGTATTGTCAATTGATGTTGATATGCGCGAGGGAGAGAGAGCAATACAGCGCTCGTGTTGTTTGAAGGCGATGAGAGTGCGCGCGCGCGACCGGGGCTCTCGCTCTCTGCTTGTTCTTATGTGCCCTGTCCACTGATCTAAATAATTCGTTGTTGCGACGACTTGAACGATGAACTAATTCCCTCCCTCATTTTGATTTAACGAATTACAACGTGGCTACAATATAATAAAACGAGGGAACAAATTAGTATAACGTGCTGAGGTAGGCTATTATTATTATTAATTTGTGGCTACGAAACAATATTCACCTGAATATTCACCAATTCACAAAAATATAGGTCTTTACTATGGAAGCCCGTTTCCGCCACATTGAGTAAAAAAATAAAGATTCTTTAAGTCATAATAATGAGAAACTTTCTCATAATAATGACTTAACATCTCGTGATAATGAGAAACTTTCTCGTAATAATGAGAAACTTTCTCGTAATAATGAGAAACTTTCTCGTAATAATGAGAAACTTTCTCGTAATAATGACTTAACATCTCGTAATAATGAGAAACTTTCTCATAATTATGACTTAACATCTCGTGATAATGAGAAACTTTCTCGTAATAATGAGAAACTTTCTCGTAATAATGAGAAACTTTCTCGTAATAATGACTTAACATCTTGTATTAATGAGAAACTTTCTCGTAATAATGACGTAACATCTCGTAATAATGAGAAACCTTCTCGTAATAATGACGTAACATCTCGTAATAATGAGAAACTTTCTCATAATAATGACTTAACATCTCGTAATAATGAGAAACTTTCTCATAATAATGACTTAACATCTCGTGATAATGAGAAACTTTCTCGTAATAATGAGAAAATTTCTCGTAATAATGAGAAACTTTCTCGTAATAATGACTTAACATCTCGTAATAATGAGAAACTTTCTCATAATAATGACTTAACATCTCGTAATAATGAGAAACTTTCTCATAATAATGACTTAACATCTCGTGATAATGAGAAACTTTCTCGTAATAATGAGAAACTTTCTCGTAATAATGACTTAACATCTCGTAATAATGAGAAACTTTCTCGTAATAATGACGTAACATCTCGTAATAATGAGAAACTTTCTCGTAATAATGACGTAACATCTCGTAATAATGAGAAACTTTCTCGTAATAATGACTTAACATCTCGTAATAATGAGAAACTTTCTCATAATAATGACTTAACATCTCGTAATAATGAGAAACTTTCTCATAATAATGACTTAACATCTCGTGATAATGAGAAACTTTCTCGTAATAATGAGAAACTTTCTCGTAATAATGAGAAACTTTCTCGTAATAATGACTTAACATCTCGTAATAATGAGAAACTTTCTCATAATAATGACTTAACATCTCATAATAATGAGAAACTTTCTCATAATAATGACTTAACATCTCGTGATAATGAGAAACTTTCTCATAATAATGACTTAACATCTCGTGATAATGAGAAACTTTCTCGTAATAATGAGAAACTTTCTCGTAATAATGACTTAACATCTCATAATAATGAGAAACTTTCTCGTAATAATGACTTATTTTCTCGCACTTCTACGCATGCGCAAAGCAGCGGAGCAGAAGGGCGTGCCACACTAGCGACATCCGCTGGTCAAAGCCGTGTAAATGCATCACAGCAAACTTGGCACGCTCTGCAGTGAATAACATTAAAGACAAATGATCAGTATATGAGACAGGCTTCCATACTAGATAGTCTTTTATTCATTTGTAATCATTTGTATTTTTGTGAATGAACAAGCAGCAACGCAAGGGTGATCCATGGATTTCAAATAGACGGAGGAATGATAAGACAGCACACCTTTCCAAATCTGTTTAAGAACGCTTAATCTGGAAATCTGTGTAAGGGTCCGTTCATACAGAATGCGCTTTTTCATTGCTTTTCTAGGCATACGCGCACTAGACGGACGTTGCGCTCGCTCTTCTGCGGCGTCTTGCGCATGACACGGCGTTCTAAATTGAAAAGAAGTTCAGCTTTTAAAAACACGTCTCGACCTTGCGTTTTACCCCATTCCACTGCCCACTTATGTTTAAATGTCCCCAAAGTCATAAACATCTTAAAGGTGATTTCTGTATTGATATCTTCCAGATGAACCTTCACATCAAATATCCTAGCATCTGCAAAATACGTGTTATATTAACACACATGTGTTACACTTAAACTTGACGAATAAATGTAATATTCCAACTTTAATCTGATAGTTTTGTAAATTCATGTAACAATTTTCATCGGTGTGCACAAGCAGGCGTCCTTCGTTACCATGGTAACCGTCCTGCTTCTGCATTCCACTTTCACACCTTATCGTGCGCATGGAAAAGTATGGAAGATATAGGCCTACTGATGATGTTATTTAATTATACTACAGATTGCACTTAGTAGATCAAACTGACTTTAATGAAAACAACTGTTTTGCAGAGCGTGCCAAGTTTGCTGTGATGCATTTACACGACTTTGACCAGCGGATGTCGCTAGTGTGGCACGCCCTTCTGCTCCGCTGCTTTGCGCACGCGTAGAAGTGCGAGAAAATAAGTCATTATTACGAGAAAGTTTCTTATTATTATTAGATGTTAAGTCATTATTACGAGAAAGTTTCTCATTATTACGAGATGTTAAGTCATTATTACCAGAAAGTTTCTCATTATTACGAGATGTTAAGTCATTATTTCAAGAAAGTTTCTCATTATTACGAGATGTTAAGTCATTATTATGAGAAAGTTTCTCATTATTACAAGATGTTAAGTCATTATTTCGAGAAAGTTTCTCATTATTACGAGATGTTTAAGTCATAATTACGAGAAAGTTTCTCATTATTATGAGATGTTAAGTCATTATTATGAGAAAGTTTCTCATTATTATGAGATGTTAAGTTATTATTATGAGAAAGTTTCTCATTATTATGACTTAAATAATCTTTTTTTTTTTACTCAACGTGGCGGAAACGGGCTTCCATACTTTACCTTTCACTATTTAATTAATAGTATCAAACTGTTTTTCTTACCTGTGAAGATAGCTTTTCAGTAAAGGCCGACTAGTGTTCTCGTACAGCTTATTATTCCTTTTGCAAAGAAATTGCCATTAACAAGCAGGAAAAATTTCCGACTTTAAACAAATACCCATTTAAATGCTTAGGATGTTTGCATTGTGAAAATGTACAGGGAGATTTTAGATTTAAAAACTGTGTCTCTTTAGGCAATGTTTTTTCAGTCAAATCATAAATTTCCTATTGATTCAATAGAACGCGTGAGCTCACTAGGGAATATCTATATGGCGGCGTGGTGGCTTCACTGTTTATGACGTCATGAGCTATCCAGTCATTCTATATAGATCAGTGATTACAGTGTAATAATACATTGTGTAACAATGCCTTTATTATGATGTAATAATGAATGTGTAATTATAACTTTATTACAGTGTAAGTATATTACAGTGTAATAATGCATTGTGTAATTATACCTTTATTACAATTTTATAATAAATGTCTAATTATACTTTTATTACAGTGTAATAATACATTGTGTAATTATACCTTTATTACAGTGTAATAATTAATGTGTAATTATTCCTTTATTGCAATGTAATTATACCTTTATTGCAGTGTAATAATACATTGTTTAAATATACCTTTATTATGTCCTTCGGATGAGATGTTAAACCGAGGTCCTGACTCTCTGTGGTCATTAAAAACCAGGATGTCCTTCGAAAAAAAGTAGGGGTGTAACCCTGGCATCCTGGCCAAATTTGCCTCTTGGACTCTGTCCATCATGGCCTCCTAATCATCCCCATACTGTATACTGATTGGCTTTATCACTGTCTCCTCTCTACCAGTAAGCTGATGTGTGGTGGGCGTTCTGGCCATAGACTGGTTCTGGCACAATATGCCTGCTGTCACATCATCCAGGTGGATGCTGCACATTGGTGGTGGTTGAGGAGATTCCCCCTTCCATGAATAAGCACTTTGAGTACCTAGAAAAGCGCTATACAAATGTAACAAATGATTATTATTATATGAGCTTTTTATAAATGAGCTTTCATTTGACCCAGATATCAACAGTGACATCCATTTTTTTAACGGCTCTGTTTCCGAAGTGATTTCCCCCGTTCAATATCTCTGTTGACGTTTCATTAAACTGCTGATATAAAGAGTTTTAAGTCTGGAACCAAGGCAGCCAGCTACGAGATGAATCGTAACCATAAAAATTTGATTCGGAAAAAAAAAAAAAAACTTTTGAAAAACGGCAAAAAAATAAAATAATTCAAGACTGTAAACAGAGGACTTCAGTGGTAGCTGCTCGATCGCTCTAGCTGTTTGCGGGTTTCCATGGTAATGTCGCTGTTACGCTTAGAATTGTGACAGTTTTCCTTTGATGGCTGTGGGCGGGGTGCTGAACCAGAGAACGCAGAGATTAATGCATTATGATGTCTGATAATTCCATGTAGCCTGGTTGTCTCTGTGTAGTCTTGCTAATTATGCAGTCTCATATATGCTATGTATTTGCCAGGAGATGAAAAATAATTCAAGTGGAAAAACAATATTTGGTGCTGAAGGAGACGGAGCTGAGCTCTGTCAGGGTGTGTTGTGGACCTGAGGAGGCGGAGCTGCGCTCCGGTGCGCTCCTGCCCAATTTAACCTCTGGACACCGGAAGCCAGACACGTTCAATTTACAATTAGCCACGCCCACTCTGACGTATGTAACGTTCAATTTACAAATAGCCACGCCCACTCGGATGAATGTAACGTTCAATTTACAAATGGTCACGCCCACTCTGACGTGAGAAATAAGGTGGATAAAATCACTGAACAAATTTGAGGTGAATTTCTTCACGTTATAATAGAATGATTCAACAGGAGATGTGTATTGAGATTTACATAAAAATGTACAAATATAAATATAATATTTATAAATATAGGCTAACTATTGAACTTTTACAATTATTTCATTATTTATATTTTATAAATCTTAATATTTTATTTATATTTAAACTGAAAACTTTAAAAAAAAAAACACAAATCACATTTATTCATAAATTATAGATCTAAACACACAAAATGACTATTTAAGGGAATCAGATGATGTTGGGCTCTCTTGGGAATGTCTGTGTAAGGCAGACAAATTAATATTACCCATGTGTCTTATCTTATAATGATGGTAATTAATGTATGTGACCACAAAACCCTGCAACTTAAGTCTGTCAGAATGATTTGCTGCACCCTGTCCTGTTTCCAAAAGCCCAGATCCCTATGAAGATCTGGAGATGTGGTATGTTACAGAAAAAAATACTACAAAAAAAAAAAAAAAAAAAAAAAGGTAATGAAACCAAACGAAATGCACATGTCCATATTTAACTGTTGTAAGAAGGCTTAAAAGGAGGGGAAAAAACAAGTTGTAAACTTAGAGGTCTCATATATACACTCAAAACAGTATAGGATTAAAAAAACAGGATAGTAAACACACCCTGTCAGCTTTAGACAGCGCAAGCTTTGTTTATGCCCCGTATACCCCTCCTCTGTCGCCACCGTAATTGTTTACGTCCTCCGGGTCAAGAACAAGACTACACAATAATGACATTATCCATCGTGTCCCTCTAACTCTCTTCTGCCCCCCCGCCCATGTCTCAACACTTTAATTCTACCCACCCAATGTCATTAACGCCTCCGCTATCCATTCTCCAGTCTTCAGGGAGATAATATTCCTTAATTTCTGGAACACAATGGGAAAGGACGCAAACAGAAGGTCCACCTTAATCTATCAGGCCTCCTTCATGGCTCTGAAGCGCTCTCTGACAGGCATAGCATCGCTGGACCATGGACTGGGGGAAAAGAGACACAATTAAACCTCATGAAATGCAAATGGGGCCTTTTTTAAGGCAAAGGATGGGGGTTATTTTCTGCCTGAAACCACCATCTGCTGGCTATCACCTGCACAAAGCATCATCAGGTCGGGAGATTTGTAGCTTTAATATTTTTCTTTCATGTTAATTAAAAAGAGAGAGATAGTTGAGAGGGGGAAATGGCTTACGAGAACACAGCTGGTTTCGATCAGAAGGAACATTCAGCGGTTGGACTCCTTTTACACACACGCAGTGTCCAAAATTCACTTTTTGCCATACTGGAGAAAATTTACTGGTCATTTAGTATTTTCATTTTAAATTGATATAACAATACACAAATATAAAATATATAATGTCTAAATATTATTACTTATCAATATATATATGTATCTTATGGAGAAAGAGGAATAGACAAAATTTACAATGAGGTAAAATGTATCATCAAAGAAACAATAGATGATTTATTTAGTCAGTTTGTATGTCTTTGATTTGAATGTGATATGAACTCACCAACTGCCAGATAACGCTTATTTACTTGCCAAAAAGCCTATTTATACTCACATTTTGGAATCTGCATGTTAACTCCTGCAAAAAAAAATCCTGAAAAAAAACCCAAACCAAACATACATGCACACGCCAGTGCATAAACACATTTATATGCTGACAAACAATCTGGACCAACACCCCCTTGACCCTTCACAAATGCACAAACATGGCCTTTCACTCACACAAACACACGCACACCACCTCCTATCAAAGGTGACCCTCGCACCATTGCCTCAGTCCCCCAGCGGCTTCATAAATCCCGTAATATGCGTGTGCTTGTTTAGAACCTGATCCCTCCTCACCCAGAGGTCATCCACGAGCTGTACCCCAGAAACACGTCTGGACGCAAGGCTTCCCCGGGGCAGCGTTCCACCAGGGTCAGAACGGACCTGCTGTTTTATTTTCTCTCCTCCTCCGTCCGTCATTCTTCACAATCACAAAAGGCCTTTCGCTCCAGAGGAACCAGATTTGCCCCCCAGTGGCCCGATCGCAGGGGTTTCAAGGTCAAGACCAGGTTGAAGGTCATCAAAGCCAGATCTGCCCTCTACACTGGAGTCTGTCCATCATGGTGTCCAGATGAAGGAAACACTCGCCGCTTATGGAGTTTCAGACTAAATCGAACCCATTCAGTCCCATCTATCATACTCAATCATGCTAATGCTTGAGAACAGGCGATCTGGTCATAATAAAGGCTTTGAAAGGAAAGCATTCAGGGGTGATGAGACAGACAATATATTTCTTCTGTTTAACACTCAAACTATGATGAATTGGGCAAAGTGACAAAGACTCTCTCTTAAAGGAATAGTTCAACCAAAAATTAAGCTTTTGTCATCATTTACTCACCCTCAATGTCTGGACTTTTTATTTTCAAGCAGAATATTCAAGCTGCTCAATCAAGATTTTAATGAACACAACTTATATTTCATTACATAAAGCTATAAAACAGTTCAGGAAGACTTGGAAAATAGCATAAACATCACGTGGACTACACGTGGTGCTTGTTATCCTTTTACGAGCTTACATTGATGTTCTTGTCTTTAAAGACAACTTAATCAAAAAAGTGAAAACATTTCTATTGACTGAATACTGGGAAAAACTGAAACTAAAATATATTTTCATGATTTAGCAAACATTATAAAATAAAATTAGTTTTAGTCTAAATAAAAAATTTAATATAATACAGAAGTAATTTTTTAAACTTCGGGAGCTCTAAAATGTTAAAACATCTATAATTGGCCACTTTATTAGGTACACCCAGAGCCGTTGAAAAACAGAGTTACGACACTCCCATAGACTTCCATTGGAAGTCTTATTTAACGGCTCAGGGTACACCTTGCTAGCACCGAGTTGGACCCCCTTTTGCCTTCAGAACTGCCTTAATTCTTCGTGGCATAGATTCAACAATGTGCTGGAAACCTTCCTCAGAGTTGACATGATAGCATCACGCAAATGCTGCAGATTTGTCGGCTACTCATCCGTGAATCTCCCATTCCACCACATCCCAAAGGTGCTCTATTGGATTGAGGTCTGGTGACTGTGGGGGCCATTGAGTATAGTGAACTCACTGTCATGTTTAATGATTTGAGCTTTGTGACATGGTGTGCTATCCTGCTGGAAGTAGCCATCAGAAGATGGTATACTGTGGTCATAAAAAGACAGACATTGTCAGCAAAGGTGGGCTGTGGTGTTTGTGATGCTCAATTGGTAATAAGGGGCTCAAAGTGTGCTAAAATATTCCCCACACCATTACACCACCAGCCTGAACCGTTAATACGAGGCAGGATGGATCCATGCTTTCATGTTGGTTACATCAAGACATCAAGACTCATCAGACCAGAAACTTTTCCAATCTTCTATTGTCCAATTTTGCTGAGCCCGTGTGAATTGTAGCCTCAGTTTCCAGTTCTTAGCTGAAAGAAGTGGTACCGCTGTGATCTTCTGCTGCTGTTGCTCTTCTGCTTCAAGGTTCAACGTGTTGAGCGTTCAGAGATGCTCTTCTGCAGAGATCGGTTGTAACCAGTGGATATTTGAGATACACTGTTGCTTTTCTATCAGCTCGAACCAGTCGAGCCATTCTCCTCTGACCTCTGGCATCAACAAGGCATTTTCACCCACAACTGCCACTCTCTGCATAAAAATCATAAAAATCCCAGTAGATAAGCAGTTTCTGAAATACTCATACCAGCCCTTCTGGCACCAACAACTATGCCACGTTCAAAGTCACTTTGAAATCACTTTCAAAATCACCTTTCTTCCCCATTCTGATGCTCAGCACATAGTCTAAAACTAGCCAAAAATAGAATTTTCATTCAGGCCTACATTTATTTTTATTATGTAAAACTGCCTGAGGATAAGTAAAACTTTAACGTGAAAAATAATGTGAACTCTTTTGTTCCTTGCAACAACATTTTTTATGATTTATGACCACATACTCACATACACTGTACCAAAAGCCCAGCATCTCCATTATATATCTTGTTTTCTGCGAGTGAAGGATTGTTGGTCGGAGTCTCATGCCCTTATACATTGTTCTCTGAGGTGTGAATAATGCCAGCCTGGAAACACACGCCGTTGGGCACACACCACTGAATCAGGCCAAAACATACCTCCACTATTGCTCTTGGATTTCAAAGCAAGCCGCATTGAGCCGGGAGAGATAGGAATCTCACACTGCCATATGGAGCAAATCACACTGGAGCCATGCCAGCAAAATTACAACCAACCAGAGACAAAACACAGGGTATCATGAGGACGATTGAATTAATAGTCACACACAAGAGATCATCTTGAAAACATTCAGATATTCAAGAAATTCCACAAGCTTTGGAACATTGCGTGATCATCAACAGACATGTAACTGTTGTACACAACAGGATATTAAAAGCATTTTTTACCCGATTGGAAGCCCATCTTCATATGATTATTGGGTGAGTCTTTGCAACAAACATCCAAAAACGGAAGTAATGAAATACATGACTGACAGTTTTTACATGGTAATCACTGCTAGGCCAGTTTTATGGTAAATAAAAGGTTGTACTTTAAATAAATAAAACAAATGAATACTTGTTTCTAAAAATCCATAAGATACATTTACTTGAGAAGTAACACTGCATAAAAAGCCAAAAACTTGTTTTCATAGATTGCATCTTAAATATTGTATCTTCAATAAAAGTGCATTTTCCTACCCTAGAAGATTTTTCTTTCTCTTTTTCTGTACTGAAAATACACACACACAAAAAAATTTTTTTTTTTTTTGAAAAATCAGATTTGGGATTTTTTTTTTTTTTTTTTTTTTAATCAGACAATAATACTTGCTAAGAATACATTTTGGTGGTCTCCAATTGAGGACATAAGGTGCACTGCCCCCAACTGGTCAACTCAGTGAACTTCAATTCAACTGCATTGTTCTATACTGTAATTTATTATAAAAAGCCCTGCAGAAATGACTTTTTCATATCCACAGGCCTCCTAAAAGATATCTCTCTGATTTATTCATGGCATTAAATGCCCATATGCGCAAATAATTATGATAATTTTCATTTGAAAAAACAGCACTAAGGACTTGGATAAGAAAAATGACAGGTTCAGACTCAATGGGAAGATGATGTGGGAGAGAGAGAGAGAGAGAGAAAGAAAGGGAGATAAAAAGAAAAGGAGGAGGTGAAAGGTCAGGGTTAATGCAAGCATGATTAGTAAACCTAATTATCAGACCACAGTTTGAGCTCTTATGGCCCTGAAAAAGCCAATCACCATTAATCTAGAAGCCGCAGAGAGCAATCGCAGCAGCAGAGATTAATGCAGTAATCGGACCACGATACCTCCTATTCATCATATACTGATACTGCCAGCACTGAACACTCTGCGTGAGGGGGGTAATCACAACACAGATGCCAACAAACACTTCAAATGTACCAAAAGACCCATTTTAAACAAAACAAGTGTATAGCATAGACTTAAGACAAAGCACATTGTGTCTGTAACATGGATTGCATTTTCATATAAAAGTAAAAAGTAAAATATAACAGTAAATAGTAAAATATTAAATATCAAGTAATGCTCCACACTATATGTATTAGGTTTTATGTTACTAATTATATGGAAAAATGAAACCTAAATCTAAAGTGTGACCTATTCCTTTAAACAATTTAGCTCTGTGGTATCTACCTTAAAAGGTAAAGGTCAATGTGCAAGCCAAAATTTACACACACAAACACACACTTTACACTCCTATGTCTGGATAATGTTCACACTGTCGGTATTCTCACACTTCAGGGCGGTTCATGGAGAATTCTGTGTGTCCTTTCTCTGCCCTCTGACCCCAGCTCAGTTTTTTTCTCTAACAATCAAAGGCCATATGGTAAACATATTTCCCTGCTTCATTGGGTTTTACTGCACTTGCTACAAGAATGAAGGAGGTTGTGTCAGGTTCATGAGGGTAAACGATACAGTCAGCCATTAAAGAGCTTTTATTTCTGTTAGTGCAGGCGGAACAGCTCTCAGGGACCATTCAAACCCGGCCGTCAAATTATACAGGAACAACATGCACACCGAGCACTTCTCCTGCGGGCCGGACGGATAGGACTTTTAGGCCCGTGGCTGGCCGTATTCACAATCTAGAATTAACAGTAAGAGCACATAAAGCAACCCTTCTGAAATTGTTTAATAAAATACTTGTTCGCTTCAGGCATAAACAACATTTGGTGTTGCATGAAAGCAGCATGAAATTAATATTCCGGATTCAGTATAAAATTAAGCTCAATCTACATCATTTGTGGCATCATATTGATTACAACAAAAATACATTTTTACTTGTACCTAATTTTCTTTTTTTAAAGAGCAGCAAAAATAAATCAAGATTCCAGTGACAAGATGTAAATTAAATATTTTAGAATGGAAAAAATCACTTACTTTACTTCTGTGTAAAGTTGCACCCAACTGTGTTCCCATGACTGACTATTTTCTTTAACTTTATAAATGACTGTTTAAACAGGTTTAGACCTCAAATACTACAAGTAGTACTACACGTTTTAACAGAAGAATTAAAATGCTTGTATGAAATGATATGCTTCGCATCCCAAAATTGACCTTATTCACTTCCATTGTAAGTGCCTCACTGATTTTTTTAATTTTATTATTATTTTTAAGAAAACGAGGAATGAGTCGACATGATTTTTGTGGTAATCAACAATCAATTTAAGTAGGAATTTTCAATTAAGGTCACTATTCAATTCCCATGAAACACTCACACTGATAAAACTCATCCTCAGCCGCTTTGGATATAAGTGCCAGTCGATTGAATAAATCAAATGAAATTGCTTAGTACATTCATGACCGTTTCCAATTACATTTTGATAATATTGATTATTCTACTATCAAGAGAACCTTTCCCTTTTTTAAGTGGGTTAGACATCAAATAGCCATTATGTGTCTGGTAAACAACATTAGAGCTTAATTATATTAATCTGAGAGCAGTTGATGTTTTGAGTGCCAGAATATTGGCAACTTGCTCCTCTGCGGTTTTCTTTCTATGTATTTCTGTCCAGTTTTTGGTCAGTATATATCCCTCACTGGTCAGGGCAAGGAAAGGAACTTGCAATTCAATCCTCCAGCAATGTCATGCCATATAGTTCAGTCTGTTATATGGAGTCTCGGTTTGGCCCGTTCGGTTTCAGTTCATAACGCTGAGCTATAACTCACACGCACAGAACCCTGCACCCAAGCACTGACCCGCATCTGGACAGCATCTGGGGTCGGAGCGGTCAGCCCAACAAGTGCTGAGCCATCTGTGCTGGTTCCCGCTCGCGCTCTAAACCTAAAGTACAGGTCAAGTAAAATGGAGGGAAGAAAGCCATATAAAGGAATAGAACATGCAGAGAGATGTGAGAAGAGCAGAGTGGGTTTATAAATGAGCAATGTGTTTATTTGCACCATTTATATTTTAAATGGCACAATTTCTCATTGTATAGCTACGCTACAAATGGTTTGGCGATACAAATGTCTATACAGATTTTGAGATGCAAATATGTTAACATTTTGTTTATTTTACAATGAACATTAAATGGCTAATTTTTTTCTTTTCTGAGGCATGTTGAAAGAGTAAAAAACATCTTGCGGACAAAGTGTACAATTGAATTTAAAGGAGCAGAAAAAAACAGGTGCTCCCGTGAAGGCAAGGACACTTAAAAGAGTTGCAGAAGCGAGTCCTGGGCTCTGAAATCTGTGCACTGGATGAAGTCGATCACTACAGGAAGGAAACAACCACATGGCACCAGAGGGAAATGTTTAAAGTGAGGGATGAAAGAGAGGGCATGAAAAGAACGAGACGCGTTAATCAAAAGACAAGGATGTTTGGCCGAGCACCCATGATAGGAGGAGGATAGAAGAACTTGGAAAGAGATAATTGATAACAGATCAGCCCAAGGGTGGACTCAGGTGCAAATAGGATGTTACTTCCCATGCTATTCAGAGGAAGGCATACATACAATTGTATATTGTCTCCAGAAGGACTTTTAATTATTCTAATGTACATTTAATGACCAGACAACACACTACAATTTATAATAAAATTAAGTCAGCAGGGGGGGTAAAAGCCAATAAATTGGTGCAAATGCTTTTTCATTTTCATATTTAATGCTTTACGACGCAAGATTAATGTGTTGCTATGCATAAACGCTAGCGTACACAAACAAGCAAGCACTAAATTACTCTCATTCAGAATGAATTTGTAATGTAAATTTAATGACCAGGCGACACTACAACTAATAATAAAACTCAGTAATCTGTTAATGTCAACGAGGGAGATAAAAAGGCTGAAATTAGTGCAAATGCTTTTCATTTTCATTTTCAATGAAGTATAATCAAAGGTAAATGTGTTCTGCTTTTTATAAACAATTATTTGCGTACACAAAAAAGCATGAACTAAGTTATTCTCATGAAACAGGCTTGTAATGCATATGTAATGACTAGACAACATGCTAAATACTATAATAAATTCATGAAATTTAGCAGGGGGTTAATAGGCTGAAATTAGTGAAAATGCTTTTCATTTTCATAATTAGGCTGCAAGGTAAACATTGTATGCTATTCATTTAACTGCTACTTCTTAACAGCTACTTTACATAAAAGAACATCTGGGAAAATTAATTAATTATATATATATATATATATATATATATATATATTTGTGCATCTAAACTATACAGAGTTGCTATATGTACAAACACTTACTTTAGTAAACACACATTTAACAACTAAATTTTATGAATCGTTACAGCAAACAAATAAACATACACACCTCCTATCTGTCAGTGCAGTGACTTAGCAAGTGCAGTTAGCGGCCCATCAGTGTGGCTCTCCATCAGAGACCAGCAGTTGTGTGCAGCAACAGAGAAACATTGACGAACCGAAGGAGGAGGAGGAGGAGGAGGAGGAATTGGAATTGACGAAGAACACTATCGCTCTTCTTAACGGGATGTAACAGAAGAGGCAAGCCGCTGGAGACAGCTGGCAGGGAGAGTGTCTGGCATGCAGAATGAATATCTCTGGAGATTGTCCTGCGGTTTAAATCACACTACAGGGTTCTACAGGCTTTCAGACGAGTCATTCCGTGCGGTGAGGAGCTGATGACTGATATTATCAGGGTCATGAACCGTAGAGAAATAAGTGGGTCTGTAAACTCAAGGACAGCAGGAAGACCTCACATCGTTAAAAACACGTTTGATTGAGCACCTGGAGCTGTGCGGATGGTTCATTCCCTCCCTCGACTCATCTAGAATCACGTGAAGAACGGTCCCGTTAATGTGTAACCTATACTATTGACTGTATTCATATGAACTCACTGTCAATCTGGCAACATCTCATTGACTTCAAATATCCCATTGAGTTTAAACTGATGATGTAATAGGATTGATCTATTGATAGGCCATCCATTACATGTTTAGTGACCTTTATATGGCATGAGGAGTTCATTGCAAATCACTTATTTGGAACTGGACAGATTTCAGATTTTGTGTTTATAATAGGGCTGTTAATCACTATATCTATATCTCTATTGATCCATATCCATATCTCTATCTTTCCATCTATACATCCATCCATCCACAAACGTGCATATACACAAAAATTATGCCATATACATACACACAAAATGGAAAAATTAAATTAATCTAGATAAATAGTTTTACTCTGAGATTTTCCCATGTGGATTGTACTGTTTCTGTGGTGTTCTTTTGAGGTCCCAGGCCATTGAGTGATTTATATACCAGTAATAATACTTTAAAATCAATCCTAAATGTAACTGGGAGCCAATGTAAAGACCTGAGGACTGGTGTGATATGTTCATATTTTCTGGTTCTGCTCAGAATCCTGGCGGCAGCATTCTGTATGAGCTGCAACTGTCTTATGGTCTTTTTGGGAAGGCCAGTGAGGAGTCCATTACAAACATCCACCCTGCTGGTGATGAAAGCATGAACAAGTTTCTCTAAGTCTTGTCTGGAAACAAAGCATCTAATTCTTGCAATATTTTTGAGATGATAGTATGCTGATTTAGCTATTGCTTTGACATGACTACTGAAACTATGGTCTGACTCCAGAATCACACCGAGATTCCTGACTTGATTTTTAGTTGTTTGCCCCCTAGCGTCAAGGTATGCGTTCACCTTGAGAACTTCATCTTTGTTTCCAAACGCAATGACATCAGTTTTGTCTTTGTTTCTGAAGAAAGTTTTGCCACATCAAACTGTTGATTTCATCAATGCATTGGCACATGGAGTCAATGGGGCTGTAATCGTTAGGCGATAGGGCTAAGTAGAGCTGTGTGTCGTCTGCATAAGCAAATTGGTTCTTTTTCATTATTTGGCTCAGTTGGAGCATGTACAGGTTGAACAGGAGTGGTGCAAGAATTGAGCCTTGAGTGACTCCGCATGTCATGGATGTCCACTCAGACTTCTGTTCTCCTATATTCACATAATAACCTCTCCCTCCTAAGTATGACCTGAACCATTTTAGGACTATCCCAGAAAGCCCGACCCAGTTTTCCAGCCTAAGAAGTATGTAGTGATCGACAGTGTCAAATGCAGCACTGAGGTCGAGTAGTACCAGAATTGATGTTTTATGTGTCTGTGCTGTGATGTGGTCGGAAACCAGATTGAAAATTGTCAAAGTATCCATTTGAGGTTAGGAAGTTGTTCAGCTGATTGAAGACAACTTTTTCAATGATCTTGCAAATGAAAGGAAGATTTGAGATTGGTCTATAATTGCTCAATATGTTGCTATTCAGATTGCTCTTTTTGGGTCATTTGGCTGATGTTTTAAAGGGATAGTTCACTTTGAAATAAAATTTTGGTATGTTTTAGCTTACCTCAAGGGCATCCAAGATGTAGGTGTCTTTTTTTCCACAGTAGTTTCAATTTTGATATTTTTAGATCAAACCATTCTTGTCTTTCAGTCGTATAATGCAGGTCTATGGTCACTGTCTCAAAGAGCATGAACAGAGTCCAAATTAAAACAATTCCCCATCGTCCAAATTAAACAATTCCCCATCGTAAGTATACATTTATGGCCTAAGACATGAAACAAGCGGTTTGTGTGAGAAAACGAACAGTATTTATATCGCTTTTACCTCTTATACACAGCCACGTCCAAGTGATCTGAGGGCGCGCTCTTCCTGCTGTGTGACGTGTGCGCAGACTGGTGCATAGATATATATACACTAGATGTCGCCTTAAAGACATTCGTTCCAATGAACTGCCGAAGCCAAGGCGACATCTAGTGTATATATAAACACACAGCAGGAAGCGCGCGCCCTCTGTGCATGCTCTTTGAGACAGTGACCATAGACCTGCATTATATGACTGAAAGACAAGAACGGTTTGACCTAAAAATATCAAAATTGAAACTACTGCGGAAAAAAAAGACACCTACATCTTGGATGCCCTTGAGGTAAGCTAAAACATACCAAAATTTTATTTCAAAGTGAACTATCCCTTTAAGGTGCGGTACTGTTTCTTCTAAACTTTTACCATTAATTTCTTCGAAATCAGACATAGTAACTTTCTGAGGATATGGTCTGATCTGTCTTACCTCAGTGCCACACGAGGATATGCTGATCGCCTTTCTGAAATTATTTATTTTCTCAGAGAAGAAGGAAGCAAACTCACTGCATTTGCTGTCTGAGAGCATTTCACTGGGAATCTTGGAGGGTTTGTTATTGTGGAGTGTGTGTGTTATTTATGTTTCTGTTTATAATATTTGAGAAGAAAGTCTGTCTAGCTTTGCCTAGTTCCACATTGAAAGCATGAAGGCTGTCTTTATTGATGTTATAATGGACTACAAGTTTTGTCTTCCACCACATGCGCTCAGGACAAAAAAAGTAATGAAAGGACACTGAATCAAAGCTCCCAACGCACACACAAACACAATCCATCAGATAACGACAAGGACTCTCCTCTGCCTGAGGCCATGAGACCCAGGTGACATCCTTACACACACTTTCTCTTCCTCTCTGCGTTGATTGTGCTCTGGGACGCTGGCGAGCCCTTATCGGCCATTTAAGAGTGCCAGGGGGTCTGATGAACTGGCATTTCCCCCCTCTTTATATGCTAATGCTCCTGTTTATGAAGTTGTCCTCTCCCTGATTCGTAACAGCTTGCTGTAGCCATGGGGGAAGCTTTGTTCGCTCTGTGTTTGTCTGTGGTGTCTTCCTGATGGGATGGAGATGGTCTCCAGAAGGCAGGTGGACTGTGGGTCATTTGAGCAGCTCTGGGCTGGACCTCAGCACTGGCTACCAGCTGTTCTTCCCTCAACTGAGGTGTCATGACCCCATGATAATGACTATAAAGTAATGAGCTCTCCCTGTAATCACAGCCACTTTCACTGCATGACCTGTCTGGGGACAGTGTAAAACCTGCAGAGATTTTCAGGAACAAGTTGGGCTTTATTTGTGGCAAGACTGTACATTAATAATAATAATTACATAATCACAATAAATTATAATAAACACATCATAATACTACAGAAAAAAATGCAATCAGAGTAGACATCTAAAGTCATTATGAAAATTGTAATTTGCACTTCAGTATTCTGACTAATATAACAGCATATGCATAGTTTCTATAAATAATGAAGAGTTTTATATGGCTAAAGGCTAAATTACAAATGTGTTGCATGAACCAAACAAAGAAATCAAAAACTAAATCAACAACTCACATTTAGATTGATGGATGCAGATTCCCTTTCCTAGCTGGCCATTAACTTATTCGTTTTTAGTTAATATTATAACATTATTTTCAGCACATTTACGAGAAAGATCTCAGAAAGGCCAATTGTTTACGGTTGAAAAACGTTTAGATTAATCTTCTAAAAGGATTTCACATTGAGTAAAATGTATAGAACTTCATTTAAGAATGAAGACATTCAAATGTTAATGAAAGACTCTTGAAAAGAGAAAGGAATCCTTTTCTTTGAGTGTTCTTATACTGTAATCTTAGACGGCCTCTTGAGATTGAGCTAACTTTCCATTGTACAACACTGAACAATGAGCTAAATCTCTTTTTAAGGTCCAGTCGAGTTACTCATTAACTGAGTAATGACTTGCTGTAAAAACTCATTGTCTCAAAGACTATATGAAGAAAAGATTCAGAGGCAGAGGAGAGGAAGGAGGAGGCTGATTCATTTCAATAGAGCCCTTCCGAAAGAGAGAATTACCTTCATATGGTGAAGAGGAGGGCTTCCCATTGGCCTACTTGTGCACTGCAAACCTCAGCCCTTCATTACAGCTGGCAACAGTGAGAAAAGGGAACAAACGGCCTGATACCCAATTCTGGAGGAAGAAAGGCCCATTCTTCCGGCCTGGACCTGGTGTGAAGTAACCAGGCTTTCACTGCACTGGTTATTGCAGGGCGAGGGCTACACCGACACAATGAAATTTACTATCGTCAGTCACAGAAGCCGTCAGGACCCTTTGCCGGCCCAATTACAAGAAGAAAGAAGATAATGGAGGATTGATTGGTGCTAATGGATTTATTCTTTGGCTAATGTGCTTCAATAACTGTTTTTTATAACCTATTTCCATTCAAGTCTGGTCTGCACCTCTCTTCGTGAAACAGAATGAATGAGTTCTTTTGTATGTCATAAATCAAACATCATCAAGCTTGCTGACTCTTTCCAACACACTGTCCATTGTGGTCTGGTGCGCAATACACTTTTGTTTCACTGGGATGTTGCATTAATATTTCAAAATGGATCTAGAACCGCAACTTCCCCCTCGCTGCTCACTGACCTCCTAGAAGCAGAGCTAAATTAGACCTCACTGAGAGGTAACAGATGTCTGCAGCGGTTGAAGCACCTATGAACTATTTGCGCAATGTGTGTGTTGGATGCTAACGGTCATTACCATTAGCCACAGGAAACAGCAGCAGTCCGGATCACATAGGATACGCGTCCACATTCCTGCTTGGAACTGCATCATTTGTAACAATGGCACACTATGACACGTTCATTAAAATGCTGGAAACTTGGTACGATGAGAAACAGGAACAATAAGTCGCTCTCAGAGAACTGAAAGTCATGGCAAAAAAACAACAAAAAAAAAAACACGCCACCTGCACTAGCAAGTGGATTTCAGTGCAAAAGGGAAGTATTCAGTCCTTGAATAACATTTTGAAAGTCTTACATCTGAACTGTATAATTCATTCAATTTAAAGGATCTGTGGATCCAGGTTCCAGTTTCATTCAGAAGATTCAGAAATTAACACACACACACACACACACACACACACACACACACACAAAAATGCATAATAATAATTAAAAGATGCTAAATAGATGCAAGCTCAGGCCATTTTTTTATTTAAAGAACATTTTACTAAGGTACAGATGTTGGCACGCTTTATGATAATCCATTTCCTGAGTTAAAAACTAAAAGTGAGATGAGTTTAAAAGAAAGTAACATTGTTAGATATAGTCTCACTGTGAGGTGATGACAATAATTCATTAAATGAATAAACCAAGAATGCATAACTTTACAATAAATAATGTAGCAATATTTCGTTTTACTTATAGTTTTTGGTTTCTGCTTGATGTTCAATGTAAATTCTGTGTCTTTAAGTAAAAATAGTTAATAAATCACAGCATTAACCAGAAAAATATAAGGTGAACCTTTACGTTGAATGCTTAATACAAACTACAATCATTTAAGGCTTCAATGGAAATTAGATTTTCAACACGAGAAATTGAGGGAGACACAGAGCTAATAAACGACCCCGTGGAACTGAGACAAACCCCATTATAAAATGTTATTGAGGCTGGAAAATGCAACTTAATCCTTTTTTGAAGAGGTGGATCAGGTCCCCCAACCCACCCCCCACACACATATATGTATATCCCCTCCTCCTTGCATCCTGAATCCTACTTTGAAACAATCCTCCATAAACCTGGTGCAGTTTTACACTCCAGTGCACTAGTTGAAAACCCAGCACCGCCTCTGTGTTGCAGAACCCAGCTTAACCTGGGGACAATGACAACAATACCCACCAGACTTCCACCTATACCACCGCCACAGAGGAAGGGATGGCCCTGCATTCACGCCGCTGTGAACTCTGTTTCTTATTCGAGAGCTCAAAGAGTGACGGGGCTCTCACCGCACCCCCAAAACTCTCAGTACCTCCCCCCTCTAACGCCCATCAAAAGCTTGGCTACCATTGTCCTATTGTCTCCCGAGTGATGGATTCAATAGGTCCATACTTGAGGAGAAAAGCGTCAGGGAAAGGAACCTTAGAAGAACGCTAGTCTTGATTGGCAAGTTCAGTCTCCAACCTGTCAAAAGAGTATGGATAAACGAAAAGACTAGTTTTAAATGGGATAGTGCTGAAAGAGAGAGCGTAACCATTAATACTTAAAGGAAAAATGTACTCCATGAAATGCATAATTACAATTAAAAATAACTGTTTTATATTTTAATAAATTGTAAAATGTAATTAATTCCTGTGATAGCAAAGCTGAATTTAGCCAGCCATAGACCTTAATCAGGGTAGCACCATTTAAGTTTTGACAGGAATGAAAACGAGTCTGTTAGGGATAGTACAGTGCATTCAGTTGATTATACTGTTGTTTAATAACGAAAACAAGTTCAGTAGACAAAAACAGTCAAATTCACAGCCTCGTTTTCATCCACATTAAATTCAATATGGTGTATAATCTGACTAAAGTATATTACTTAATGTGTCTTCAGTGTCACACGATCCTTACCTCCAAAAGTTTGACCAGTAGTGTGTACTTAGTACTTTGGTGTACTTGGCCATTGGTCCTCTTAGCAGCTTATTACAATGTGATGAGCTTGCAAAACTCAGCACTGAACTAACCTAAACACCTCTGATTGGCCATTGAGTTCAAGTAATCAACAGACATGTCTGTGATTGGCTACAATGCTCAATGCTGCAAAAACACATTGTAAATAGATCACATTTCAAAGACAGCTCAATCATGCAGGTTTGCACTGCACAACATCAGGAAGATCAGGCCTTTTCTAACTGAGCATGCAACACAACTTCTCATCCAGGCCCTGTTTATTTCTAGACTTGACTATTGCAATGCTCTTCTGGCTGGACTTCCATCATGTGCAACTAAACCTCTACAAATGATTCAGAATGCTGCAGCTCGTCTTGTCTACAACAAGCCCAAAAGGGCCCACGTCACACCTCTGTTCATCTCTCTGCACTGGCTACCACTCGCTGCTCGCATCAAGTAAAAGGCATTGACGCTTGCTTACAGATCTATCACAGGCTCAGCTCCCTCCTACTTCCACTCACATCCCTTCCAGAAGCCTACGATCGGTCAACGAGCGACGTCTCATGGTTACATCACAGAGAGCCACAAAATCACTTTCCAGAACATTCTCATTCACGGTTCCATGCTGGTGGAACACTGTCATGATTCCTGTCTTGTGTTCCCCTTGTCTTGTGTGGACTTTTGTTATTTCCTGTTTTGTGCCATGTTTTGTAGTCCTTTGTAGTTTTTCTTGTTTATTAGTCTCCCAGGTGTTTATGATTAACCACACCCCCTTGTTATCTTGTTTAGCTTGTTTGCCTGTGTATTTAAACCTCTGTGCTTCAGTTGTTGGGTGTCGGTCGTTGTTTGCTGTAGCTGTTGTCATGTTTCTGTCCTGAGTTTTGTGTTCCATTGTTTGCCCTGGTTTTCCTTGTTGTTTTATTAAATTTAGTGCTTGCGTATGGATTCTCTCTCCGCTTCATTCCTGCATCACAACAGAACGACCGACCTAATGATGAATCCAGCAGCATTTTTGCCAGTGTCTCTTCCCCAGCCACCAGAGAGAGGACAATCTTATGAGGGGACCCGGTTGGTCATATTTCGTGGGATCCGTGGAGGCCGCAGTAGAGGAGGTGGTCGAGAGGAGTCCCGACAGCACTCTCCACTCTGGCCCCTCTTCGACCCTGGGTTGGGGATGTCCAGCCCAGGGCCCTATTCGCCACTGGTTCCGTCCAGCACAGAGCCATGCTGGTTTCCGGTGGTCCCGAGTCCGGTGGTCCCGAGTCCGGTGGTCCTGAGTCCGGTGGTCCTGAGTCCGGTGGTCCTGAGTCCGGTGGTCCCAAAACTCCCCATCATCAGTCCAGCCGAGCCTGCATTTTACGCCAGTCCAGCCGAGCCCGCACTTCACGCCAGAGCTGCCGAGGCCAAGGCAGTATGCGTCGTGCCCGCCGCGCCTGTGACTGACAGCGTTGTGCCCGCCAAGCCTATGTTCAAGGTTGATGACTTCAGCGATCTTCCTCCTCTTATTGGGCCTGATGAGCCAGAGCTTCACGTCAGTCATGCTGAGCCAGAGCCAGAGCTTCACGTCAGTCCTGCCAAGCCTGAGCTTCACGTCAGTCCTGCCGAGCCTGAGCTTCAAGTCAGTCCCGCCGAGCCTGTGTCCCCTGACAAGATGGCCGCCGCCGAGCCTGTGTCCCCTGACAAGATGGCCGCCGCCGAGCCTGTGTCCCCTGACAAGATGGCCGCCGCCGAGCCTGTGTCCCCTGACAAGATGGCCGCCGCCGAGCCTGTGTCCCCTGACAAGATGGCCGCCGCCGAGCCTGTGTCCCCTGACAAGATGGCCGCCGCCGAGCCTGTGTCCCCTAGCAAGATGGTCGCCGCCGAGCCTGTGTCCCCTGACAAGATGGCCGCCGCCGAGCCTATGTCCCCTGACAAGATGGCCGCCGCTGAGCCGGTGGTGTCTGTTCCTGAGCCGGTGGTGTCTGTTCCAGTTTCTGAGCCGGTGGTGTCTGTTCCAGTTCCTGAGCCGGTGTTGTCTGTTCCAGTTCCTGAGCCGGTGTTGTCTGTTCCAGTTCCTGAGCCGGTGGTGTCTGTTCCAGTTCCTGAGCCGGTGGTGTCTGTTCCAGTTCCTGAGCCGGTGTCTGTTCCAGTTCCTGAGCCGGTGTCTGTTCTTGTGCCGTGGCCGCCCGAGGGGTCGTCTCCGCCTTGGCCGCCCGAAGGGTCTTCTCCGCCGTGGCCGCCCGAGGGGTCTTCTCCGCCGTGGCCGCCCGAAGGGTCTTCTCCGCCGTGGCCGCCCGAAGGGTCTTCTCCGCCGTGGCCGCCCGAAGGGTCTTCTCCGCCGTGGCCGCCCGAAGGGTCTTCTCCGCCGTGGCCGCCCGAAGGGTCTTCTCCGCCGTGGCCGCCCGAAGGGTCGTCTCCGCCGTGGCCGCCCGAAGGGTCGTCTCCGCCCTGGCCGCCCGAAGGGTCGTCTCCTCCCTGGCCACATGAAGGGTCGTCTCCGCCTCGGACGCCTGCACTGCCTGCTCCGCCTTGGCCTCCTGTCCTGCTGCAGTATCCGGGCCCTCTTCCGCTCCACGGGCCTGGCCCTCCATCCCGCCCCCGGGTCCGCCTCCGCTTCACCACCCTCCTGGACTTTTGCTGAGGAGCGTCTGGAATCCGCTCATTAAGTGGGGGGCTATGTCATGATTCCTGTCTTGTGTTCCCCTTGTCTTGTGTGGACTTTTGTTATTTCCTGTTTTGTGCCATGTTTTGTAGTCCTTTGTAGTTTTTCTTGTTTATTAGTCTCCCAGGTGTTTATGATTAACCACACCCCCTTGTTATCTTGTTTAGCTTGTTTGCCTGTGTATTTAAACCTCTGTGCTTCAGTTGTTGGGTGTCGGTCGTTGTTTGCTGTAGCTGTTGTCATGTTTCTGTCCTGAGTTTTGTGTTCCATTGTTTGCCCTGGTTTTCCTTGTTGTTTTATTAAATTTAGTGCTTGCGTATGGATTCTCTCTCCGCTTCATTCCTGCATCACAACAAACACTCTCCCCACCGTCATCCGGAATGCAGAATCCCTGACAACATTCAAAAGACAGCTGAAAACCCATCTCTTCCTTGAGCACTTAACCTCATAAAAAAAAAAAAAAATCTTTCCTTTTCCTTTAATCCTCGCTTATCGGGCTTATGCTACTCTGAACAATGCCTGAACTTCGTATTTTGAGCACTTCTTGTGTTGTTTTTGCCTCTTCACGATGACTTGCTTAATTTAGTCCTAATTTGTAAGTCGCTTTGGACAAAAGCGTCTGCTAAATAACTAAATGTAAAATGTAAATAGAAACCTTTGAAGCTCTCCTGAGCGCAAACACAAATACGCACTGGAGCATTTGCCAAATCTGTTTTGCTAATATATTTTTACTACCTCAACTTAGGGTGCTCTTGCTTTCGTCTGAGGGCGCTTAACACCCTCTAGCACCACCGTAGAACCGGGCCTGAGCTGATTGCACTCTCTGCAGCCATTATGAAGACATTTTATTTAATAACAAAATAAATAATAGGGATCATGACAAAAAATATTCTACACTACTACATTTATCCCAGTTTTGGACAAGCAGCATCAATTAGGCCTACTTGTCTCAGCACTGGCTAATTGGCAAATGCAGAGAGGAGTTAATATTTACCCTGGCTAATGAATCCCTGTAGCAGTGGTGAAGTGGAGTGCGGTCTGTGATTCTGTGCTAATTCTGAAACAGTGAGTGCATTTGTCCTCCATTAGACGCTGTTGAAACATTAGGGCTCATTAGAGCTCACAGGCAAGTGTACTAAAGATACGCTCAGACTGATAAGATATTAGCATTGCACTCTCTGGCTGCAATACACAATGGGCGCAAATGTGGTTTGGAAAAACGCCAGAAGCCATATTACTTTCCAATGCAATCTAGCTGATGAACACTCTACTTCACCCCATGGTGCAGTGAGAATGATACTAAAGCCCTTTAAAAGCAAGTCAGTCCACTTGGTGGCCACACAATTTTCACTCAGAAATTGCTAGTAAATTTGACAAACAATTGCAAAGAAACAGCAAGTAACACACCGAGTTAATGGAACACGCCGACTTTTTGGGACTTTAGCTTATTCACCGTATCCTCCAGAGTTAGATAAGTCCATACATACCCTTTTCATCTCCGTGCATGCTATAACTCTGTCTGACGCACCCACCGCTAGCTTAGCTTAGCACAAAGACTTAGCTTAGCACAAAGACCCAATAAGTGACAAACTAACGGCAACATTTTGTGATTTGTATAGTCACAGCGTGTACAGATAACAAGGTCATATGAGACACAGCCATCTTCTAACCGTATACATACTGGGAACTATATTCTCAGAAGGCGAAGCACTGCTACTTGGGCGGAGTGATTTGCTTGCAGCACCTGAGAAGCCCCGTGGTGAGGAGCAGAGAGTTCGCTCAGAGCTGGAGTAAATCACTCCACAGAAAAAATTATAGTAATTTTACAGTGCATCCAATAGGCACACAAGTACAGCTCCAACTTGAATAGAGAAACAATTACATTTCCAATAGTTTAATACAATGCCATTTTCTATTAAAAAGGTAATTGGCTCTTTAAATTCGCTTTTATTTTAAGGTGTTATTGTTACAGTGTAATTATATATTTAAGTACTGAGTAATATTAAGCAACGACATGTACTTACTATAGGGTTAGGGTAGGATTAGGATTTGTTTGAGGGTTAGTTGCATGTAATTTAGCATAATTTACTGTTATTAAGTACATGTAACATGTAACAAGGATACAGTAAAATAAAGTGTTACCTTTCCTTTTATACAGCTGCCATATTACAATTTCTCCAGGTCCATCAAATAGTCTCTGAAGAGTGTACTAAATAGTTTTTACCAAGTAATATCTATTCCCGTAACTCTTAGTCACAATGACATCCCAAAGGATGGTGTCTGAACAGAAAATGTCTCCTTCCAATTAATCGCTGTCTATTTAATTAGGTCAATATTTAATTCAGAATTTTAACTACACTGAATTAAGCTCCATGTTAATGGAATCTTGGATTACACAAATTTAATGAGCCAACTATTCAAAGCTATAATTAGGGCATCATTTTTACAAATAGAAAAATTATCACGCTCAAAACCTGACAATTACACCTTCTACAAGCATAACTTTTTTCTCATTTAAATACAAACTAATTTCTATAGAAATCATTTGAAATAAACACAGCATAATGTCTTCTTCATGCAAAAAAAAAAAAATATATATATATATATATATTCTCTCCTCTCATCTAAAAAAACTGGGGGAGAGATGCTCCTAATGTGTGGTTGAATTATAATGACTGTGTAAGAGTGTTCTAAATCATTCATATATTGTAAGGGGAAATAGCATGAAATATGTTAATAGCAACAATATACTTAGCCTATTCAGTTCCAATTACAAAGACAGCATGTTAAACCTCTCCAATGCAGATTAAATCCCCTGTCATGTTTGAGTAAAGTGTGATATGGTTCATGAATTTCATCTAAAGCAAAATGTAGTATTTGACATAGTAGAGTAGATCTGATTAGCCTCAGCATCCTAGTGTGAGTGAAATTAGCCCTCCGCATCATTCTCGCTACATACTGTTTCAATGAAAGCTGACATTTAAATAATACCACTCTCACCTGAAGAGCGTGTTTGCCAATCTTAGGAATATCTGAGCCGAGAGCTTGATTTGAAAATATTTGTATGTCTTTTTTATGCAGTGATTCTGACGAAACTTTGCTTCATATTGAAAAAAACAACTATAGAATCAACCACACACCAGACATTTCTACTCAAAAGAGATAGAAAGAAGGATCAAGAGAAGCTCAACCACTTAATAAAATTAAATAAAAGAAAGACCTTAATTAGGGTAGACGGCATATTTAATATGAAAATGAATGAAGTGATTGAAACAAAGTGGGGAGGGATAAACACACAGTTGGTACATGAATTATATTGTTTTTAAGTCACACCTTATTTCCACAACACAATTTCCAAAGTTTTTTTTTTTTTGTACACTGAAAACTTTATGTTGACTGAATCGACACAAAGATACACAACCGTACAACCTACTCAACAGTATACTTCTATCCTTCACAGCTTCATTTTAAAATGAAAAATAGCATTTACTCAGACTCTGATGTCCTATGACATCTTCAACATGCATGCACACTGTGTGATAAAGCGACCTTCACAGAAAGAACTGATAACAAACCCAATTTTTACACTGATGACTATGCGGGTGTATCACCCGACAGGACCAGCAAACAGCGAGTGACCTTTGTAAAAGGTTTCTTTTAGGGTCAGGGGTCATCTATGCTACACCATGACTACTAATAGGCCAGGGACTCCAGAGATATGTGGAGCCACCGTCACCCCGCATTCCCTCGTCCCTGTTCACACACCCCAGTTATCTCCTGAATGCTTGATGCATCTGGGTCTGTCGGGCTCAGGCCAGTTTGAAGGGATTTGAGAGGACAGATTGCTAATCCGAACTTTGAACATGAGGCGAAGGCTTTGAGGGGAGGTCTCCGGCGTTGTGGGCTTTCGGGTCTTTTCTTATGGAAATGCCGCCTGTGCAGCCAGAACAGTGATGAAAATGCCACAGGGCTTATCACAACACGACAGCCCCACCGACACAGACCGCGGGAAGAGACTGACAGATCAGCCGGCGCTAAGGACATCGCTATGTGACGTGTATCACCTTTATAATGATGTGTGCTCGTGACCAGGTGTGTAAGGAAGAGATGAAAGAAATGTTACCATAAAATGCTCTGTCAGTTATAAGGAAAAGAGACACGTTTCTGTAATGAGGGTCAACTCCTTCGATTCAAAGTAAATGGGTAGCTCGTCCCACTAATCTTTGAGCGAAGCTCATAAATGTCAGAACTTCTAAAATCAATGACATTAAGACTTAAATGTTTTCTTCAAATAATCTTTGAAACAGTGGATCAATGCCTGCAATGGATATCCAATGGGTTAGACGATGCCATTTCTTTTCAGACCATCCAGATAGTTACCTGCTTCATTTTTATTCACCACATAACCATTTACAGCTTTACTCAATCATTTGCACTCATTTCCCCAAAAATGAAAATTGTCATATTTTACTCACCCTCATGTTGTTCCAAACCTGTATGCATCACAAAAATAGATATTTTGAAAAATTAATTAGAGCTGTTTGGACCATAAAATGGAAGTGGGGATCAGCATTGTTTGAGACCCCATTGACTTTCAGTGTATGGACAGAAATAGTTAAACCATTTTAAAAAATAAATCTACTTCTGCTGCATTATTCATTTTGAAAAATCGATTGAGAAAAACTCTAAACACAACAGAAACCTAGGCCTTAAAATGTGTATCAGCTGGTATGGACATATGGACTGTGTGTCTGTTAGAAGTATGAGAGTAAAATCTGTGTGCTAAACCCATATGGTTAGAGACATATTTGGATGGGTGCTACACATATGTCTGATGTCAAGTATGTGAAGCACGGAACACAGAAGGACCATATAGGAAAAAGCCTGTATAATGAGCTCATTTTGAATTAACAATGTGTGACTCTACGAGAGCACAAACTTCTTAAAAAAGTTTAGAGGAATTTAGAGGATAAATAGACAAGGAATTACCAATTTAGCCTCAAATTTCAGATTAAGATTTTCTAAATTGTTGACATCCTAAAGAATGAACATTGACAAATTGACATGAGAAAACAAGTAAGTAATAAGTAACAAATAAGTCAAGGAAGAAACATTAAAGGGATAGATCACCTATTTTCCCACTCTCATGTTGTTCCAAACCTGTATTATTCTCTCTTTTTCTTCACACAACATTTGAACAACATGAGGGTGAGTAAATGATGACAGAATTTTCATTTTTGGGTGATCTAACAGTCTATTAGACTGCTCCTTCCATTACTGAGTTCATGTCTATTGCTCACACTAATGTTCAATAAACAGACCGAATTTGGTCATCAAAGCGCAAAGGCATGTCAGAACTAGAGATATTGGGTTGCTGTGGATGGCACGGGGCCAGATAAGTCCATTTCGCAATCAGCAATAGACATGCACGGAGCCAACAAGGCAAACGTTCACATGCATAAGTGTTAAACAGCATCCATTGGTGCCATTTAGAGCTGTCCAGTGTCTTTAAGATTTTGTAAGGTTGCATGCAAACTTTTGACGTTTTTGTGCAAGTGCAAGTTTTTGAAAACAATACCATTGTCCAACAAAATACCATTTGTTGTCCAACAACAAAAACGCAAATTTGTCAAAATGGTGACATCATACGCATGAGTATTATATATTCATTCTATAGACGCATAGTTTTTCTTTACAAAGTGACATAGCCAACTACTAGACTGGCATGCATAATACAGTATTTTTAATCATTTTAAAGGATCCGTGTGAACGGGGATCGTTTTGACAATGTTGTCGTCTGTATGTGAAAATCGCAAAAGGAAAAACTTTCCTGTTTTTAGTACATCGCTGTTGTGTAATTATGCTCCAAGTCGCTACTCACAAGCCAGTTTTGCCAATTTTTTTCAATGAAAAGTAGATAACGCCTGCTCTAAAAGTAGCAAAATGTCACTAGATGACGTACTGTGCCAAGTCCAACCATTTAAGATGTTTTCTCTACTAATCCATGCTCACATATTGTATTTTAATACAATATAGCCGAATGCATATAACAATATATAGAAGCTGTTCTCATTTAAATATTTTCTGTCAGACAATGAAAAGAGTAACCAGCAATCCACAAAGTTGCTATATTTGTTGCTAGTCACTTTTCTGAAAGAAAAAAAAGTCACTAAAGGGGTCAGAAAACTAATCTAGCGCCAAAATCGCTAAGTTGGCAACACTGTTGCTTGCAGGTGTTCAACTTCGACTACAGTATCCAACAGCATCAGTAGACCGATCACAAGAGCATCACAAGGGCCTCAAATTGCAGAGACGACTTAACAAACTAATAATAAATGGATAAATTAAGAAATTAAGAAAGATATAGAGAAAGAAAGAATTGCACTTAAATTTTAACACATTAATTTGTTGATTCCTTAGTATTCTAGTTGACACATTGCAAACTTGCAGTGTGTATGTTTTTTATGGCATTCAAAGTACATTTCATATTACATTGTATCTTTTGCTGCATGTTGGCCTATGCATGTTACTGTTTAGATTCGTCGTTCCTACCAAATGTGGTGATGCTGGTTTGACTAAACCTCCTCCCACTGTACCACATGCCTCAGCCTTAATGACAGACCATTATCAGCCTGAGATTGCAGCAGGGGAAATAAGCTTCATACTGCCTCAGCATCCAAGAATAACTACTCAATGCAGGATATCTCGAAGAGCGAGAGAGGGAGAGATTAGGCATCCTATAACTGGAGCGAGCGCTCATGACTGTGGAATGGTATGTCAGTGCCAGCGTGACTAAGTCTATGCAGTCATGGCTATATTTATATGAATAAAGGCATACAATGAAGTATGACACAGATAATTTATGACAGATTATTCATAAACATGGATGAATAATGATCTGAAACGCAGTCAAGCCTTTTGATGCTTTTATTATTGTACTTACGTCAACAGAGGTTAACTATACATGTTTCTATACCATGTTGAAGTCCATATAATCCCCTTTTCAGTGTTAATTACGAATCGGATCGGCAACAGTTATTTTACTTTGAAAAATAATAGAAATGAACAGCACGGTAAAGACACTTAGTTATCTACAGATGCCTACAACAAGACAGATGTTAGAGGCAATGTGAAAGCACTGGGTTGTAAACTCAAGTAAAAGAACAATGTTGTGAAAAACCAGAGCCATTTATACTTCAATTCTGAACACTGATGTTCAATGTCTGAGTGCTTTCTTCCTCACTTTTAGTTGTTCTCCAATTTGCTAACAAAAAAGGTACTTTCTAGCACAGTCTGTTGATTCTTTATTGCTATGCAAGTTTTTCCTCAACCCCTTAATTCATTATGGTGTTCAAAACTGCAGAAATTATCCTATCAAACGATTATTTGCTCTGAGAGTTTTTCCTTTGCCAATTTGCATTGCCACTGAGTGAACAAGAAAAAAAGATGAGGTATTTGTCTTTCATTCTTGATTTCAAACACCAATCAAAAGGCACATTCATTATTTTGACATTTGCACTTACTAATCCATTACTGATGTAAATGACTAGAACTAGACATAATACGGTTTGTTAATTTATTGCCCACACACAATAACAACCAACAAAAAAAAAGGGAAAAGTTTGAGGAATATCGTTCCCCAGTAAATCAATTATATGCTAATTTAAATGCCTGGCTGCAAGTGCAATCTCTCTTTGACTGCATGCATTATGAAATTAAGAAACAGATTCCAAAGTTCTGATGTTATTACGCAGAAATGTCAGCTTTCGAAAGCTGTAGACTTTAACAAGGAAAACAGGTGTCGCTGTCAAGACCAGATTCAGCAAAGAAAACCCTGAGCATCCCATTTATGTGTGCGACACAGAAAAATAGATTGAGATTTACTGTTTATTTGTCACAGCTCCAATGCCTGTCTGTATGCATCTGTAGACTCATTAATCATCATGTCCCAAACACACAAACACACTGAGGAAGAAGTTGACGCAGCAACGCATTCTGGTGCCACTTAGTATGACAAACTCTCACACACGCTGGCACCAGTGACTCAGAAAGGCTCAATGTGTTTGCCAAATATGCCCACCATGCCATATTCACCCCGGACCAGCTGCCATATGGGCTTCCAGAAACTTTTGCATCACCCACAGTTCTATTAGGCCACCAGCCACCAAATTTACAGTGGCATCTGGGGTCCAGGGGGATTAATTAACTCCAGGAAAGACCACCTCCACACTCACGAGCTCCTGACTATCCCTATCGGCATCTTAGGATCCTTTTTGACTGACCCACCCGGATCTGTGCAATGCTGCTGGCCCATCAATCACCAACTGACCGACGTCTTTCATCTCCGCCGCGTAACATAAACATGGGTGCAATTTGCTTCGCTGTTCTTGTGGGTGCCCCTTTCCTGTTTCATTAGAGTTGATTTTCTATGGTGCCACCTCCTATAGATATCATGCAGATGCACGGAAGAAGAAAGAGAGGGTGACATAGAAAGGCAAGAAAAGCGGTCCAGGGTGACTGGCAAGCAGGTGTGACAATATGCAACTGCGTGGGGTAACGGGTTATAGAGAGATGTTCTGGGACATTGCCCCATATCCCAATGAGACCCCAGTTGTGGGGTCCCTTTATGCATTAGTACTTCATTAATCAATGTCACAGCTTCCACGGACCTCAGACGCCCATAATGGCCATAAAAGTGTAAAATACAACAATGTTTTACAATGATGCATTTTGAATATAATTGGTGCAACAAATTATCTCTAAATTACATATGTGTGTGGCCATATTTGAGCACAGTATGCACTATATTTTTAGTATGTTTTTTAACTGGTCAAAATAATTTGCAGTATCTGCCTTGTTGTCCAAAATGTATCTAATCATCCCTAAATCTAGAAGCAAAAATGTGTAAGATTTGTTTCAGATAATATTGGGAATTGCTGAAAAACGATTACCCCACTATAAGATATACCCAACTCATAATGTCTTATTTTGAGCACAAACCTAATTTTATTAGATTTATGTTTAGAAAAAATTGTCACATCAAAACTACGTTGCATATATTTATTTTAGAAATTTACAAAATCAAGATTTGATTTATTATATAAAAATATTTATTTCGCTGTGCTGTGTGACACGCATAACTTTGGCATAACTGTATTTTTCATGTTCATCAAAACCACAAGAAACTCATATCAAATCAACTTTAGTCATGCAATGATGGACATATCACAAGGCATCTAATAATAGCAATAAATAAACTTTGTGAGACCTAAAAACATATTTTGCCGTCACAGAAAAAAATCAGAACATAAAGCAATGTTCAGCTACCCATACAGTTTTTTTTTTCACAAACTCATATCTACTAAATCTGACTAAACAGCCTAAGATCAAATCAGCCAGCATCATGCAAATTACAACAGTAAATATAAATATTACCACCTCACAGGTTCTAGTTAATGCATTAAGTACTGTATCATAAATTAACAATAAATGTGTGTTAATGTATTAATGTTTAACATTAAATGTCGTACTATATAGAAACTAACATTAACCATGAACTACAACTATTGGGTTTTCTAATGTCAATGTAACACAATTTTATGGTAAAGTGTTACCATATAAACTTTGCAAGGACACAAAGAACAATTGGTGCCATCACTGAGACAGATCAGACCCTGCTGCAAAGAAGGTTCACTTAAGAACTTCTTATTCAATTAGACTCTACAAAGCTGGCCTGCTTTCTAGAAATCTGGTTGCTGTTTTGACGAGGCTCTTTTGGAAAACATTTTCCATGCTGTGTTATTTTGTGATGCTCATTTCGGTGAAATTTGAGTGGGTTGATGAGGGCGAGACGAGTGTGGTCACATGAAAATACTTGAATGTTCTTGAATGATTTTAATTATGCAGTCACTCAATGAACGTATGGAACGGTTAAAACTGGGGTTTCTTAAAAGGATCCAGAATCATTTTGTGCAATGCAAATGTCCCAGCGCAGCCTGTAGGGAATTTGAGCAGGAATTCAATAAAAAAATAAAAAAAATTCACCCAGCCAATCTCTAACCATTTGAACAACCTTTTGAGTTGGGTATTGTGTTTTATTTAACGTCAGTGATTGCATGAAGTCAGTTTCGGTAAATGTCACCAAATCGCTTTGAAATGAGGACCAAAATATGAACTCACACAAATACAATTACTCTTCCACATGATTGATCAAGCAGAAGGCCGTGCACCTTTGCAAATACAAGATCAAATCACACCAGCAGGAACGGCTGCATGTCTATAATTTACGCCCCATTTGTTATGATACGAGTTCAAAGTCTGGTGGGGGTTGGTTAGGGGCTTTGGTAACCCCCGCGAGGACAGCACCCCGAGACCTCGCAATCCGCTCCCCGAGGCTCTCTTTGACCCATCCCAGGGGCTAGTAAATCAGACAGCACCCAGGCTTGGACCCACCAGCCCGACCGCCTGGCAGACATAGTGGAGATCAGTTACACCCGTCCCCTGTGGCTATCGGTGATCCGAGTCTTAACCCTGATCTCTTAGTTTATCAGCTCTTATATTCTGTAATAATGACAATTGCACTAGTGCCTTTGTACCACTAGGGGGAGTCTATCCCACAGGTTTTTTTTTTTTTTTTTTCTACAGCCATCTCCTGCTTGAAAATACTTGGTCTCCACAAGCTGGAAAACAAGAAGTGAAGTACAGCATGGGGTACAATTTTGAAACCATGGCACAGAAACCACATTAATCAGTGACTTGGGTTCGCATCAATTTTCATCTGGTGTGTTAAAAGCAGAACTGATAAATGTGTTCTATGGGCCTGATGACCACCCTAGTTCATCTGGACCCACTCAGAGGAAAATGGCAGCAGTTCAAATGCTGAAATATGGAAATTTACACACACAACACAATTTGTTGAAAATAGAGTGTTGATTGGTTTGTATTCACTGTTAGCCCTGTAGGCTAGATTCATGAGCGTGTATAGAATAGAGATTAATGTTAATAGATGTTCCAATGGGTGTCAACCGATACATGCAAAAGAGGATCATTATATGCAAACACAACCGCATAAATGTGTCATCAACTTTGGGCACTTTGATGTCACAGGATTTTTATTAAAAATAATTTTACATTTTTGGTGATATGACGGTCACATTAGACCTGCCTTGGAAACTTTATTATTTATTTTTTGCTACTTTTAATTATTTATTACCATCAGGCAGTAATTATGTAAATTATTGAAAGTGTGATTAGTGTAGTATTTAATAATGTGTAGGCTATTTATGCTACAAGAAATGCTTGCCATGTATGATTAGTCTTGGCCAGACAAAGAGGTCAGCCATTTTATTCCAAAACATTTTAAAAATAATCTCTGTCAATTAAAGTTTTACAAGTCAAAGGTAGAAACACCCACATGTAAACAAACCAGAATTTCCCTAATTAAATATAATATAAGCTCAAGGTTGGGTTTACAAAAAAAATTCAAATGAGCAAAACAAAGTAATTTGTCTGATCTGAGCAACTCCTGCATGTCAAGACTTGAGATCTTACAGAGAAAAACAAAACGGAAGAAAAAAGGCAAATGAGGCTGACTTCATCAAAAAACACACCAACACATCCAGTAGAGGTTGAAGTGATGTAAACCAGCAAATGTTTGCATATAGTGTCAACGAGCAAGGACAAACTGCAGTCTTCCTCCCTGAGTACTGCTGCCAAATTTGTTTGAAATTATGTAGGGTACGTTTCGTGAAAAGTCTTGAGATCTGATTCATTTGTTCGAACATTAAAAGGTTACACCTGTCAGGTGAAAAACTTCAAGTGTTCTTTCTTAGCACCAAATAACAAAGAGGTTAGTGCTTAAAGGTTTTTTAGAATTTGTAGTTTTTTAAATATTACATTGGCTGAGCAAATGTGCATTAGGATTCTTCAGTGATAAATGCCTGATTCTATTAGTCTGATTCTGTTATCTTGATTCTAAATCTTAAACAGATTTCTGACATTAGGGACATCATTTCTCAAAATTATTTCACACTTTTTCAATCCAGGATTACTGGAAAAATGTGACTGTCAACATTTCTGTAAAATGATATTACGTTGTTTCTTTCAAAGTGAAATGTTCGTTGAGTGGCGCTAAAAGGTTAATGCTCTATTGCATTTGAAAATAACGTAACACTTACACCCCAAGGGTGTCCAATCCTGCTCCTGGAGGGCCACTGTCCTGCAAAGTTTAGCTCCATCCCCAATTAAACACTCCAGAACCAGCTAATCAAGGTATTACTAGGCATGCTAGAAACTTCCAGGAAGGTGTGTTGAGGCATGCTGGAGCTAAACTCTGCAGGACAGTGGCCCTCCAGGAGAGTTTGGATACCCCTGACCTACACTAAACTCTACCCTTAAACTAACTTATAGTGTTAACAAAAACAAATGCAAGATAAAAATGTATTTGCTGAAGTAACCATGCCATTTTAGCTTGCTTCAACAAGTCTTTGAGCTCTTTTATCATGACACGTTTTTCCAAAGAGCCTAGGTTGCGTTATTGACCTGTTGTCATGGTGCATTGTGGGAACACATTGGGATGATTTCAACAACCGAACGGCCCTATAAATGGTCGACTGTGGTCGAGTATAATCTAGTGTGTAACCTCTAAAAATATAAAGATTGACCAGCAAAATTACTCCAGCTGAGAATTTGCTTGGTTTTGTGTTTTATCTGAGTGATGTAGAGAATATGCTTGTCTAAAGTGTTGTACTGAAAATTTATTTATAGTTGCAAGATAAAAAAATAATTTCATGAAAAACTGTTAAAAGAAATCCTTAAAATATCTTCAAGTATCAACCCATCCTGGCTGTAGCATATTCACATAAATTCAACGGCATCTCAATGCACTGCACGCCATCTGTCCGACTGCTAAGCTGTGTGAATGTTGAGGGGGGTGTAAACTACAGTACAGTGTGATTGTACAGGGGAATCCATATAAAAACCATGCAGGGACACAGTCTGTAATTGTTCCCTACTTAAGCGAATCAAAGGCCTGATCTCCACACAAGCCGTGCAATATGATTGAGCTGTCAGACACAATATGCTAATCGTCATTCTTAAGATGCCTGGTGTACGGCTGCATTCCAGAGCTATGCTACTGTTATATATATATATATATAAATCCTTATTGTCAGGCTAGAGAGTCGAACCTCTTGAATTGGAGTTAAGGGTGAATAATCCATTTACACAAGCATCTGCAAGTACAATGGCAATGCCTCCATTCACAGACTGAGAACAGGGATGTTTCTATGAGAACAAAAAAAGTGGTTTAAAATAAAGACAGCGGCAAATATTCACATTCTGATGAGTTCTATCGAAACGCTTCTTATTGAAAAGATCTAGAATTTAGTGGCTGTAAAAATTAAATGCAAAACAAGTGATGCATTAAACAAAAGAAAAGTCCAAGGGCACAATTCCATTGCTTTTCAAAAGTTAATATGTGATAACTTACTTGACTAGACATTAGAGGCTTAAAAAATCTGATTTATCTTTTTTTGCCAGTATAATATGCACAAAAGTCACCCTTGGACTGGATTATGGGAATCGGATTGGCCTGTTCCCCTTTGATCTGCTAGATTACAGTGAATCTGTCATGGCAGGCTGGAGGATGGAAAAGTTTGGTCTGCCGGCCGAGCAAGTCTTTAGCTAGGCAACATTCTTCCTCCCAAAGATCAGGCCTCTGAGATTTGTTATGGTTAGAGAACGTTAGCGCAAGCCTCTGGGAAATTTTTGCAGAGCTAGTTAAAATTCAGTGCATAAGGTGACCATGAATGAGTAGTCGTGCTAATGTACCAATACGTTTATCTAGCAGAGCACAGGCTTGACAGATCTTTGCAATTCGAAGTAAACTGTTTTATACATAGACGAGATATGTCTCCCTGCATGCTACTGTTTATTCATGAGATGTTCAGCCAATACGAGCGGTGTGTGTCCCTTTGGGATCAGATCTTGTGATATATTCTTGCTGTGTGGTGGTTAGATACAGTCAGACTGAGCTAGGGAGCTGGGTGAAAACAGATTAAAGCTGCCTGTTAACCTTTGGGACGTGTCTCTTGGAAATCCAGTCTGAGTGGGATAATTGGCTTTTTTAATTAGTTATACCAGAGCTGGAACAGAGGAAAGCACTTATGTTAATCAAAGCACAAATACCTTGACACTTCCCCTCATGTGCTTGACAGGACATCTGATTGGCTGAAGTGTTTAAGTGGCGGAAGCCTCGCTCCTCGTTTTAACACTACAGATGCTCTTAACACAGACTCTTAACTGTAATGACGACTCCAAATCATTTAAGTGTCCTTGAAATGAGCAGTTCAATGACGAGTATTCTACTTGAGAAGAGAAGAGAACAGATTTAACTTTAAGGAATATTCCTAGTTCAACATAAGTTAAAGGGTTAGTTCACCCAAAAGTGACATTTCTGCCATCATCACCCTCATGTTGACAGTCCATGAATTGAGAGGTTTAGTTATTTATATATTTATTTTTGAAGAGACATGATTGCTTTATATGATGAACAGATTTAATTTAGGCTTTTATTCACATATAAACATCGATCACTCCATCCTTCACCCGGGGATGTACACAAACAGCTATATTAATCATTAAATCATATTACTATCTTTACTATCATTGTTATTGTTTGGAGGATTGGGGGGAGAGGAGGTGGGGGGGGGGGGGGGAGGCAAGAGAAAGGTTAAAATATGTTAAATTACTGAATAGCTTAAAACACTCAGAACCCCCAAAGGATATATTTCAAATCATAAGGTCTTTCTTTTCTTTACCTTTTTTTCCCTTGTCTATTCTTATATTGTTGTTTGTCTGTGTTTTGTTTTTTTGTCGATATGTACAAAAACCTTTAGTTACTGCTATGTCCGACAAGCCACGCCGCTCTCACGCCACTCCATGTTCTCACGCAGTGAAAAATACATTGCGAAGGAGAGAGGACACTGACAACACGCTGACAGACAGGACAGACCAGGTTACTTTTGATATGAAACATAGTCTCAACTTTCAAATTTGGTCATTTTTTAAGAACTTTAAACAATAAATACCGTTTTGTGGCTCTTTGATGTGTCTGACAGATCGCTGTAGAGCCTCAGTTAAAGGAACCGTATGTAAGATTGTGGCCAAAACTGGTACTGCAATGACTTTCAAATTACTGTAGAGCGGTGTATCCCAGGGCATCAGGCCAAAACACAACATGACATCATCAACATCAGCTGAGGGCTGCAACTTCACTTTTAAATGACAATATCCTGGCCGGACTACTGTTGTCAGTGATATAAGTATTTGAAATGAACATGATTTCTTAATGTCTAGTGACATATCAGGGCCATTTTATGATTAATTGAAATACATCTCTTACATACAGTTCCTTTAAAGCTGCTTGTGAACCGATCATCTATTCCTTCTAGTTAATTTAAAGCATCAAATAAACATGAATGAACATAAGAAGGAATGTTGTTTTAACCATGGAAAGACGTCAGTACACTCCGTTTTTCAAGTTCAAATCCTCCAACGTCAATCTACTAACTCTCCTGACTGCTTTGTCGGACGAAAATGGCGGATTCGGCGGATGGCGGATTATGATTGGTCAGATCAATCCAGGCCTCTCAATCAACCTCTTGTGAAGGGTCAGTTGACCTTAATGGAGAAGACGATGTGTAATTTAGAAAAAGCTGTTCTTCATGAATACAACAATTTGCTCTAAATCAAATCGTACCAACTCATAACTCAATTCTTAAACTACTTGCAACTGAACAAGAAGAGAAGAGAATGTCAATGTGTTTAAGATAAATGAGCTTTTCCAACAACATTATCTGTCTGATGTAGAGCAAAGTTTCCCCTTCATTCCTTTACAAATCAAGCGTTTTATAAATCTTATAGAAAGTCAGCACAGTGGAAAAACACACTCAAAGCTCAATATCCGGTTCAAGAGAATTGTGACAGTGATTCAGCATGCATTGTTCAATTACAGGTTTGGATCTCTCCCTAAATTTCTCCTCCATCTTCCTCCTCTCTCAATAATGAGTCCCTTTCTCTGAGTTTGTGAATGCAGACATTAATCACTCCTTTTGCAGACAGTGACATCAGCATAGATCGGGTAAACACACAGGTCATTTTAAAAGTGTTTCCTGCTCAGAGAGACTACAACTAAACAAACAGACAATCAGTCTGTGAAAATGTGACATTAATTTGCAAAATGTAATGTACAGAAGTACAATCCCACGGGACCCTTGCACCGGTATGACCTAATGTGTGACATCATTAGCGTCAATTGGAAAAATCTACTGTACTCAAACACATGGGCACCTGCAACGTGCCAGTCACAGCCGTCATACAAGTGCTCACTGATGTGAATCAGGTGTACAGAGAATAAACATATATAAAAGCGCAGAAAAGTGCAGACTTTTACACATGAAACTGATGAATGAGCACATTTACAAACTATACAATAATTAAAAGACAAGGTCTGCCAACAGATTCGTAATTCATTTGAGATGCACAGTCTTGCTTAACAGACTCAATGTCAGTTGGTCGACTAGGGTGAACAAAGGCGACTTTGGTAACCCCACTGCATCCCACCCCCTCTCCCAGTTTGGCAAGCTGTCAGGGGATTATTTCATAGAGGTTATGGGATGGAAGATTTAGGGAGCAGACGGTACCTCCACTTCATTTAAAGGAAAAAGGAATAAACCCAGATGGACAGCTTTTAAAAAATAAGGTTCCATTGGCCCAAGCAAAACCAGGTCTCTGCATTTTCCACCCAAACTTCTCACCCTCTCGCTCAGAAAACATGGAAAACGGCCCAGGTGATGGTAACGACCTGGCTGATTTTTTATTTTTCAACTGCATAAACCATAAATTGTCCTTTCGCCTCATGGCTAGTATATTACCTATGACATCAATCTCCTGACATTGGGAAACGCACCAGGTCCCTTTAAAATCTAAACACCACTGCCTTAAAAAAACCTGCCCTTTTTGGTGCATAACATCTTTTTATTGTTAAACATTTTGGGCCAAGGGTCTACAAAGGAACAACCAGGGGGCTCATGAAAAAAGTCATAAGCAATGCCATATACTTGACATCAACATTCACATAAAAAATAATAATAATAATAAACTACAGTATTGTACATTGAATTGTTTCATAATGATTAAACTAGCTTTTAAGCCAATATCGTTAGATCACTTTATTGTTTTGTTGGACAGGAACAGATAGCCTACATGAAGAGAGGAAAACTCACCCTCATCCTTGAAGGCCAAACACAGCACTTGCTTCAAGTGAGTAGTCTGGACTGGTCCTGGTCCCTATAAAACCCATAAGCTTTCTTAAAGGTTAATTAAGATTGTCATTATCAAACCAAAAATGCATCAACTCCAGCTTTTAAATGAACCAATCCGGTGCATGGTAGCCTATACACACAATTTCAAAGACATTGTAGATCTATAATCACCGGAGGTTATACTGTATGACATGTAACATGAAAGCAATAATAAGTCCTGGGAAAGTTTAGCTAGCATCTGCTGACCAAAAGTTTACATTTCTTAAACATACTCGAACCGAACGTCATGGAAATCATTCGTTTCGTAACGGTTTTGAACTGTATAGCGCGACCAGGGAAGCGATTCTCGAGCGAATAAATCCCTTAAATTTTTGTGAATCATAACAGCGCGACCAAATCGATTTCCAAGTATTTCTGCAGTATCTTTACCGCGCGATGACTTGATGACTCTTAAAATTCGGTTATTTTAGTGAATCAACAACGCGCGCGACCAGTGAGAATGACTCTTGTGAGCCGGTTCCTTTCAGTGAATCAAATACAGCACGACAATGAAAGTCCGATTCCTGAGCAAATGAATGAATGAACCATTTATTGGATCATTCAGGCAGACCAGTGAACCCCGATTCACGAATGAATAACGCGTATGATGAGCCGGTTCTGTTTTAGTGAATCAAAAATACACAGCGCAACCACTTCTGAGCGAAACAACCATGGGGGCCGGTTTCACAAAGATAGACTTTGACTATAGCTTAGATATAGTAGATAGTCAGACTTCAGATAGACATCTAAATCAGACCGTTGCACAAAGCACTTAAGACTCTGACTATCTTAAGTTAGACATCTAAATCAGACCGTTGCACAAATCACTTAAGACTCTGACTATCTTAAGTATGACTACACTGCAATGCATTCTGGGTAAAATAAGACACTTTTCAAAACAAAAAACATGGCGGATCGAGTAAGCGCATTCAACCGCTCGGTGCAGTTTACCCCAGCGGAAAATATGTGTTTGTTGTAGGAGTATAACAGTTACAAGGACATTTACTTGGGAAATTTAGCGGAGAATGTAGTAACAAGAAGAAATGTTTAAATTATTAGCCATTTTCCCTTTTCTTTTGGCTGTTTGTAATGTAACTGATTGTTACAGCTGGTTGCCAAGGTAACATAGAGTCTTAGACCTAAGTTAGCCGGGGGGTAAGGTGTCTAATTTTTTTGGTCTAAATTAAGTCAGTCTTTATTTTTGTGAAACAGTCTAACTTGCATTAGACTAGTCTATGAGCAAATTTTAGACTTGTTATAGACCGGTCTAAAATAGCTTTGTGAAACTGGCCCCCGTACGAGCCAGTTCTTTTTAGTTGATCAAAAACATAGAATAACCAACGGGACTAGTGAAGTCCCGTTTTTGAGCGTTTTTTAAGTTAATCTAAATTGATTTCGTCATGTTCGACTCCATGAACCAAAAACTGTTGTTTTGTATGTTTTATGTTGTTTTACTCGTGACTAAGACTATAGGCAGAATCCAGTTGATACATTTTGAGTTGTAGGCTATCATTATTATAGGGATGGGCCTATGTAAATAGTAGTTGCTTTTTATCATAAATGTAAAACAACAAAGAACAAATAGGGTACTGGTCCCAAACTACTCCCAAGACATGAGAAAAGATGAAAAGATTAATGGTGATTAACATGTTTTTTTCTAACTGAGTCTTAATTTATTTGACTCCAAAATGATGAGAAATCCCTCTACGTGGAGACCATTTACTATGATGTAAATAGCACTAATGCTCTTTTTGTTACAGCCTTCACCTGTTAGAGCTACATGATGGATTGGTGTGTCTTTTGTTAAATATGATATTACAGAACATCATGCATGTGGTATGCACCATGTTCAAACATGGACTTACTTAGGCTATGTTCAGTTCTTGCAGGAGCTCAGCTGTGAACAAAAACCCACGATACCACCAGTATCTCATGGCCAAATGATGCATGAGTGAGTAATAAAATAAAAGATATATACTCCATCCCGAATGACGGGCTGTTTGGGGCCTAATCTGAGGCAGGCGGAGCAGCCAGTTTCTGTATAAGGGATCTTTTCATGGCACTGTGGGGCCCAGCACATTTTGGGAAGGAGCCACAAGGAAAAAAGAGACCCCTCCACCCCCTTCTTCTAATCATTCCACTGCCACCTCTTTGTGGGGCTTTTTCACTTTGATTTCATGTTTGCCCATCTTATCCTCCCGAGAGGGGGGGATATCTCAAGATATTTATGTGTATACAAAAGCCCACCCCCCTTCTATCGACCACTCTTTCCTCTTTCTTATTTCTTGCATTTTTTTAAAGTTACACTGTCTTAAAACAAAAAACGCACACCTATAAACAGCTGAAAGGATGTGGATGATTTCAAGAGTTTGTGACACGATAGACTGGGACAGATATTAGAAAAGTCTATTGCTGTCCTTGTTTTTCAAAAATACATCATTTAAATGGGTTGCTAATAACTGTGTGGGTAAACCTCATGAAACCTCTCAAGAAAATGTCCTGGTTAAACTTTATATTAAGCATTTAGGACCATTCATATTTTTTTACATTATTTTCAGGACCATTCAGCACATTTTCCATCAATTTTTCATTACCATATTGTGTCCTGATGTTTTACTCGCACTATTCCCATTACTTCAATATAAAAATAAAATATTCAGCATAAAAGTAGGCTACATATGAGGTGTAAATATTTTTTCATATTACGGTAATGAGAATAATTATGAGAATGAGAATCTTTTTGTCCTACATTAAACTATTATAATAATTCTTATTTAATGATAATTAGCAAGAAAAATATCTTAGTGATCCTAAACATTTTTAATTAAAAACAATTTTTCATTTATTTTGGGTTTATTTTGATGAAATATGACCAATAAACATTTTTTTCACAGGTTTAATAACATGCACCTATTTGATGAAAGTTTCTGGGTTCTCTTTGTCCCCAATTCCGTGAAGTGCATCCGAGAAAGTAGAGCACAAAGTAAAGTTGGAGCAACTTTTATTACGGAATTCATAAATTAGAAAACAACCCGGGAACATTATGACAAGCGCTCTTTTTTGTCTTTTATGCACTCATCATCTCCTCACTCTCAGCTTGTTTCTGTAAGCCAGACATGAGGTGTTTCTCCAGGACAGGGGGAAGCAGCCGCATTGGGTGTTAGTGTTGCCTCTGGAGCTTTATGGACTCCCTGCTGGGAGCATCTCCTTAATGTGCACAATGAGAAGTATTTATACCAGCCTGACCATTCCGACCCCCTTAACTCTGTCCCATCGGCCCAGACTGGCGGATCTTTTCAGAGCCGTGCACAAAGCGCCCATCGGCAGTCTCTGCTCGTTGCTGAGACTGAAACAACCTGTATCTCACAAACACAGAGAAAAGAGAGGATTAGCATTACATTCGTGGTTTATTGTCATCACGAATTATCCTTGTGGTTTAATTATCATCATATTATAAAGAATATAAAATATATGAGTGCACCCTCATACCGAGTGACTTGCTCAATATGAAAAGGAAGTTGGAAGCTCCACTTAATAAGTTCGTGCCTGGATGGGCAGAAAACATTCACGTGGAACAAAAGGTTTTGGCTTTAACAAACACTTTCTATTTTGGTCGTTTTTTTGTTCTCTTCTTTCTCTCGTTACCCCTGCTCTCTCCTTCTCGTTACCTTGTTCTTTTCCTCTTTTTAAACAGTTTACTTCTTTCATTCCAACTTCCTTTTCACTTTCAGCATTGTTTATTCCTGCTTTCATTCTTCCTTCTCTTTCTTTCAGTCCTTTGGATTTCATTCCACCCCCATTTTCTCTCGGAACGCCAGTGTTCAGGTCCCATTTCTGTGGGGAATCGTGTGTGTGTGTGTGTGTGTGTGTGTGTGTGGAGGGGGTTGGGGTGTACCCAGTGTTTTAGTTTATGTGTGTATGCTTTGGCAGTCCCCTGCCGTGAGGAAGAAGCAGAAGCCTCTTTTTATCTGTCTTTGCATTCCAATGCATCCTTTACAGTCCCTGCGAAATGTTGGGAATGAATGAATGATGCCTCTGTGCAAAAGCTCTTTCTTATGGATTTAGACTTTTTTTTTGCTGAGATTTTGAGACAGATACATCCTTAAAGATGAATATATTCTCTTAAACTCTATGGCTTGGACTGACAAAAGGGTTTTGCTTCAGGATTTTACATTAGTCATCAAGAGCGGCAACCCAACACACTACCAACATTTATTTTTTTATTGAACAAAAGTCCTTGAAATCAAATATATTTTTTTGTAAATAATGAAATCATCTGCATAGGCCCAACAATATCCACAATTAATAACATGCCATTAGCTGTATAGGAAAATTGACAGTTTGGGGTTTTTAAATATTAACATTTTGATGGTTTCATGCATATATATAAAATGACTCATGTTTCATTTTACCTCAGAAAATTTCAGTTCATGGCAGAATAAATTCAAAGTCCCACAATCTGTTCATGTTGGCATCTTAATATGGCTAATTTATGTGAACCTGTACAAAAATATTTGTAGTTTCATTGGATGCTCTTTATTTTTCACTTTGTCGACTCCTCGTAGAAAAGCAGTAGTGGTTTATCCTCACTGCCTTAGGGCGACTACACCGTGTTAGTTAATTAGCCAAATTAAATGGGTGGTTTGCTTTGAACTGTAAAATGCAAGCAGGAATTGAGATATTCTGAAGTTTCTTTTGCTTACATCAACAAAAAACACTGTATCAGAAGGATGAATAGTGCACAGTACAACATAAATGCATTTCCCGCGTTTCTTATTTTGTTCCAAACTTGTGCGCTTGTGAGAATAAATCTTTAGATAATAAATATCTGAAATTTCAAAGCCTTTGATGTTGGAAATGGAAAATCCATTTTTAACATCTTGAAAACCTACTTGACCTCATGCACTACGAACAAACGTTCGTAATCATTTCACTGTTTGGACTTTCTGTCCAGAGATCAGGGTTGGGTTAAGTTTATCTGAAGCACATTTTATCTGTCCACCTTGCAACATTCCACCTCACTGGGATCAGGTGGACACCAGTGCCCCTCTGGCCTGTGTTATTTCAAGACATAACCCTTGACCTCTAAAGTCAGTAATGGCTGGAATTCTTATGGCTGGAGAGGTTACGGTAAAAAAAAAAAAAAAGCTTCTACACACTTCATAGAGTCCTGAATTTAAAGGAGTAGTTTACTTAAAAACCTGTGACAATTTGTTCTGCAGAACACAAAAACATTGGACCCCAAAACACTGGCCCCACCATTAATGTTTAAATATCTTTTGTGTTTCGCAGAAGTAGTGGGTTATTGACATTTTTGGGTAAACCATCCCTTTAATTTCATATACTGTAGATGATGAGGTTCTTAACTCAAGCATATTGAATGATATATTTATTTATTATTTACCTTTATTTTACCAGGAAGTCTCACTGAGATTGAAATCTATTTTATAAGATAGACCTAGCCAAGGTAGCAGCCATACAGTAAGACAACAGTTTAAAATATAACAAGTACACAATAGAACAGAAATATTGGAACCGCTCTCTTTATGATGCCTTTAAATTCACCAATTGACAAAAATTTCTCTAGTTTTAGATCTTTTTGCAAATTATTCCATGCCCAGGGTGCGTGGTAGGAAAACTCATTAGAAATTCATATATGATGAATTTCTAATGACTCTATATAAAATGATCAAAACCTTGCTGAAAAAAAAAAAACTGCACACAATCTTCTACATGGCTTCTGGCCTCTGTTCATACTTTTTTAGTAATAAACATGCTTTTAATATAATTCTAAAAATGTCCACCTTCAATTTTTGGTACACGCGTCTTTTTGCTGTGTAAACATAAGAATAACTTTTATATTGTTTAATATTTCAAGATGAACATTTGCGGGACTGAAGCAACTTATAGGCTTACTTGATTATCTATACATCACAGGAACGTTTATTTGTATGCTTCCTCAATCATTATCGGATTGCAATGCGTTATACTAGAGCTCTGATCATAAAAAAAAAAAAAAAAACGTTTTAAAATCATCTTACTAAGACATATTATTGGGAGATATAGACAACTGATATTTATATGGATTTAGTCTGTTACACTGTTATAAAAATCTCATTATTACAAGCTATTAGAATTTCATTTAACTTTTTTGGCCATATAAATAACAACATCTGCACCAAATTGTATATTTTTGTTCAGTTTGGGACTCCCTATAAAATTGTATATGGGTTATAAAAACCTGGTGTATGAAATATAATACAAAACATAAAACATGCATTTTTTTTTCTTTTATATTTTGTCTAAGTATAACACATCAAGCATGTTCCTCTCTCACAGTCTAAACTGTAGGAGCCCCTCACCCAGCAGCAAGAGACCTGCATTTTTATCTTACAGGAAAAAGAAAAGAGCTGACTCTACCAGTGTATCTGTCTGTGAGCAGGAAACAGCTTCATCATGTGAATGAGGGGTCACAGCCATTTGGGTGTGTGTGTGTCCGAGGCGAGTTGGCTGCATTGATGTACTTGGCCCCACACAATGGCCGTAGTAGAGAACATATATCATCACAGCCCCCCAAACAATGACATTCCGCCTTCAATAGACTCCACACATTTCCATATCCCAGCTTCAGGAGTCAACAGCTCATCGGGGCTGTACAAACCCTGGAACCTGTAATATTTCTTTTATATGATTCTTTGTATGCATTTGCACACAAACCCAATTCCAAACACAAATGCATCCACACAAATTCCATTTTTCCCATTCTAGGCCCTGGAATTCCAGCCACCCCACACAACTAAGATTTGTGGTTGCTTGATTCCAAATGATTGCCCTTTAGAAAGAAAAAAAACAAGCTCTTTAGATCTAAGCAAATGATAGGGAAAACACTGGGCGTCCCGACTCCTGATGCTGGACCTCTATAAATCTCCAGTAAATGAAGGAGCATCATCGCAGCGGTTCCCTCCCCGGATCTTTTGTGCTGCTAATGCAGATTAGCGTTCGGCTGACTGCAGGCGAGAGCACACTGCCATGCTACAGATGTGGATATCACTGGTGCGTCCGACCTCCTGCATGGTCCCACATCACACACACTCATGCACACATATTCTCTCATTCATATAACATACTCAGAAGCACAATAACATAATATAAACAAGCTCTGACTTGTATGCAAAGGCGTATTCTGTTCCTAAGCCTTTTTTAACACTAATGCATGTAAAGTGAAAGAATTACATGAGTCACAAACTGGATTGGCCTTATTCTGAAGTTGAGAGGTGTTTTCATTCATATATCTCCTGTCTTAATTTAAGGGAATATCCCAAATGAAGTCTTCAACTTCTTTAAACTATGTTTAAACACACGTATACAGACATGCATGGTCTGATATCAAAATGTATGCATGTAGACAAAACAAAAACAAAAAAAATCAGATGTGGACAGGTTTATGCACGATCAAGTGTCGGAAAGACTTAAAACTGAGCAAATACTTTTCACACTGTTTTGGCAGTTGGGGAAAAGCACAACTGCAACAAAAAAATAAAAATAAAATCTTAATCAGAGAATATATCTTGCATAATTTGTTCTTGTTTTAAATGTAAACCTTCTAAATTTGGTTAGAAATGTTTTTTGTAAAAAAAATAGCAATTTTGTGAATATGCCTTATTTTAAAGATACTTAAATATTGAAAACAAGACAAAATATTTTTTGCAGCGCACACTTATTGAACTGTTTTGTTGGAGAAAGCGAGTGTGAATGGAGTATTTTGCAGCTCTGTGTCACGCTGTAGGGGGTTTTGGGGGGTTGAGGGTAAATTAAACCCCAGTTGCCTGTAAAGGAGCACTTCATTAGTCTCCAGGCTCACTAAAGCGCTGCATGGCACAAACAGGAGAGCCTGCCGTTCCACTTGCCTCTGTGAAATGAGTTTTTCAGCTCATGTGTTTCTCTGCTTAGGGCAAAATATTATACAGGAAAAAAGCTTTCAACTTCAATACTTTTACAACTCATTAAAAGGTGAAATAAAAAATAATATAATTTGTTCATTAATGCAAGCAAGATTAAAAAATGATACTTAAGGTCATTGTGTTGTATACAGACTTTTATAATATAGAAGTTGTTTCTCTGGTTTGAGCTAAGACTGTAAACATTTGTTAGAGCAAACAACAGCGCGCACACACACACACACACACACACACATGCACGTTGTGTTTTAATGTTTTATGGGGACTTTCTATAGACAGTGATTTGTATACTGTACAAACATTCTATCCCCTTTCACTAACTGTACCCCTAAACCAACCCATCATAGAAAACTTTCTGCATTTTTACATTTTCAAAAATATATAATTTAATATGTTTATTAACCCATTTCCCTCATGGGGACCGCTGGCTGGTCCCCACAATGGAGGTGATCTCAGGTTTTACTATCTTTGTGGGGACATTTGGTTCCCACAATGTAATATAAACCAAACGCACACACACATACACACACACACACGCACGCACGCACACGCACACGCACACGCACACACACACACACACACACACACACACACACACACACACACACACACACAATCTGTTAAAACATGTCTTTGTGGCACTGATAGAGTAACTGCCCCTAGTTTAAGAATCTTTGAGAAGTAGATCATATAGATTTGCCATATCTTTTCAAAAATATATATTTTTTTACATGTAAAGGAATAAATCACTCAAATAAATACCTTTCTTTCATCATTTACTGACCTTCATGTCGTTGATTTATACTCAAGCTCAAAAAAGACAAAATGTACATAAAAGTAATGCATTCAATGTATGTTATATTACAGGGCCTTACAATAATTTGTGAGGAACAAACTGATATATACAGTAGGCCTCAAGACTAGTTGTATGAATGTTCGAAATGAACAAGATTTGACTAGAAAGCATGATGACAATATACATTTTTGGATGATCTATCCTTTTAAGAAAAATTAAAGAAAAATCAATAAACAACTACAGTAGGTTTCTGCTATTATGGTAGTATTAATGTTACATTTACAGCGGATTGTTTATGTATTTGATTCCTCAAAGGGCTCTACACTTCTGCTTCCCTTGACATGCTGTTGTTCCTGCCAGATTTGCAGCAGATAGTAAACTGTGGACAAAACAGTAGCTGATAAGCTGCGTCTGATAATGTCCCCTTGCAGTGTACTCGTAAATATACAGTGTTACTGCTGTGGTTCCAGAGCTCAGTGATGCTTTTCCACATGCCAGCATCATAACCCATGTAGATCATGTTAATTGTAACGCATCAAGGTTATAGATTTCCTTTTCCTACATACGATACAAAACTCTAAGAGAAACCATGCAACACGTCCTTAAATATCCTGTTTTAAGGATCTGTCATGGTATACAGTGAATCAGAAGAGTTCTGCATGGATCTAATAAGATATTTCTTAATATAATTATCACCATTCAAATGAAATAAACTGTTATATTCACAACCAATAGTCTGTAATAAAAATAATGCACACATAATGGACACACCCCTACAAATAAGTGATACATTGTTCAAATATATATATTTGGACACTTGCTATAAAACATTAAATTCTATGTCTCTAAAGGTGTCTGATTAAAAAAAAAATGTGTTCACTGTATTCAACTTTTTTTGCGGTGTCTACGTGTTTGTCTGATAAATTCTGATGGCAAAATGGCTCTTTTAATATGCAACAGACTGTACCTTTCCCAGTAATAAACCCCCTTGTGTGCTTTGTTTAAATGTGTCTTTCTTTCCTGTGCACCAACACACACACACACTTTGGTACCCTTAAGGTCATACTGCATTCTTTAAAGGCAGCTCCATTTCCAGACTCACTCAGTGAGGAAATAGAGCCGTTTAATGGAGATCTGGGGCTTAGATTAGCCTTTATCACTCTCAATAACTTCCTCTCTCAGGATAAAAAAAAAAAAAAAAACACGCTGATAAAAACCATTAAAATAAATTATGCAAGTTATAAACACAAACAAGACAAAGGAAAACAAAATGCTCCCTCCGGGAGGTTGTGTTAATAGAGTAAATCGCCAGGATCATTTCGGAAACCCTTTGCCAAGTTAAACAGATTACACTGGCGCTAATGATTTTAGGGATAATTTTGAGACAAAATGCAGATAGCTTGGGACTTATAAAATTTGGGATTTGGGGGTGTTGGGGTGTGCTAGACGTCTCACTTCACTAAGATCACTTTGCGATACTGACAGAAAGGAGACTTTCTTTACTCCGTCTGTGTGTTTGCATAATACTCTTAATAATATGCTCTCTTTTTTGGACACATGTATTTTATATTTTAAAATGTATTTTATCGTTTAAGCATTTAAACAGTTTTAATGGCTTTCTTTAATCTTTTTACTAAAATTCACAAGGGGAAGTGAAAAATGGAGTATAATAAGATATCAACAGCATCTGTTTCAAACTGTAAAATAATTTATAATGTCTACAAGATTTTTCAAACTGAGCTATAAGGATCCCGAGGGCTAAAAGAAAGTTCTCCATAGAAAACGTGAAAAAAAAAAAAAAAAAAAAAAATCATCAAATTTAGGGGTCAGCATACAAAAATGAAAAACCCTGACTTAAATGCAACCATGATTTTTTTCTTAAGTTAAAAAAAACAAAAATCTCCATTTCATCTTATTTTTGTCTAGGAGACATGATTGGCACACTAAAGAGGCCTAATATGTGATTACCTTTGACCAGGTTGGCTCTATCTGTCTGTTTTCCTCATACACACACATACACACACGTATTTCATTCCTGTCTCACCCCTGAGGGCAGCCAGAAGACTATTTGGCCTGTTAATACATCATCTCAGTTTGAAGGAAACTCCACACAGGCGGCTAATGAGGCAAAATGAGACTGATTAGCCAACAAACCTTCAAGTCACTGACAGGGCAGCCAGGCAGTCACACTGAGACACAAATACAGAGCAAACACAACTGTTAAAACACTGCTACATGTTCTGTCCCTATCTATTTCATAGTTTCCTACTAGTCCCTGTCTCATACACACACAAAAACACCTTTGTTAAAGTCTCATGAAGTAAGATGGCCATTTCCCTGAATACCTGCTCTGTTCTTCATAAGATCCATTTCCTTACGTCCACTGACAGGTATGTTCCAGTCATGCGCACCGCACAGGTGATGGAGAGTACGGACTGACCCCTCCATGCACCGGCATAGAGCTTCGGCAGTGGTGTCATCAGATGATCCTCCGTGGAGAGCACATCACTCCGGTTTCATCCGCCGGCTGACGTGCGGCTCCGCCTTTGACCCGGGGCTGGTAATGCTTTGCTAATTGTCAAGGAATGACTAAATGCCATGTTGATTACTGACAGTCCATATTGGCCTGTGTCTTCTCCAGACAGTCTGTGTTAGCTGGTGGCTAGCACATGATTAAGTGCATGGATGGGGCTTTTGTGGAGGGACACCTTCACACACACACTCACACACGCTCCGGGTCATCGCGAGGACAGAGAGCCATTCCTGCTGGTCATCTTCAGTTCAGATTGTGGACCATTGACAGATCTGTCAGCAAGAGAGAGGGTCACATGGAGTGTATGTGAGCGTGTGCATTTGTTTTAAGGAGGTTGTCTATGATTATCTCAGGTCACATCAGAAGCTGCCATGAATTCATGGCTAAACATTCAGAAAGCTGGCAATATTTTTTCATATTTGCATGTGTATCATATAAAAATATGTCATTTGAAAGTATATTTTCATTTGATCATGTATACATATTTGATATATAACCCCTTTTCAGTATAGTAGTATGAGACAGTATATATATACTGTATACACACACACACACACACACTACATTTTGTGGTCGGTAAGATTTATTTTTAAATAATTTAGAAATTTATGCTCACCGAGGCTGCATTTATTTGACATTTATAAAACAGTAATATTGTGAAATATTATTAAAATATAAAATAACAGTTCTTTATATATTTTAACATGTGTATTTATTCTCTTGATGACAAAGCTGAATTTTCACCATCATTTGGTGCTCAAGAAACATTATTATAAGCTTAATATTTCTTTGGAAACCATGATAGATTCTTTTCAGGGCTGTTTGAGGATTAGAAAGTTCAAAATAACAGTATTTATTTTAAATAGAAATCTTTAGTAATATTATGAATTTTTGATGGTCATTTTTGATCTATTTTATGTATCCTTGCTGAATAAAAAAGTATTAATTTATTTAAAAATAATCTTACTGACCCCATACTTTTGAGTGCTTTTGAGTGTACAGTATACACTCACCTAAAGGATTATTTAGGAACACCTGCTCAATTTCTCATTAATGCAATTATCTAATCAACCAATCACATGGCAGTTGCTTCAATGCATTTAGGGGTGTGGTCCTGGTCAAGACAATCTCCTGAACTCCAAACTGAATGTCAGAATGGGAAAGAAAGGTGATTTAAGCAATTTTGAGTGTAGCATGGTTGTTGGTGCCAGACGGGCTGGCTGATTCAAGCTGATAGAAGAACAACTTTGACTGAAATAACCACTCGTTACAACCAAAGTATGCAGCAAAGCATTTGTGAAGCCACAACACGCACAACCTTGAGGCAAATGGGCTACAACAGCAGAAGACCCCACCGGGTACCACTGATCTCCACTACAAATAGGAAAAAGAGGCTAAAATTTGCACAAGCTCACCAAAAATTGGACAGTTGAAGACTGGGAAAATGTTGCCTGGTCTGATGAGTCTCGATTTCTGTTGAGACATTCAGATGGTAGAGTCAGAATTCGGCGTAAACAGAATGAGAACATGGATCCATCATGCCTTACCACTGTGCAGGCTGGTGGTGGTGGTGTAATGGTGTGGGGGATGTTTTCTTGGCACACTTTAGGCCCCTTAGTGTCAATTGGGCATTGTTTAAATGCCACAGCCTACCTGAGCATTGTTTCTGACCATGTCCATCCCTTTATGACCACCATGTACCCATCCTCTGATGGCTACTTCCAGCAGGATAATGCACCATGTCACAAAGCTTGAATCATTTCAAATTGGTTTCTTGAACATGACAATGAGTTCACTGTACTAAAATGGCCCCCACAGTCACCAGATCTCAACCCAATAGAGCATCTTTGGGATGTGGTGGAACGGGAGCTTCGTGTCCTGGATGTGCATCCCACAAATCTCCATCAACTGCAAGATGCTATCCTATCAATATGGGCCAACATTTCTAAAGAATGCTTTCAGCACCTTGTTGAATCAATGCCACGTAGAATTAAGGCAGTTCTGAAGGCGAAAGGGGGTCAAACACAGTATTAGTATGGTGTTCCTAATAATCCTTTAGGTGAGTGTATGTGCCATGTGACTGACAGGCATATATCTCCAGATGGACAATTCAGGAGTCGACGGGGAGAGAAAGCGGACAGGAAATTGGACATGACATCAGCTAGTAGCAGGATCAGGGGCCAGGTGGGATGCTGATATTCCAGAGAGTTAACCCAGATAAAATCCTGCTGTTCTGACACGTTTTGCTAATAAAAACACTAGAAAGGTCTTGTGGTTTAACAAAGCAATGGTGCACTGTAAAAACACTAATACACGGAGACACTAATACAGATGATAAATTATTGGTCACCAATAACCCAAACCTCAAGTGTGATGGTGTATTATTAGTTTAGCCATCAGGCACTCCTCCCCATTTCTTTCGGGACCAATCCTGACCATTATTAATCTTTTAAAATATTTACTCGATACAGCAGAAGCCATTTAAAGTTCAATCAATACAACAAGACAAAAATTCTAAATTTTTATTTTTGCTCTCATTTCTAACCTTTTTTCAGTATATTTTGATGTTTTGACAGGCCTAAGTAAAAACGCAGTGTTGGGGGGGTTGAGATGGGTATCAGACTCAAGGGACTATGAGGGACGGTGGTAAACTCAGATTGCTTCTCACATGTGTCTGTGTTGTTGGGGGAGGGTTATGATCTCTCCCTACACCCGCTTCCTTGTCCCTTACAGTCTAACAGTGTTTGGGTGTTGAGTCAGTCCTAGTCTGAGTCTTGGAAAACTGACTTTAACAGTAGGGATATTTTATATTCAGATGGTCATTATCACAAAATAAATCTTGACAGAGTGATCAGGATCCCAGCACGATGGTACCAGATACTTTACAAATAAATAAATGGATAAAATATTGATTTGATATGATCACTAAGTTGTCGCTAACAAACAATTTAAGAAATCCGCTTCCAGTTGTGAGTTATTCAGTTTAGGCAATAAGATCTGATGAGAAAATATTTTTTAAAAATAATTTTAAATAAAAGAATAGTGACCCAAAAATATCGCACATTTTTCTTATTATTAGATACTATACACTGTATTCTTAAAATATTAATTCTATCATGTCATAACTTTTGTCATATATCTTGTCATGTAATATATCTATATCAGATCTATTACAACAATATATACATAATATATATATTACATGGTCAATGTCAGAAAATGAGTGACCTATAGTACAAAATCTCTTGTTTTATGTCATAACGTTCTGTTTATTTCCACTATATATCAATATCAGATATATTTCAATATACACAATATATTAATAACCAAAAAAAAGCTACCAACTGCTTTCCAAAAAAAAAATAATTCATATAAATTCATAACATCTGATTCGAAGGGAGACTTTAAAAAAAAATTATCATGAAGGTCCACCTTTAATCCTATCTTTAAATCCATTAGTGGGGCGTGAGCAGATAATAGGAAAACGTATAAATTAGAATTCATAATAATTTGCCAAAACGTAAAATAGATAAGAATTACCATGAGAGTGTGTTGGTCTAGTGACCTTTAAACTAAATATTTGATCTCAGAATGACATGATCAACTGATCAGAATCAAGTATTCCAGAATATTTGACAATTATTACAAGTGCAGGCTAAAACAAACAAGTTAAAGGGATAGTTCACCCAGAATGAAAATTCTGTCATCATTTACTCACACTCAGGTTGTTCCAAACCTGTATTTATTTCTTTGTTCTGTTGAACATAAAGAAAGATATTTTGAAGATATATTTGTATTGTTTCCTACATTGGAAGTCAATGTTGCCCCAAAGGGGCCTGGTTACAAACTGTCTTCAAAATATCTTCTTTCGTGTACAGCAGAAGAAAGTAATTCATACAGGTTTTTAACAACTTGAGAGTGAGTCAATTATTTTAGAGTAGAGGATTTTCATTTTTGGGTGAACTATCCCTTTAAGACACGTTTAAAGCGCAGTTAGAGAAATTCAGAGCTTACACACACTATAACACTTTATAAGAAAGTTCAAACACGTATTGCTGTCATTTCTATGATAAACCCCCCTGAAAAAGGAAACAGAAAGCTATACACCAAGAAAAAAAGAACAATGAACTTCTAACACACGCAAGCACACACTCTGTTAGTCTCTGAGCTTCTCTCTATTTGAGCAATACAAGAACTCTCATGCCTTGTTGAACACCATGGTGGGGAGTCTTGCAGATCACAGCAGACAGACAGGCCTCATACTGGGCGATATTACAAGGTATAGACCCATAGTGCCACTCAAACACCCCAAGACACACACACACACACATGCTCCAGACTGATCAATACCTGCTTGCAGTCCAGCACTGATGTGATCTATCAGAGCCCTGATGGAAGTCAGTATCTTGTTTCCTCGTGTCAACACACACTAATGAGCTCCAGCTTCACTCATTCAGCCTGGATATTTTGTCAGAAGATTATATGTGTGTATCTGTGAAAAAGAGAGCTAGGTTAAGATATAAGCCACTAAAACACTATACCAAATGTGTAATACAATTTACATAATGTTATAAAAAATAAAGCAGTTTCCAAAATTTTGATATCACAATTTTGAGCAGTGAATTTAACAATTTGATTAAAATAATAATAATTTCCTAAAAATATATATATATTATATTATACAGGAGTTCACATGGTCAATGTCACAAATTATACATAGACATAGAACAAAAATATCTCTAAATATCTGTTCTATGTCTTAACAATTATGTTGTTACAAATATATATATAGTTTTTTTTTATTTTTTATCTGGTCTCAGACTTTTGGATCCACATGTATATACACACACATTCCAATCTTAACCTTCAATATTACAAGCGCAAGTATCTGATCATCTCACCTTTTAATCCAACCCCATACCATTCGCATTTAATGAAAATCTGATAAAAATATATGAGGTCATCACCCTGTCTTATCTTTCTTTTATAAAAAGAATTAAAACTTTTATCTTTAATTAAAAGGTTAGTTATTACCTATAAGGATTTGAGACAAAAAATGTAATTTAGTCAAACCGATGTGTGCTTTTGATTTTATTTCCAGCTTTGACTGCATCCCTGAGCTTTAAGCACATTTTAACACTTCTCTAATGGAAATTGCATAAACACTTCAGTAGTTGAATCTCAGATGCAACAGACAGCTAAAAAGAGACACTGAGTCTAGAATGATCTCACTGATGAAGGCCTGTAAAGTAAATATTGGTGCCGAGATTGAAGCGTCTGCCTAATGGAGACGGTTTTTATGACCTCTCCTAAAGGGCCGGGGCAAGATGAGGGCCTTCCCTCTCTGTCTCTCTCTCTTTCAGATCAAAGCAATAGCTTGGTTGGTCTCCAGAGTCTCATTGCTCTTCCAGAGTTGAAGCAGCTCACGGTGGCTCTGATTGCGGTTAGTGGCGCTGGAGGGGGGAGCAGATAAAGGGGATCTATCTTTCTAGCGCCCCAGGATCAGCTTCATCACCTGGGCATCAATACGTCCCATCAGACCCTCTGTCACTGTGGCTCATTTGAATGCACTTGATGTGGGAAAGCTGGAAGGCAGATTGGAGATATTTAGTTAATCTACACCTATAATAAAAACATTGCTTTTTGATCAGCCGAATCCACTTAGCAAACCCTTGCTACTGATTCCTGAAAAAAAATATGCTCCACAATTTTTATGCCATTAGTTAAAGGTATAGTGGAGGATTTTTTACTTCCGGGTGGATCACCTATACTATTGGTCCTCCTAATTGTCAATCATTCTGGTGAATCAATCAAACTTTTCAAAAAGTGGAGAGGGCGGGTCTTATCTAAAATTCGGAAAGATCCTCCGCTATACCTTTAAATGTTTCAATCCACATTTTAATTAGATCATCATTAGAATGTTCTTAGCACAAATGGAACATTATTTTGTTAAAATATGTCTTATTTGATCAAAATTATATATCTCACACTCCCATAAAATCACTTGTTATCAGAATGTCAATAGAGTTTTCCATTAGTAGGCCCAATCAGTAGCTACATACATAAATAAAATCCTGTTTTTCTAATTCATTGATTTATTAAAGCGAATACAAGTTTGGCCAATGGTTATAATAAATGAGTCATTATTTTTGTACTGTATATAACAGTGTTAATTCACATTGAGTCATTGGCAAGAAAATACACATTGTATGAATGTTTGGAAAATTCAAATGTAAGAAGCAGGATAAGCTCCCAAATTTATGAGAATATCATGAAAAACCCAGTCCTTGGTTCATAACTTTAATGTCTTAAGCCCTGTAGCCTGTTTTGTCCCAGTACTCAAGAATTTTGTTTGGATATTTTCCAGACTTGAAGACTAATGAGAAAAGACAGAATACTAACTGTTAATTACTGCCGGTGCCACAGAAATCTCCTTGAGGAGTAAAATGGAAACAAACATCACATTTAATACGCTATGTATAATTTGTGGTATAAAATAAATGGAAAGAAACATCACATCATATTTGTTGGGCCTACAGATGCTGGTAGCTGACAGTTTTTATTAGAGAGAAGACAGACGTGTATAGACAGGGAAGCAGGGGAGACGAAGGAAAATGCAATGCAAATACCAGAGTCTGCATACTGTTAAAGTTGACAAAACCATAAAAAGTCACACAAAGGGATCACAATGGCTTGATAATGGTCATAAAACAACCATTTCCATGTGGTCTGAAGCCTTGTAAGCAGGTTCTCTGGATGTTGGCTTGTCTGAGGGGAGGAAAGGGCTCCTGGCTCTGTTGTACTGCCTGAAGGAGGTTGGGAGGAAAAATCAGCTCGGTGACCAACGCATTTGATTAGCAACAGAGACAGGAACATCCAGACCTCTGCTGTCCCTCACCCATGCTGCCAATCATAAAACATTAATGCGTATGCTCAGCATTTGTTCAGACACACACTAGATTTTAACATGAGCACATGCAACATAAGAACTATAACATGATTACATGTTAACTCTAAACCATGCAATTGATGGGGTAATTAAACGTCTGTCTCTGTGACAAACTGGGCCAAGTATGTGGGAGGGGTCTGTCACCCTCTGTGATAGATTGACAGGTGACAGGTGAAGAGACCAAAACCAGACCAGACAGTACTGATCATACAACACAGCCAATAACACTCGACAGTGCTTCTTAACGGGTGGGTTACGACAAAAAAAAAAAAAAAATTGGTCACAGGTCTGTTTTGTCTGTGGACAGCAAGGAATACACACAAATATACACACTTTTTCAGTTTCCCTGACAAACTCAATGAACACAAACATTTTGGAAAAGCAAAAGCATTTTTCCTCCCATCTCATATTTTTTTCCAATCATCTTGTCCCTTTAATATCTTCAATGTTTCACATTATAGCAGTCTTCCTCAGCGAATCTGAACGTTCATTGTAGTGCTTACCTATTCATGTCTTTCTCTTTTCTTCCATGTTCAGATGGGATAAGTGCAAATTGCTCCGTTTGGCCCGAATCTGCCATTCCATTACCCTTCAGCCTCCTCTGGGAATGGACATATCCATGCTCCTCATGACCCCTGACCTTTCTCCATCAGGACATGGGGGTGAAACACGGGGGGTCTCTTTATGGTCACCCTGACTCTGGGGTCCACAGGGATGTCACCCTGAGGTGTTCTTCTACTGATGTTTTTCATGGCTTTTCTCTGGAGACCTGCAACAAATCGTGGTAAACTAATGGTATATTCATTTTTTAATGACAACAGCTGGAATGTGGGAGTAAAATAACATGACATATAATTGCTACTAGAGAAATGTTCATTCTCTATTTTTAACAGGATATTTGTCTTGCCTATTCACAAATACGCATTGCATAAACTTAAGTTGAAAGAGCGATAAACCTTATATGGACTTTTTTATAAAATAGCAGAAGATCCTTTGCATGACCCTTCACTACTTTTGAGATGCTGATAAACTCATTCAGTGATGGAATGGCTGGAAATTTAACACAGTCTGATTTATTGTCAGGCCAGCAGTAGATCACACTAACATTTTTGTGTTTCCTCATTGGTAAATGAGGCTGGTGGTCAGAGAGTTCAAGCCAAAAAGCCACTGATTTACAGAAGACTCATCGTCTTTGTTTGGGTAAACGCTTGAGCAGAACATCTGGTTAGGTTCACATCATTCTCACAGTAAGATGGCTAACAGAAGTAAGCCCATTTCCTGAAAATCAATACCAACATGGCAAACCAAGAAGGCAAAAAATGAACAACATTAATACATGCCTCAGTAACTTAGGGATTACACAACATTTGCCCTGTGAAATACATAGCTTAAGGGCAAGAAAACAAAGATATGATAAATAAAGGAAAGATAATTAACAAACAGTAAGAATTGCTTTCCAATTGTGCAAAACTCGAGACACAGAGCATTAGGGAGAATGTCAGTCAAAATTTCAGTAATATGTCAAGCAAGTGTCAAATATTTTTTCTTTGCTATGTCGCTCTTTCTTATCAAGATCTAACAGAAACTAAATACTTGACTGAAGAAATAAATGTCCTTAACAATGCATCATTTATCCCCAAAAAGGGTTTCTGTCTCCACAAACATTTAAGGATTTATTGCATTCAAGTAAGAGTGGCGCCAAAAAAAATTGCAAAAGTTTTCCTTCGATCTTAAGGTGTGTCTGCTCTGAGAACTCTCTCCATAGCTATAAGGTTTTATTCCATCACTATTACTCACCTGTACTGGTGCAGGTCATTTTACTTTCACAAATATACAGTGGCCCCAAAAAGTATTTAGACACTTAAGCCACAGTTAGAATAAATATATCGTTCAAATATGACTTCATACATCCATGGAAATGACCTTGGTTTAAAATAATTGAAAAATGTATCAGAAAAGTTAGTTCTGTGGAAAAACTCTAGCATCATTTTTTATCGATGTCTCTTGGTTTGGTATTTTATATCTAATCCAATAAAAGTTAAAAATGTGTGGGACTTAAGTGTCTAAATACTTTTTGGGGCCACTGTATATTTGTGAAAGTAAAATGATCTGCACCAGTACAGGTGAGTAATAGTGATGGAATAGAACCTTATAGCTATGTAGAGTTCACAGAGCAGACACACATTAAGATCGAAGTGAGGAAAACTTTTTCAATCCAAACTCTTCTAGAACTATGAATACGATACTAGCAAATTCCCCGACTGATCTACAACATCTCAGCCTACCAGAGAGACCCTCAATTCTGGATTCATTTTCCATCCTAATGAAAGCTTTCCTATACTAACATCTAACAGATGAAAGTCCACCTTTTTCATATTTCTCTCTGATTGCAGTAATAGCCTTATTTATGAGTGTCCATTCCAACTGAAGCACAGAGCTCAGGCCAGGCGGAGCTGGAAGCGTGATGGAAATTAATCTAGTAATCTTAAAATCCTTTCCTCATTTTTCAAAAACTACCCCAATTCATCACTAAAATCAATGACTTAGAACGGATCGTGCCAGGTCGTTAGGTATGGCATGATTAGACTGGAAAAATCAAGGCCAAAAACGTCCCAGACGTCAAATGAACTCCTGGAACGAGAGCTTGTAAATGCACAGAGGAAACAGCTATTGTTAATACAACATGTTGTAATAGCAACACGTGTAATGCAAGTTTAAGAAATGTTACCTTTGGGACTTTCCTTAGCTACCGTTCGGTTAGTGTAATTATAAATGGCGTGTTATTCTACTTATATCTCTAACATATGCGCTGTAAAGAGGGAACTGAGCACAATGGATCAAAGTCCTCATCAATAGAGGCCCACGGCCGGATCCAGAAGCCCCCTCAGTGCTTACCAGCATCCAGGCCTCTCGCCCACCTTCCCATCCCTGATTAAAACAGAGATGGGGCCCCTGAATTCAGCACATGTGGGCGATTACAAGGAAAACCTTCAGCAGCGTAATTATCGACAACCGAAAACTACACTGTAAAAAATGAGTTATCACAACTTTTTTATTTTTTGCCAAATTAACTTAGATAATTAATGTGGTTCAGATAACGTAATATTTTGAGTTTGTATTTATTAAACCTATCTCCTTCATTGTATTAACTCAAATTTTTATTTTCAATGAACTCGTAATTTTAAAGCAACAAAGTAACTTACTTTAAGTTAAACCAACAAGATTTTTTTTATGAAACATTATCATTAACTAAAATAAGTACAGTATCAAAACATAAAATACAACGGATTAAGCTAAAATACATTTTCGTGACTCTGTATTGAACTAAAAAAACGTGATGATACCAGATGGCCCCGGGAAACATAATAATATATATATATAAAAAAATGATTTCAAATGTAGCTGTTTGGGTGCGCTTGCAGTCAGAAACAAAGAGGGGTGTATTTTTCAAAAAGAGGGCTTGACTAAGAAAGTGCAACGCTTTTTTTGGCTTTTTTGAAAAAAAAATGTGATGTGTTGGAGCAACGGTCAATTGCTGTTTTTGTGACCCATTAAAACATTTCCCTATAGCTGGCATGTCCACTGCAGTTATCCAGGTAGCTGCCCTTGATTACAAGGACAGATGCATCCCAATTAGCATGCAGGTTCGATTAACACGACCACCTGTACTTGAGAAAACAGGGCAATACCCCTGACTGATTCTGTGAATGGGCTTTAAAAACCTGGTCCAAAAGATGAGTCATCCAGTTCAGCTCACATCCCAATGCAATCAAGAACATTGAAACCCAAAGAGCCGGGAAGCACTTGGGAAAAACTGCTTCCATGAATCCCTGCAGTGAAGTGCAGTGGCCAAATTAATCTCTTCATCTTCTCTCTGGACATCTCTTATCCTCCACTGTCATAAACTTGGCCGCTCTAAAGATTTACAGTCAACGTCTTCCTCTCTCTCCCATGCTGCTTTTGAGTCTAATTACTTTAATGTTAAAGCCTCGGCCATCTTTTTAGACACAAATTTTCTAAGTTCCATGAACCAAACGCCAGAAGAGGCTAAGAATAACACTCCTCATCCTACGTTTTTGAAGGGATGATATGTGTCCTTGCATCATGGATTTACTTCAAGCTGTACAATAATGAAGTCATTTTCCTTCGAAAGACTTGCATCTTTAGAGATCAGCTGGCAAATTCAGCTACTTAAGCCTTGTTTTAGCCACAAATAAACCTTGCTAAATGATCAATGACATGTCAAAATACCAGGGACTATTAAACTTAAATGCAGCACATAAATGGAGATGTCTTATGCAAAGACTGTGAATAGGAATAATTTGAGATGTTAAGCTGGTGACCACCCAAAGATGGCTACTTCTTTGACTTAATTTGGGCTCAACGATTGATTTACTGTATGTGAACCCACCTGTTTGATGAGTTTACAGTAGTTTAGCAGTCTTTTTCTCTCTCCAAACCATTTGAAAGTCTCCAGAACACGTCCTTGGGCTGTCACTGTTCTGCACAGGGCGGACTTTTCCCAAGCTGCAATATTTCCATGTGATTCCTATGTGCCAGGAATGAGAAAATATTAGTAACTTGGGTTTAAATATTGTTTCCACTGGTATTTCTGCTGTAATCACTACAATGCTGCTTGTTTTCAAGCTTTTTTTAATGAACAGAAACTGGGAGTGATGATATATACCAAGTTCTGTCATGAAATGACGCAGGCTGATGGGTACTTAACGCAACCTGCTGACAATTACATCGTTAACTAAACGGCACAGGCGGATTGGTTCGTGTAGCATCTGCAGCCAGTTGCTGCTCAACATTTGAAGTGATTGGTTAATTGGTACGTTTTTGCTGTAGAAGTTTGCAGTGCGCTTTCAAAGATCCTCTGAAACCCTCCACCCTCCCCAGCTCCACCTGTTTAGATCTGCTATTTGTGCAGCAGCCGTATGTCTTACATCAGTGTGTCTGTGTATGTTCTGGCAGTAGCAAGTCTCTTTACTTGCTCTGCAGCAGCAGTCGCATAGCAGATCTATTCTGCCAAGACCAAATGCATTAACACTGCCATATCCATTACCATGATAGAAAGTAAATTAATTAAACACTATGTATTTTGATTAAAGATTCTGCGTATGGCAACAAAAATAGCTATAGCTCTGTAATGGCAATTACGGGGTAAGTTTACATCTTGTGTTTTTAGCATTTTAATTAAAGGATTAGTTCACTTTTAAAAAAACTTTTGCTGATAATTTACTCACCCCCATGTCATCCAAGATGTCCATGTCTTTCTTTCTTCAGCGAAAAGAAATTAATGTTTTTGATGAAAACATTTCTCCATATAATGGACTTCAATGGGCCCCAAACGATTCAAGTTCCAAATGAGAGTTTCAGTGCAGCTTCAAAGGGCTTTAAACGATACCAGACGATGAATAAGGGTCTTATCTAGCGAAACGATCGGTCATTTCAAAAATAAATAAAAAAGTTTAAGTTTTATAAGCACAAATGCTTGCCTTGCTCTGTTTTCTGTCCTGACGAAAATTTTCTTTTAGGCTTTTTAATATTAAACAGGATACGCACACGAAATGGGCATTTTAAACGATAAACTGACACAAAGACATTTGAATATGTGTATATGGTCCTCCTTCCGCACATTTGTAAACACTGACTCAGTACTTCCGCCTACGTCAAGCGCGACCTTTTCAACGTAATTGCGTATTACATGACGTCACGAACGCGCATCACAGAACAGAGCAAGGCGAGCATTTGTGCTTATAAAACTTAAACTTTTTTATTTATTTTTGAAATGGCCGATCGTTTCGCTAGATAAGACCCTTATTCATCGTCTGGTATCGTTTAAAGCCCTTTGAAGCTGCACTGAAACTGTCATTTGGACCTTGAACCGTTTGGAGCCCATTGAAGTCCATTATATGGAGAAAAATCCTGGAATGTTTTCATCAAAAACCTTAATTTCTTTTCATCTGAAGAAAGAAAGACATGGATCTTGGATGACATGGGGGTGAGTAAATTATCAGCAAAAGTTTTTTTTTTTAAAGTGAACTAATCCTTTAAGTTTTTAATTAAATCATTTCAAGTTATCCTGTGGTCCCCTGGTTGAGAAGCACTGGTTTAAAATGACATGAGAGTGAGTGAATTTTCAGTTTTTGGTAAAACATTTCTTTAGAAATGAAGCATTTTATGTTACACAAGAATGAAAGGCTTTCTAAAAGCATTCATCCCTCCATGCTTTTGGTCCATCAGAAACAAGTGCTATGACCTCATGCATCCTGTACAGTGTTGTGTTCTACATACGTCAAAATCCGGTGGTGATAGAGTGTCGACAACAGTTCTGCCAGTCTTCATAAAAACTCAGCTAACCCCACATTATCTTGTGTCACTGCTGACTGAAGCAGGAAGTGAGCAGTGATGTCTAGAGATAAAGTAATCTGGTGCTGAGGTCACTGCCATTAGAGAGCTGTTTCTTTTCGGTGTTCACTAAAACTGGGTCAAATCATTGGCTCGTTCTAGCTGGGAAACAACTGTTGACTGTGAGCTGAGCACATGAACATTAGGTCTGTGGCGAATGACGTCCTTTGACTTTCTTTTATCTTAAGGGAAGCCTCCTGCTTGTTTCAAAAAAAACGCTGTTGTGACCTTCAGAGCTTGTTGTCAAAGTCAGAATACCTTGTGAGAGGAAAAAAATGAGATAAGTTCTTAAAACTAAAGGCTGACGGGGTCAGGGAGAACTACTGTAGAAGAACAAAAGCAATCAAGGAGAGAGCCTGCACTATTCCACCAAGCGTGGCTTCTCTCTTTACAGAGAATTATTAAGTACAAAGGCGGTAGTGGTCACATAATGGATTCTATTATTACTGTTTTTTCATTTACTATTGTTCCCTGAAATTTCATTTCAGCTTAAAAATAAAAGTGCAGAGAAAGAATGGTCTGTGTGTGAGTGTGCATAAAGGAGTGTGTAGGAGACTGTGATAAGGTAACTATTGCTACACCATCAACGAAAATAATAGACATTTTATATCTGGTGTGGTCTTTCTTGTCTCTGTTAGATTTACAAATATTCCATCGCTTGGGGTTCTAAACAAAAAGTGGATAGAAATGAAACATCTAGGAACTGCTAGACTGGATATATGTGAATTGGAGTGCCAAGAAATGAGCATAGTCTGGAGAGTTATGAGGCTACTAGACTGATTGTAGAACATACAGTAGTTATATTGTGTATTATATACACTAGTGTTCAAAAGTTTGGGGTTGGAAAGATTTTTTTTTTATATTTTGATCGTTTTTTCACCAGGGCTGCATTTCTTTGATCAAAAATACAGTTAAGTCAGTAACATTGTGAAACATTATCACAATTTAAAATACTATATTAATATATTTTAAAACTGTAATTGATTCCTGTGATGGCAAAGCTTACACATCAAGATGTGCTCCCCCAGGTTTGATGTCAATAAATCAAAGATTAATATTGTCTCTGTAACACTTGCCAATAAGGTTTCCTTTGTTAACATTACACATTAACATTTTACATTAGTTAACATGCAATGTAACTAATGAAAAATACTTCTACAGCATTCATTAATCTTAGTTTATGTTAATCTCAGCACTTAATAATAATTTTAAGATCAAAAGCTGCAACTGTTCACATTAGTTAATGCACTGAAAACTAACACATTCATTTCATCAACTAGAAATGTATTGCTCATTGTTAATTCATGTTAGTTAAAGGGTTAGTTCACCCAAAAATTTAAATACAATTTTCAAATTTAACTCACCCTCATGTCGTTCCAAACCCATAACGCCCGTTTCACACATACTCCGTGTGCAGTGCATATGCGGTGCGTGTTGCAGTGCGTATGCAGTGCAGGAGCAGCAGGCGCAATAGTGCTTTCACATATGCTGCGTTTGCAGTGCGTAACTGATTCGCTGCTGTTATACCACGAATACATACTCACTATTTGTATTTCAAATCCAGAAGTTATCAGCAACTTTTATTTAAAAAAAGTTTTCTTTGTCAGCATTGCGATTCTCTTTGTACACATATACACTGTTTAATAGACGTATTCACGTTTAAACACAATTTAAACAACATATTATTAAAAGCATTACTTCTATATAATTATATATTAAGTTGCTCAAGCAAGTGGTAAAAATGTTTTACCATGTAGGCTATACTATTAAAATCGCATAGCCTACATTTTAAATTAAAACTTAAAATTGACAAAAACAGCAGACTCATACCCTTGCCTTTCTTTTGCATAATTTAAATCTTTATACAATAAATCTTGCATGTCACTAATAACTTGTTTTTCCACCTCCACGAATGAGACGAGTGTTGTTCATTATGTTGTCTTATTGAAGTAAATGGTATTTTCCCTTGATTTACCCCGGTCTTAACGTCTCAGCATTCCGATTGTCTTTGTACGCATATACACTCTTTAACAGACGCACGTTTATACACAATTTAAACAACGTCAGCCTATTATTCAATGGATTACTTTTACTTATATTAAGTTGCTCAAGCAAGTGGGCAAATATTTAACCATGTACTTTATATTAAATCGCAAACATTTTAAATTAAAACTTAAAATTGACAAAAACAGCTGACTCTCATGCCTTTTCTTTTTCATTTAAATTTGAATACAATAAATCTTGCATATCACTAAGAACTTGTTTTTCCACCTCCACGAATGAGACAAGTGTTGTTCATTATGTCACCTTGTTGAGGTAAATTGTAGCTTTCCTTGCTTTACCCCGGTCTTAAAGTGAAAAAAAAAAGTATTTAAATACATTTATGTTGAGATTACTAAATTTTATTTAATTAATCGCATTTATGGTGAAATTGCTACATTTTTAGGTCAATCTGCGTTCATTTTGACCACGAAACATGCACTGTCACTTTAATTCAGCGCGTGCAGCACAGCAAAAATAGACTCGGTGCGGAAACGATCGCTGCACTGCTGTATACGCACCGCAACTGGAACGGATCGCCGGACTGCATCCGTGTGCAGTGTGAAAGCTCTAACCTGTTAACATGGGTACGGAAAAAAATACGCACCGCATACGCACTGCAAACGGAGTATGTGTGAAACGGGCGTAAGACTTTTTATTCATCTTCAAAACACAATGAAGAACTTTTAATGAAATCTAAGAATTTAGTTCCTCGACAACTACCACCTAGATGCTTCTAAAAGTTAATAAAGAAATTGTAAAACTAATCCATATGACTTGAGAGGTTTAGTTCAAATTGTCAGAAAATTTTCATTTACAATATCTTATTTTGTGTTTTGAAAATGAATGGGTTTGGAACAACATGAGGGTTAGTAATTGATGAACTTTTTTTTTTTTTTTTTTTTTTACATTTTTGGGTGAACTGACCCTTTAATGCATAACTAATGTTAAGAAATAAGACCTTATTGTAAAGTGTTACCTGTGTCTCTTTGATGTGTCTTGATGTTCCATATACTGTATGAATATGTGAATGAGATTTCAGAGACATCTACTGCTATTCATTTAAATATGCACTATGAGGGAAAAAAAGAGGAGAACAACAGAGAATAAGGCAAGAAGAATGAAAAGGGTAAAAAGGCCTGTAGGCATGGACAGTCTTGAGAAATATGCAGTGGGCTGGAGAAATCCCGCATTGTGATTGGTCAGAATCTTTTGACCTGCAGGAAGATGGAGAGACTAATCAGTACAGATCTGATGGCTCGCTTCATGTGCTCTGAGCTAATGAGAACACTTAAATTCTCTGCTGTCTGCATAATGACTCTCTTTATCTGTAAATCCTCAGCGGTCTGTTTCTTAACCATCCCTCCCTCTCTCTCTGCTTTCACATGTGGAATGCTGTGGATGAGGTAATCATCTGTGCATGAAGACTGTATCTGAATCGGTTTTGAAAGCCAGAACTGCTTTATAATATTACCTTTAAAATTAAGTTGTTTTTTTAACAAAAGTGAAGGTGTTTTTGCACTGATGCCAGGTTTATTCATTTGTTCAATAATCTTATGAATGATATTATCCTTTAGAAAATACAAAAAAATGAAATAAGTTAAAGAACCTTTATGTAGCAAGCTGGGCTGGGTCGAGAGCCGTGGGAATGGAGCGAGGCCGGTGGTGCGAATGCTAATGAGAATGCTAATAATGCCGGCCTCGAGTCACACGGAGGAACTCCGGAAGGAGTGACGACTGTGAAGGACGAGAGAGGACCAGTCTCATTAGCATTCTCGCCACTGGCCTCGCTCCGTTCCCATGGCGCTCGGCCCCGCCCTGCTTGCCACACATTTATTACATTAAATTTATTTCACAGATTTTTTTAAATATGAAAATATAAAATAACATAACACCTCTCACTCCTAGCCTTAATTAGTTTATTTAATCTTATTTAAATATCCACATTTACAATAGTTTGCAATCCTATTAAGTGAAATGCCCTACACCACAAACTGAACATTTTAAACTAAATAAAATGACTTCTATGTGTTAGATCTTTTTTTCATAGTTTCTTAGTCATCTGGGGCTCATGAAAACATCTAATTAATTACCAGTAGAGATTTGCCTCAAAGCTCCTCATCAGATTTGGGTAATGACTTCAGGGAAGAGCCTGTTAAACATGGCCGCCTGCAGAGAAAGACAGGGACAGGCAGGCTGCTTTCAGTGAGGTCCTCCTGGCCCACACAGACTCTGGGGTTTACCTACCGAACGCTTCCTGTCCCATGGGCAACAGCGGATATGGCTGAGAGTGTGTATGAGATAGATAGGTGGGGGTTCGTTTTATAGCCATTTTTTGTCAAGCACTGCTGGCCACCAGGAAAAGGTGGTGAACACTGCCAAGATTCCAACCTCTGGAATTTAACCTAAGCAGGGGAACGGGAGCCATCGACCAGCAGGATGCAATGCTGTATATGAGCAGAGCCATTCAAGCACACACAGGTTGATTCATAAAACAGCAGCAGGCTCTTTTAGACAAAGCCAACTCAATATGTACGACAGCCACGCTTTCAACACATTTGTACTCCATTCACCCAAATAGAAAAAACATCACACAGTTGGTGGCATGTAAATGAAAAGACATGGTTTACATTAAAGGCCTCAGTTTTGAGGCTTTTACTTAGGGCTGGGCGATAAAACGATAACGATAATTATCGCGATATAATTTTTCTCGATAAAACGATATCAAGAGTTCGATAAATGTTCGATAATGTTTATGCGCCAAAAGCGGAACGAAACTCATTTGAACCGCGCGCCACACAGACCATTTATCCGCTCGGCTCAAAGTCCAAACGGCAGCGCGAGCGCGAGCTCACTAGAGCAGATGCGTTTACTGATCGGTCTCGGTCACGAAATCCAGTGAGAAGCGCTTGAGTTCAGCGAAGAACACAAATGTCTCCGTGATTTAAACCAGTTTAAAGGCAGATGAAACAGCGCTGACAAACAGGAGAAACACTGTGCGCAGCGATACAGTCAGAAGGCTTTTCCGTCTACAAATTCCCATCATTTACCATGGATTTACTGTAACGTAACGTTAGCCTAGTAATATCAACTGAAATGTGGGATATACATATTGAATTGTATTATATTATTAATGTAGACAATGTATTAAAGGACTAATGGAATATAATTACAGTATTTAATAATGTATTTAGGCTACTGTTTTTCATACAAATACCATAGAAACCATAAAGTTACACTTTGCCATGATAGTGAGGTGCTACAGGCTATGCCTGGTTTCATCTGTGGTTGTCATGATCTAAATGCATGATACTGGATGACCAATAGTTAAGTTTAATAAAACTCAAACAGTCAGAATGTTACATTTTACCAAAAAAAAATAAAAAATAGCACATGCAGAAACTAAGAAATTGTCCAATAAATATATTTATTTTGTTAAGGAAAAATGACAAATGTTTGAATGTTCTACCTCAGATTTGTGAAATGATCACCTGTTTGGCAGGTGTTTGTCATGATATGTTCTGACAATAAAGAGTAGTTTAAAACCACAGTTAACGCTTTTACTTAGGAGCAAAAATATGCCTTTAAACTTGAAAGAAATAAAGATTTGACTTTTATCGTGATAATTATCGATATCGACTGATATAAAAAAATTATCGTGATATTTTTTTTTGCCCATATCGCCCAGCCCTTTACTTAATGTCTATTAACTTCAATGTCATCTACAGTACAATGCATTTACAGTCGTGTAAGTGCACTTCCAAAAGTAAAGAAATTGATATATATATGCTGATTTACAATTTAACAATAATAATAATATATTATATCTGCATTAGATGCAGCCATTTTGAGTATAAGAGACTTATACACTACACACACACACACACACACACACACACACATGTTGGTATTCCTTTCATTATGAGGACATTCCATAGGCATAATGGATTTTATACTGAGCTAATGACATTTTCTAGCACCTAACTCTAAACCTTCCCATCACAGTAAACTTTCTGCATTTTTACATTTTTAATAAATCATTTAGTGTTTAGAATTATAAGGACATCAGCATGTCCTCATAATGTAGGGGGCGTGGCCTGAAACCTGAATACACACCACAATATAAGGACTTTGGGCAGTTTAGGTCAAACCAGTGCACACGTCTCTTTCTCTCTCTCTCTAATTTGTCTAATTGTTCATCTGGATTGCAGAGGCTCTGATGTTTCAGAGGATGCAGCATGCAATCCTCATCCACATCATCCGCGTTTCTGAGAATCTGCCCTCTCATCTTCCGACGGTTTGAAATGTGGTTCATCACTGGAGCATCACTTTAAGATTTGGTTATCATTAGTGGTGCCACCCTATAGTATGTCTCCAGTTAGCGGAGCCTCAATGCCTGAGGAAACACCACTAATCACCATTCTGTTCAGTCACTAAGATGGAAGCCTCATCAGTGGCCTGATGGATCTGAAAGGTTGAATACTGAGCAATGCACTCCAATCAGCAAGCACTGGAACAATTTTATGAATTTCCCATGGAGCACATGAGAATCTGGCCAAGTGATGGTCAGCACTTAGAAGACCCACTTACAACATTATTCTTGCATGACTGAGAAAATGTCATTAAAGTGTTTCAATACAATCATGGAAAACAGGATTTTCTTTGCCTTTTTGCAGAGTTTGATCCTCTGTACCCATTTTTAAAGTTCCATCGGCAGTCAACTGCAACCATAAAAATGAATAATTCTGAAATAATCATGGTATCGATGTCAAAATCATGAGTACATAAACATATGACAGCCTACATTTACACATCAACACCTACTGAGTACTCAGTACTATAGGCTGGTACACATAGTTTAGTGAATCATAAAAGGTAATTTACATGTTTTAAAAATACATGAACACTACATTTCTAGATTAATTCATTAAAAAATTATAAACATTTTTTTAAATGAATATACAGTTTATACAAAAACACAATCTAATGTACAATATAATGACTTCCTAAGCCACTTTTTGATGTCTATTAAATGCTTTACTTGTCTGCTGCAAAACTCTAAAGCCTTTGAAATACCTGGGGTTTTTATTCTAAGCATATATTGATACTGATTAACTGCAATTTGTTTGGTTAAATAATCAGCGTATTATGTTGACGAATTCATTGTTAAATATAATTACGTTTTAAATGAATTTCCTAACATACAGTAAGTGGACTTCAGCGGGAAAAATACTAAAAGTGTCAAATATGTCCCTTTAAAGTGAGAACAGAGCAGCCGTGATGATGCAGGCCTGTCTGTCTTGATCAAAGACCTGAAACAAGATGCTTTTTAAACAGCTAAAACAGCACCTGTGTCACCTGCCAGGTAAAACAAAAGCTCAAACTGATGTCACGCAAACCCCAGCACCGGTGTCACGTACATTCAAGCTTATCATGGGCCGGTGTTGACTGAGGTGGAAAAGTAAACATTTACACTGATTCAATAAACCTCTTTCCAGCCTAGTCATACATTTCAGCCATGATACTGGTCCATGCACATGGTCCAAACATAGACGTACTCTGCCCTGACAATCTGTGTAAGAATAAACAACGCACACACCATAGACCGCCCTGACTTGTACTCGTGTAGGAAGGCACGTGTAGAGTCATAAAACTGCCAGACGCAGCCCTATAAGAGGCAGGCTCTGTAGGAAAAGAGGAAAAGTGCCTGAGGATATGTCGTTTAATGCAGTGGAAGGTTAATTAGTGGTAATTGGTTAATTGCAGAGAGAGGAAAGAGCGGAGACCTTTTAGGGGGAATTAGACAGACAGTGCTGTCGTAGGGGTGAGGGGCGACTGCGTCACGGAAATCCACATCAGAGACAAGTCTGAGAAATCAGAGCACATATTCCTTTCAGTGCCTCAAAAAATGTACAAAAGATTCATTCAAGTAGGCTGCTTAAACTAGGTCAGCTTTGTCACTTTATTTTAAATGATGTGCAAAGAAAGTCGGATGGATGGATGGATGGATGGATGGATGGATGGATGGATGGATGGATGGATGGATGGATGGATGGATGGATGGATGGATGGATGGATGGATGGATGGATGGATGGATGGATGGATGGATGGATGGATGGATGGATGGATGGATGGATGGATGGATGGATGGATGGATGGATGGATGGATGGATGGATGAATGGATGGATGGATGGATGGATGGATGGATGGATGGGTGGATACAGATAGAAAGACACACACAGACAGACCGACACACACACACACACACACACACACACACACACACACACACACACACACACACACACACACACACACACACACACAAACACACACACACAGAACGAAAGGCAGATATGTTGGGGTTTTGTCCTATTTGTTTATTTTAATATGAGATTTGGTGTGCCCTTCATGTGGATTCCCCTCCTCCTTGTTCAGGGCCCTCAAACACAGGCTGATCCCAAACCACGGCTATATATCTAACCAGACACAAGCAGAGACAGCCAGACCAGAACATCCTTCACTTTGTCATTGTCATAAAAATGTATCTGAAAAAAATGTTCCTCTATTAGATGTCCTTGAGAAATAATAACATCTTATAATATAAGGGTGTAGATGTCTGAATATTTAAGAAATAAAAATAAAAAAAAAACATGATAAAGATAAAAAAAATTGATGAATTTGATTGAATTGCCTTTAAGATGGCCATCTTGGTAACACACATGGCAGACTAAACTCCCCAAAATGATTTGTAAAGATTACATTTCAACTATTTTTAAATAATATTTGACAACAATCATAATTTTGATTCTTAAAGATATGAGCTCATAATTTTGAGCCTTTGAAAACAGTCATTGATGTTGAGCTAAAGCAGAATATAGACTACACTTTACCTCTGAACATCTCACATTTAATCTCATGTCCAAATATCCAATCACATAGAATTAAACCTTAAAAAAAAAAAAAAACGATATACAGCATAAGCCACCTTGAGGTTCTCTCTGGATACTATTTGTACTTTATCAAGCCTGACTGCATTGCCACACTCTTTCCAGCACTAACTCAATCCGGTTTGAGAGGACAAACTGTATGGACCCCTGTTACTTCTCGCTATTTGTATTTTCAGAGTAAACCCTATTCAAGTGTTTGTGTCTGCGGTCCACAGCGAGTCATCTATCAGAGCTAAAGAGCTGTATGAGGGGCACTACACACAGACAGGACTGTGAGAATGGATTGAGGACTGTGGCCAAACAGAAGACATTAATCAGATACTGGTATTCCCTGCTGGGGTAAGGAGAAGGCTGGTGAAAGCTTCCTTCAGCAGAATACATGAGCACGGGCTCCGTACCACACAGGGAGCTCTCGATGGACCGCACTGAACATGCTGACTGAGGTATGAAGCTGGACTGCGTTACTGTACAAGGTTTGGCAGGACTTTAGTATCTCAAAGCAAATAAAGTGAAAGGAGGAAAGAGGCTGCAAGAAAGAGACAGATAGAGTCTAATCTGCAGTAGTTGAGAGCGCTAAATACTCACCAATGTCATCTCAGGTAGGAACAAGTGCAAGTCAGACCTCAACACCCTAAATAACAAACACATTTAAATGTATTAAATGTATAAAAAATAAAAATAAAAATAAAAACTTAAAGGGATAGTTCACCCAAAAATAAAAAGAAAGAAAGAAAGAAAGAAAGAAAGAAAGAAAGAAAGAAAGATATCTTATTTGTGTGTTTTTTTTCCTCATGCGACACACTTGCCTCACAGAGTGACTAAGAAAGATACAGTACTAATTCCCAAATCCGTGTTTCTCATTATGAAAAAATGAACAGAGCTTGCACTCAAACAAACAAATTCAGACCGCAACTGCCGCGTGTGTATACTAAGCGGAATTGGAGAGACATGCACACTAGAGCAATAAGTCCCAGGATTTGTAGTTTGTTCTTTTTGTCATTAAAATGGTTTTTAAGTAATCCAGGTGTATGCACAGACTACGGAAATCCAGCTTCTCCCAAATAAACATGCAGGCATTAAGACTCACGATGGTCCGGAAAAGGCATGGTAGTGACTTCCAAAATCTTTGTTTAAAGTCACACATTTTAGGAGCATGAAACTAAGGGGAACAAATACATACAAAGAGAAAACTGCCCCAGGTGTACACCGTACCGGGACGATCTGATACACACCGACAGTGATGCATCCACACACTCAACATCTGGACACGAGCACTGCACTATATGGTCTGTCCCGGGGCTGATCTGTCATTAGGGCCAGAGATGTAGTCGGTAAACATTCACAGATGAGGGGAAGAGCTACAGGCCCCCCCACCTTTCAATGTGCCAGTGTGTGTGTGTGTGTGTGTGTGAGAGGGGGAAACCCGATAGCCCTTCTGTAATCAGTCTTGTTAGTGTCCGTGAGCAGTAGCCCCCGTCTAACCTGCCCTCGGTCAAAAACATGGCACTGACGGAAAGAAAGGACTTACTCTAAACCCAAAACAGATGGCTTTAATGGATGATTGTGTATCCTATTTGTGCCTGTGTGTATTAAATGTTTTGTATTTGAATCAGTGTTGCTGCAGTACGAGTCTGTAAACATTTTCTGAGGGAATGCCCTGATAGGATCACATATGACATGCTTGATTTAATACACTCGTAGTCAAAAGTTCAAAAAAGTGCCCACGTGTTGGTTCTGTTGAAGAAAAAATTCTTGTTAAGGTCTGCATATTATATACTGTACATTTTGAAAACTTGTGCATTCTATATTACCAGATGTGCTGATTTAATAAATAATACATTTAAAAAAAGTAAACGGAAAAAAAAAGTAAATAAATAAAAAATTGTAAACAAAAAAAAAATAGTAATGCTTTAAAATGTACGAATGTAAATTGTATATAAAACAATCTTGCCAGATTTACTGATATTCTAAATATGATCAATTATATGATAAAAATAGTAAATAAAAAAAATAATAAAAAAGTAAAACAGAAAACAACATTTTAAAAATGGTAAACAAAAAAAATTATAATATTTAAAAAAGTAAATAAATAAATAAATCCAAACATACATACCCATTTCCCCACAATAAAGAAGCAGGCATGGGCATAATATTGCTGTTTTGTTACAAAAAGACCAAAACATTAAACATTGAACATAAAGGGCCCTATTTTAACGATCTGAAACGCAAGTGTCAAGCGCAAAGCGCAAGTAACTTTGTGGGCGGGTCTTGGCGCTGTTGCTATTTTCCCGGCGGGATAAATGACTCTTGCGCCAGGCGCAAATCTAAAATGGGTTGGTCTGAAGTAGCTTCATTATTCATAGGTGTGGTTTGGGCGTAACGTGAAATAAACCAATCAGAGCATCATCTCACATTCCCTTTAAGAGCAGACGCGCTTTTTCCATGGCAGATTGCTATTGTAACGGCGGATTTGCCAGGCGCATGCCAGGAGCGGTTCACAGCCAAGGAGAGCAACGCTCTCGTCACGGCCGTAAAAGAGAGAAATTACATTGAAATGGAGAAACCCACCCAAATTAACTTAATTTAACGGTTAAACGGGCGTATGATAATTTGGGTAAATGTGAGCTAGATGCTTTTATAATAAATTGTCTATCTATCTATCTATCTATCTATCTATCTATCTATCTATCTATCTATCTATCTATCTATCTATCTATCTATCTATCTATCTATCTATCTATCGTAATAATGTATGATTTGCAAAAATGAAAACTGCTGCTTCTGTGTAGATGAGAGAATCAAAGTGTATGCGCGTTGTGCACACGCTACATTGATTATGGTCAAGCATGCGCCCTTAAAATAGCATATGAATAACATGCGCAACGCGCCACTGACTTTAAACAATTTTTTCCTGATTAGTGGCGCAATTGTTTTATAAACCTGCAAAATAGCATGAAGGAACGTTTGCGCCGGAACACGCCGCCTCTTTGCGCTGAACCGCCCTGGAGAGCGCAAGTGTATTTCCTAACTTACCGACGTGCGTCTCTGGAGGGAAAAGTCCGCTTTGCACGGGTGCAAAATAGGAATGATACATGCGTCGGTGTACAAAGTCAATTGCGCTGGGTGCAAGATAGGGCCCAAAGTGTTTCTCTTCAGTTAAAGATAACAACAGAAAACAGATTTAGCTTTACGTTTGCCAAGTAAGTGTTTTTTAATAATTCAATAGTTATAACGGGAAGACTTAGTAAGCGTTATGCAATTAACTTTTCCTCATCATCCAGTCATGTATCTTCTGCTTTAAAGGACCTCTAACATCCGCGTTCATCCAGACTGGCCTCCCAGGTTGTTGCACTGGTTCGGGCCCAGCTGGGATCCAACAATAACTTTTTTGTTAATGCACGTTTATGGCTAATCCTGCATGCCCTTTGATATCTGATAACATACTCAGCTTGACTGAACGTGGATTAGAAGCCATTCCGGTTCTACAGATCTGTGTTCTCCTTGTTGTGGGTCCGTTCTGACAGAACATGGATAAAGCGAGCGGAACGCTGGTAGACGCTCCTCAGCTGCGATGACTAAGGCAGAAGAGAATGCGTAATTAAAGTGAAGCATTTCCTCTTCAAATGAAGCTCTGAGGAGCTTCGGTTTAATTACAGTTCTTTAGATAAGAACAGGCTGGTACACAAGAGAGTGGTGTGTTAACACAGTGATTTGGATGCAAAGAAAAAAAAAACAGAAAATGAAAGGGAAGCATAATTAACTCAAGTATGTGTTGATGCACCATCTTAATAATGTATAAAAATATATGGTGATTGTAAGGGGCAAGAATCAGAAAGTGTAAAAGCTTTAAAGATAATTATTTGTTTCTCAGTATGTAGCTTTGCATAGCTAGATCCTCCATGGCAGCTTTCTTTGTTCAAGGTCCGCCCAGAGGCCGTCTGACTGACTTGAAAAGCAACTAATCACAGTTTGTTTTGTTCCTCGTCATGTTTGGGTGTGTGAAAATGTAACGTCGATGTTCCTACAATAACAGATCGGTGTGTCAAAATCAGAGACGTATTTTAAAGAGTAGGCCTACTTTACATACTTTTGAAAATCCTGCATTTAGTTGATCCTGATAAGCGCTCATTGTCACAGTTGTAAACACAGCGGCTTTCTTCTTCCATAAGGGGGTTTGGCCTCACGGCATCTTTGTTTCCAGGCGGACCGTTAAAGAACGCGACACACTTATCCTGTAGAATTCAACCAATCAGATGACAACTTCAGAACTTCTGAAGTGTTTCTAATTTTGTGTGCCTTATACATTAGACATTCAGCCGACGGTCCGTGGGTGTGACATCTGAGGCTGAGACTACTCACTATGTAAATTAGACGTATTTTCTAACTAGAGTATTTGAACAGGAAGCAGCCATGGTTTGTCTAGACAGAAACTACTTGAGCCAAAATAGTGATGTAAGGACCAGACATAATGGCACACCAGGACCAAATATTTCCCAAATGGTTTGGGGCTCTTACTGTGAATTTGGGCGTTTCCCATTTCATTAACACCAACAACAATACAATAATAATAAACTTCAAAAACAGTGACAATAATAATTAAATAAAATAACTATTTTTAATAACTAAATTATTATAAGAAAATGAACTAAAAAGTTGTCTTTTAAGCAGACAACAACTGTTTTTACAATGACTAGCACTTCTGTTTTATTTTAAGTATGGATGTAAGTATTCTTAAGTTATGCGTATCAAGTTTCCACTTGTATTACAGACGGCAAAAACCAGAGCTGATTCAAATAGAGATATGTCAACATCTATGTCAAACACAATATTAATATGAATGCTGCCATTGAGAACTTACACAGTGCAGGTCTGTGGGAATAAATGCATGTACATTATAAGGCTGATGGATCCTTTCTTTGTGTTTCTGGGTTGGTTCTGTGGAGGAGATGCCATGCTTTACAGACAGAAAGAAAACTATTCTGTCTGTCTGGATCTAATGATGTATCACAGGTTTATGATGACAGAGAAATGCATTTGCTTTGCATTGAAAAATGTGCCTCTGAAATTACAGCACACATCTTGATATTAAGTTGTGTAGTTATATATCTTATGTATGTTACCAAACTAAATTTATATGATAACCACTTATTCAGATGTGCAAATGATCAGTATCACTTTTACTTCGCCTAAAAAATTGAGGCCACTTCACCATTTTGTGTGAAGCCTGGCTACCACAAGCCTGTTACAATATCAATCTATCCTTAAGGGCTAACTTTGAAGATGAAAGACACTTAGTCTAGGGCCATCTCTTAACTTAACCATTGGCTTGGTTTGCTGTAAAGGATTTGGCAACAGTACTAAGCCTGTGGTTTTTGGCATCCAGCACACGCCTGCATGTCTTTGGGGATGCGACAGAGGGAGTCGGTTACGTAAAGGTGGGCCAAGCCCTTGCTAAGCGGGCCATATGCTGCCCCTCTCATGCCCAGCGATGGGTCACTGTGCGCCAAAACTCACAAGCTGTACCAATTAAACCACCCACCTCATCTTTGATACAGTGCCCATCAAAACGTTCATCTTTCTCCTTTTATTTTCCTCGCTTTCTCTCTCGCTCTCCTTGAAAATACATCTCAAACCACAGTTACAGCTTGTTCTCCTTTCCCCATCAATCCATTATCTGTACATTCACAAGAGAGCTCTACTTTAGGTTTTCTAGACACCGTTCAACTGTTTGCCTAAAACAAATATCAAAAAGACATTTCAGTTTTCTTTCCAGTGCAGTCCAATCAGTGAAGGGGCTCACAATGCCATTCAGAACTGAATTAAGAATGCCTTTGACATTCCATTTCTTGAATTTGAATTGAGGTAGCAAAAAAGACAAAATTGCTATTCAAAGTTGAATGTAAGGAAGCACAGTATAATTTAAATTAACTGAAATTCAAAGAAAAGACAAACTCGGAATTTTGGCTTGATAAAGGCCAATAAATGTACAAAATTTAAATTGATAAATGTATTAAAACATTTAGGTACCTAATCACAGGTATTAAGTTTTTTTTTTTTTTTAAGTTTAAAATATATAGAAGTTTCATAGGTCTCATGGACAGAGAGAATGATAGAATGATAAAACGATAGATATAGCAATGGATATATGGATGGATGGATGAATGGATGGATTGACGGACGGACGGACGGACGAATGGACAGACAGATAGCCAGACAAATAGACAGACAGATACTGTAGATAGGTAGATATCCATATTCTCTGAAGAAAAAGTGAATGATGCTGGCAAGGGCAAAACTCACTGGCACAATGCTATGGTTTTGAAATTGGTTGTCAGGGTGTTGCTAAGACATTCTGGCTGTCATCTCAACACTACACTGAAGTAGATGCAGGTTATGCTCTATGAACAGTGAGCTACCGACTGGTATTTACTGAGCTCCATTTCTCTCTTACGCGCACACACACACGTTGGGTTTCCATGTTTTATGGGGACTTTCCATATAGACATAATGATTTTTATACTGTTCAAACTGTATGTTCTGTATATTCTATCCCCTACCCCTAAATCTACCAATCACAGAAAACTTTCTGCACATTTACATAAAAAAAAAAAAAACAATTTAATATGATTAATAAGCTGTTTTCCCTTATGGGGACAAAAAACAAAGTGTACAAAAACTGGTGTGCAAAGTGGTATTAAGTTTCTCACAGTCAAATGCGTGATGTGCTGGAGGCTTTATGCATAGAAACCTGTCTAAAAAACATGAAAAGAAAAAATTATGGAGCAACCCCCCCTTTAAAGACCCCCAAATTGACCTCCGACTCTGAAAGCTCAACTTTTCCACTTGGCTCTCATTTGTGTTTGCATTTCAGCAGGCCGCAATACAGAAGATAGATGTATTTGCCTAAATCCTGAGAAGTTGATGTGGAATGAGGAGATCCAAGGACAACAGCAGCCATGACAAGAGGCACTTCAAAAAGAGGTAATGAGTAACTGCAGGTCAGACTCAGAGAAATATGAGGAGAATGACTGCGAGCACGAAAAAGAGACAATAATGTTTGATCCTGAAGGAAGGCCAGACCCCCAAGTCTGACTCCTGCCAGCTTTGCGTCACGCTGAAATCCTTCCCCCTCTTCACATGCTTTCATTATAGCATGAGAGCTCATTAATCAAAGCTCTCCTAAAGGAGAGAGGCTGAACGCTGGGGTGTGAGTGGCCTTCTGATGCTCTACTGCCTCCATGCCATATTGGACACACACACTTACAAATCCTCTGGTAATATATAAACTAGTCTCTGGTAGCTAACTATGAGGCATTTGATCGATTGATCAGGAAGAGGGGGAACATGTTGGGACAGGTTTCTCTGAAATGGATTTTACCACAAAAATCGATCATTTAAATAATGACATAGCATTTAAGTGTCACCATTTTGATACACAAAAACTAGAGTCAGAGGACATGATATTTCTTCCTAGCACAATCAACATTTCTATGTGAACTTCCGGTTTGGATTAACATTTATTTTTTATCATCAAAGCATCCCTATAAATGAAAGAACAGAGTCGGTGAAATGAACAGACTGCGAGAGCACCCGTGGACTCCACCAGCTGAGCTCCCAACTCTTCCAACCAATCAACAGATTCATCAGAGGCCCCAATCAAACACACACGCGGAATAACAGAGGGAACATTTCTCATACCAGAGCCTCTGGCGTGTGTAAGTCTGCTTCTGCCAGCAGTTTGTCATCTTTGAATGATTGGTCATATCACCACCAGTGAGTATTTAAAAGTTAAACATGCAGAAGATATGATGAATTTGGCCAAGGATCAAATACACAACATTGTTTACATTCAGCCTAAAGCCTGTTTCACACTGCATGTGATATTTGATAATTCAATTCCCTATAAACCTATTCATCAACTATCTTTTGCTATACGGCGTCTTTGAATCAATATAAACTACTACTTTCCACTCAAAATGACACATAAACACCTTTTATTCAGTAAATGTGACTGAATCCAGATGATTTAAGCAGTTTACAGCTACAAGTTGGGATTTGGGCTCTGTTCTGGGTAGATAAATTAGCATTTGGATGTAAACGTGATCCACATTATCATGTAAATTAGACTTCATGACAATGAAATTTATAACAGTTCTCAGTCCCAATACGAATAATATAATTCATGCCTGTTATTAAAGGAAATATTTAATAGAGTAACCCAGAAATCAAGCTGCAGTTTGGCTACACAGCACAAATACTGTCAGGCTGAAGGCTTGTAGTTAGCTGCTTCTCTTATGAACATGGTGTGAAACCTGCCTATTCATGCAACTCAGTTGGGTCAGCTTAAGAATATATCAGCATTATTTGATTAAAAAATGCAGTAAAACAGATTTATTGTGAAATATTTTTACAATTTAAAATAAATGGTCTCTATTTTAATATATATTAAAATGTAACTTATTCCTGCGATGGCAAAGCTGAATTTTCATCATCATTAATCCAGTCCTCAATGTCAAATGATCCTTCAGAAATCATTCTAATATGATGATCTGATGATTGGTGTTGCTTAATATTTTTGTGGAAACCACAAAAATGCATTTGTTTTAATACATGTATTTACTGTCATGTTTGATCATTTTAATGCATCTATGCTAAATAAAAGGGGGTTAATTTCATTAAAATTTTAAACATTTTCTTTTGAATGGTAATGAGTATATAGTGAAATAAGTAATGAGTATATAGCTTCATACACAAAACACTCAGAACCAAAATTAGGCAACGTCTTCTTATCCATCACTCAAACATGTCAAATCGAGAAATGCTTCTTCTGTCAGCTAACTCTGTCATTCTTCTATAAAGCAATGAAACATTCATCATTTTTCAATCTTGCTGCTTTTTTTGGATCTAGTCTTCAAAATTAAAATTGATCTCACAGGTAGAGCTAACCTACATATTACACACCAAAAAAGTCTAACTGACGGACCAACGCTACTTTGCTGAACATAAATATGTGCAGATTAATGTTCTTCAGATTCATAAAGTAAGAATAGGGAGGAGACTGGAAGACTTCAAGAGTGATGGGTGGGGTCAGAAAGGTCCATCAACCGCTGATGAAGTCACACCACATCAGTCAGGCCCACCCCAGCCCCATAATCGCCCACAAACATATGTTTCACAGCCTATTTCCTCAGATCGCTATTACTCAAACCCAACCATCAGTGGTACTTCTATAAGAGTGGTGACTCACTGGAATTATTGACCTATCTTGACATGCATCAGAATATTGTAAACATCACGTCGTAGGGGTTTTATTTTTTTAATTACAATATGTGTATATACATGTCATATATTGGAGCTTTAAAGTAAAGTTCAGAAGCAGCATGTTCTTAAAATCCAACCAATCACATTGCTGAGTATATATAAACAGCCAAATACATAACTCACTTCTTTCCGTAGTTCTTCTGGCGTCCTTTTTTCAACTCCAATTTTACTTTCCATAGTTTGTTCCGGAGATGAGCTGTGAGCTTATGTGGAGTCTCGTACTTGAAACCTTGAAGAGAGAAAAACAGATATGTTTAATCTTTTCCATAAAAAAATAAATAAAAAATAATTATATATAATTATATATATATAGTATTATATATACTATATATAATACTATATATTATATAGTAGCCTGTAGTATTATGCTTTGTTGTGTGTTGCAATGTTGCTGTTTGAGCATAAAAAGGTCTGTTAAGTTACAAAGCACAAAGTCCAATCCATAGGAAGTTATTCTCTAAATCAGTAAGCACTGTTTCTGAACTCATTCGAAAGTAGTCTTGCGTTTTCTTCCAGAAACGTACACATCACAATATGCCTCATTTAAATAATTCCTACCCAATGCAGATGTAAAAAAAAAATGGTGGCAGGGCCTGGTTGAGTTGCTTTAATGTGTTGAAACTCGCGGCTATGGTAAGGGGCATGACATTTCTGAAACACGCTCAAACCTTTGACCAATCAGAACATACTGGTCTATCCAATCAATCAAAGCACAATGCGCTTTTCATAGAGACTGGAAGAAAAAAAAGAGCGTTACTGATAGACTGGGAAGAGAGGTACTGCAACAATGTAAAATATGTAAAAAAAAAATAAAAAAAAATGTATGTGTTTTTGGAACATTCAGCCATGAAAACCTATTCTGGTACACCAAAAAACAAAATCAACACTTTGTAAAAGGGCATAATATGGCCTCTTTAAATATAGGCTACTCATAAAAACACACATCTTGCATATCATGGTTTAAATCTCATATTTTTTCCTCAAACTAAAATTCAAAAGGAAAAACTACTTAATCTATTTACTAACCACAAAAGAAACAGTGAGCTGCTTCATGTCAAACTCATGACAAGAGTTACGATGGGGCAGATATAAACCTCTGAGAGCAGTGCAGTTCATGCCAGCCTGACGATTCCATGAAACACAGGAAAGAGTTCCACATTCCAGTTTTGGAATTGACTGGAGATTCTGTTTCCATCCTTTGTGTTCTCTCGCCATTAAATTTGGAGACGGAAATAAATTCCAGAAGTGTTTTAAGGGCGGAGTATGAAAACTAAAACAAGAGGAATAGTCACTGACTCGTTTTAATGACTTTTGTGTGTTGATGCAGACATGAAGTCTTTGTCCATGAAATGGACCATTGTGGGTTATTCTGGCGCCTCCTTCATTCTGCTGATAATCTAAGCGATAATAAAGTACAATCTGCAAGTCATACATCAAAACACAGTTTTTACACATTCAGATGATCATAGAAGTACTCAGAGATCCTGAGGTGGTCTATTATAATTAGTCTGTTATCATTACTGTTCAAAGAACCCCAAGAAGTCCAAAAGATCTGTTTTATTTTCTTATCATTCCTTTGCAGTGGTGGCCGACTTAATGTAATATTCAGATTACATCTGGCCCTCAAAGACACAAACTAATTGCACTGTCAAAGCGCTAACTGTCCCTTCTGTGCCTTGATCTGTGGACAGAGCAGAAGAAACTGAATGCTGAAAAGGATTACAGGATAATCTCATTATTATTTTAAATCCATTCATGCCCATATTTTCCTAAATATCAGAAGTTATAAAAAATGAAACACCAGCCAACCAACTATACAACCAATTAAATTATCCAACCGACCATAAGTCTTTTTATTCTTAAAAATAGTATAAGCTTTAAAAAAAACAAGTCAAATACAAATGTTCTAGTTTCTCGTTTGACTATAATAATATGTATTTGATCAAAAGCCATTACTCCAGTCTTCAGTGTCACATGATCCTCAGAAATCATTCTAAGCTGATTTGATGGTCAAGAAACATTTCTTATAATTAATATCCTTGAAAAGAGTTGTGCTTCTCGATATTTTTGTGAAAACCGTAATACTTTTTTTTCTGGATTATATGATGAATAGGAAGTTCAAAAGAACAATTTTTATTTGAAACATCTTTTTTGTAACAATGTAAAAGTCTTTACTTTGATTCAGCAACACTCTCAGAAAAAAAAGGTATAAAAGCTGTCACTGTGGCTATACCTTTTCAAAAGGTACACCTTTGTACCTAAAGAGTGCATATTAGTCCCTCAAAGGTACATATTGGTACCAAAAGTGTACATACAGTGCTATGTATAAGTTTAGACACCCATGCTAAAGTTGACTAAAAAGAAGAATAAAAAATCATCTTTTGGAAATTGAACTTTATGCCTTAATTTAAAAAATTAGGAAAAATCCAACCTTAAAGGACACCAATTTTCTTTGTGAATGAATAATGTATCATAAATAAATAAATGTTCTTCCTTAAAATACAGGGTGCATAAGTCTGGACACCCCTATGTTAAATTCCCATAGAGGCGGGCAGATTTTTATTTTTAAAGGCCAGTTGCTTCATGGATCCAGGATACTATGCATCCTGATAAAGTTCCCTTGGCCTTTGGAATTAAAATAATCATAGACTTTACCATACCTAGAGACTGGCATGGAGTACTTTCCATAATATCATCTCTCAATGCAAATCAAACTAGCTATTAGGCTAACTGAAATAAAACCATGCCAGTCTCTAGGTATGGTGAAGGCCATGTGATGATGTGGGGCTATTTTAATTCCAAAGGCCAAGGGAACTTTATCAGGATAGTATCCTGGATCCATGAAGTAACTGGCCTTTAAAAATAAAAATCTGCCTGCCTCTATGGGAATTTAACATAGGGGTGTCCAAACTTATGCACCCTGTAGTTTAAGGAAGAACATTTATTTATTTACGATACATTATTCGTTCACAAAGAAAATTGGTGTCCTTAAAGGTTGGACTTTTCCTAATTTTTTTTTAATTAAGGCATTAAGTTCAATTTCCAAAAGATGATTTTTTTATTCCTCTTTTTAGTCATCTTTAGCATGAGTGTCTAAACTTATGCATAGCACTGTATTTGTACATGCATGGCACATATTAGAACCCTTTTGAAGGGTAATGTCCCAGTGACAGCTTTTGTACCTTTTTTTCTGAGAGTGAAGTATGCATTATATTGATCAAAATTTCTTTAAAGGAATTTTTTTTTTTGAACGGTAATATATACACTATCTATGGTTGAGTCCATCCTTAACATGTGAACTACACTCAAATGAACCTACCAGAGAGACATGCCAACCGATTCTTTTCTTGATTTCCACCCAATTTTCCCCTATTAGACAGAAAGGGAGAAAATAACATCTTGGAATTACTTTGAAGATTAAGATGCTGTCTTTGAGAGCATCCATCTTTGGCTTTGCTCAACAAACCCATCTTAAACGCATGCACACACACACACACACACACTCAGTCCAAATGAGTGCACCCCACACCAAAGAGAGCCGTCAGTTGTAATGATGTGCTTTGCTCTGTAAATTAGCTGAGCTGGTTTAAAATATGAAGTCTGTGAACCATCAGCACTGCAAATGGCCATGAGTGTTGACTCCCCATAATCTGTCTCTATTAAACTCTCTCCCAACACGCTTTGAAGTACTATGTTGAGGAGAGAGCGTATGTGTGCGTGTGATCACGTATGTCGACGTCATGTCAAATGACATCAAAGTTGCTTAACAGGAAATGCAGTCTGGTCCTGATTCATTTATTTGACAATGTACCAAATTAGGGAGCTCTAAATGTAATGGTCTGTTTCACACAAATTGCAGCGACCTGTGTGTCATGTAAGGCTCACAGTAGGTGTTTTGAGGATCAGATCATATTGCTCAGGAACAAGTAGAAAGCATTCACAACCAACAGTAATGCACCAGGGACAGATGCTTTGCGTACATCCCTGCTTTAAGTGTGCGAAAGCAGAAATGAGTAGAACTAAATATTCATGGATACACCACAGTAGCCGAATACTTACATACATGGAAACATAGGAGTTTCCAATGTATATGTTGTATATGTATATGTATATGTATATTCCATTTTTAGTCACACTTTAGTTTAGGTCAATTCTCACTACTAACTAACTATTAACTATGAATTTTGTCATAATTACTGCTTATTAATAGTTAGGAAGGTAGTTGTTGGGAAGGATTAAGGGATGTAGAAAATGCTCATAAAGCATATTAATATCTTATTCTGCATAAGTATAATAAACAGCCAATATCATATGCATGCTAATAAGCAACTAGTTATAGTGGTAAGTTATAAGTTATAGTGAAAATTGGACCCCAAACTAAAGTGTTACAACATTTTTATTGAAATCTATTGAAAAAAATCTTTAAAACAAGACAAATTTATTTAAGAAGCAAAACTGCATATAAAAGATTGTTTTTTATAGACCGTATCTTGTGTTTTTTGTCTGACTGCACTTGCAGATTCTTTCACTTATTATTATTATTATTATTATTATTATTATTCAACTTGTTTACACTTTAAACAAGGAAAAAATACACTCATATTAAAAATACATTTTCTGTATGTATCTAGTATTAATATCTTACGCAATGAAAGGATTTTTAACTGGAAAATTTAACAAAAATACTCATGAAGAATAAATGTACTAACATTATGTAATACAAAATGTTACATAAAAGTATATTTGATAAAAAGTTAGTCAACTTTTAGGAGAGCATGTAGACATCCTCAAAGTTAATAGACATCAACAAACCTTCAGTTTTGATTTCACAGGCCATTAACAATCTTTCTGGGAAACTAAAGGGAATTCTTCAGGGAGACTGAACCTATATAAAGTATATTATGAATTACTTTAGATAAAAGGAACATCTAAATGACAAATGAGAAACTAGTTCTCTGAAATTGAATATCATATCATTTTTGGCTTGAGTCTTTAAAAGATTCAAGTCCTGTCCAAAAACTCCCAGATGGATATCATAATTATACGAGTCATGCCGAAATTCCGGATCACTTTTAATTCTCATTTTCCGTCTCGTTTAGATTGACAACACACAGAGAAGCGCCATGACGCTCATATCAAAATCCATCATCCGGCTAAAACGAATCAAAATCAGTACAAAATAAAACCGGAGGAGATACAGCGATCCAGCAGGTGTGAGGATCCCAGATAAATGTATCCCTCAGGAGAGTCTGGAATGGCAAGAATTTACCGTTAGTGTAAAGAGTGCAAGGTTCTGAAATGAACCATTGTGTATGCGCACCTAGTCACATGTGCATGAGGGAGCATAACTCAAAAGAGACTCATGCCCTTGACATTGTCTGGTCATCCATTCCTTTTCCAATAGATCATTCCATTTATGATTCTTCCCTCTCACAAACAGGCATTCATAAAAGCAGCCTAATGTCAAAGACAGACAGCAAGACAGACGGCGAGTCTGTCCGCATCCTCCCTCATTGGTCACAGATCGGAGATGGATGAATGTGATAGTAGGATAAATCGGTTTAAAGAAGAGTAATGTTATACTGTGTCGTTTGTTGTGAGTTATTACCAGTGTCAAGTTGCACCAACTGGACAGTTACGATAGTCGATTTGCATGAATAAAACCCAGTGTTTTTTATCATGGTACATTTGGAATATGACATAAAAATATAGTGCGTGATGACATGACTTAGTGGTGAGGTACAGTCTCAAATGATCGCTAAAACTTTTTCAACATTCAGGAGATAAAATGTTACAACAGATTTTAGTGAGCCTTGAGAGGAAAAATTGTGCACAATTAAGATAAAAATATGACAAAGGTTGCACAGATGTGCACAGGCTTGGTGCAAATGAGGCAAAGCATTGGGAAATTGTCCTTGCATTTTCTTTATTAAGCTGATAGGTAGCAGGCCACACTGCCTCGGGAAA